>NC_045961.1:93507629-93826379 GCF_010909765.2 Amblyraja radiata
TATTCCAACAATCCCTTGGGTTCTCTGATTAAAAATCCTGACTGCCTCAGCCCGGAAAATATGCAATGATCAACCGTCACCGACCTCCGGAGTACAGAATTCCAAAGATTCACGAATCATAAATGAACGTCTAATTTTGTATTTACTTATAGATACATAGATACATAGAAAATAGGTGCAGGAGTAGGCCATTCGGCCTTTCGAGCCTGCACCGCCATTCAATATGATCATGGCTGATCATCCAACTCAGTATCCCGTACCTGCCTTCTCTCCATACCCCCTGATCCCTTTAGCCACAAGGGCCACACCTAACTCCTTCTTAAATATAGCCAATGAACTGGCCTCAACTACCTTCTGTGGCAGAGAGTTGCAGAGATTCACCACTCTCTGTGTGAAAAATGTTTTTCTCATCTCGGTCTGAAAGGATTTCCCCTCTATCCTTAAGCTGTGACCCCTTGTCCTGGACTTCCCCAACATCGGGAACAATCTACCTGCATCTAGCCTGTCCAACTCCTTAAGAATTTTATGAAGAGAAACATCTATCTATCCTTATGTGGGAAGGAACTGCAGATGTTGGTTTAAATCGAAGATAGAAACAAAATGCTGGAGTAACTCAGCGAGACAGGCAGCATCTCTGGAGAGAAGTAATATGTGACGTTTCGGGTCGAGACCCTTCTTCAGACTCAACCCGTAATGTCACCTATTCCTTCTCTCCAGAGATGCTGCCTGACCTGTTGAGTTACTGCAGGATTCTGTGTCTATCTATATATCCTTATTTGTCTTGAAATAATCTGCAATATTAATTACATAGGAATATCAGTTTGTTGAAGCCTTTGGCATGAAAGGACGATTCAAAGATGTTCAAAGATCAATGTGTACGGCAAATGGGAATTATTTTGTAGCCTCTACGAAAATAAAATCCAAATTAATGGGGCAGACAACATAATACTTTTAAGTAGGCAGCAAAATATTAAATAATGATGGCAATTAAAGGAAATAATTTATTACATAGGAACATATAAAATAGGTGCAGGAGTAGACCATTTGGCCCTTCGAGCCAGCATCGCTATTCAATATGATCATGGCTGATCATCCAGAATCCCCCAAAACTCCTGTGCTCATTAAAGGTGAATCCATCTTCATCACTGACACTTTCAAACTCCTTGGAACCCACATCAGCAACAACCTCAAACGCAGATCACATCTATGGAAAAGCCCAGCAAAGACTTTTCCATCTCCGACAGCTAAGGAAGTTCAGAGTAAGGTCTCATCTCATGCTCCGCTTCTAGACAGCCATCATCGAAAGCATCCTCACTTCATCCATCACAGTCTGGTTCGGCAGTCTCGACTCACTATCCCGGAAGAAATTACAGCGCATCATCAACAGAGCATCCAAAATTATTGGCTTACCCCTACCATCCCTTGAATCACTTTACCACAAACGGACACTTCACAGAGCCCGCAAGATCATCTCTGACCCCACTCACCCTGCACACTATGCCTTTCAGCTACTGCCCTCTGGGAGGCGTTACAGGTCAATTGCCTCCAAAACAAACCGCTTCAAAAACAGTTTCATTCCCTACCGCAATTAACTTTTTAAAACTCTGTACGGTGAGGAAATACGAATAAGCATGGCCCTTATGTATTATGAAATGTGTCTGTTTGTATGTATATCTATGTTACAAGTTTAATGTTGATGAAATGTTGGAACCTGTACCAAGCTGTACTGATAACAAATTCCACCAGCCTGGCTGTGTGGTCATTAAAATACAATACAATACAATACAATACAATCAGTACCCCGTTCCTGCTTTCTCCTCATATCCCTTGATTCCGTTAGCCCTAAGAGCTATATCCAACTCCAATTTTAGGGACAAACTATTTACCGGAGAAAGTGGCTAAATTACACTCTGGTTTTAATTAAGAGATTGGAACACAGTGCAAGAATATTCTGCTTCTGTTTGTTTGTCTTGTCTTGTGAAGATCAAAAAGGAAAATTGCATGCCTATGTAGATTAATTCCACTGCACCAACCAGTCCAGCTGTATCAGTTACAAGTTGCTTCAAAGTCTATTGCAAATGCTGCCACGTCAGTCCCTGTGAACAGCTAGCTCTCTTGTAACTGGCAACCAAACGTCTAATGCGAATAAAGGCAGGCAGCTTTAGCAGCCGAGTACAAAACAACGGCCCACAAAGGCAAGCAGCATGTGCACTCCACAGGGAAAATGTAATGGAGTGACTGTGGACTGAGGCAAACAAAATTAGATCCCTTTATCACTGCGAAAGACATCCTGATAAAGGGCCTGTCCCACTTGGCAATTTTTTCGGCGACTGCCGGCGTCATTGACTGACGTATCAGGGTCGCCGAAAGATTTTGAACATTTAAAAATCCAGCGGCGACTTTAACAATATGTCGCAACCTGATACGTTAGTCAATGATGCCGACAGTCGCCGAAAAAAAAAATGGCAAGTGGGATAGGCATCTTAAATCAGGATAATTTTCGAATACAACTCCCCCCCCCAAAATGCTGCATCTGAACGAGAAAGATGTAAGGAAATATAATTGTAAAATTGTTACAGCACAGACATTCAGCCCTTTCTCTCTCCATTCCATCTAATTTCTCTTTCCAACCCTCCCCCGCCCATCATATCTCTCACCATCCCTCCCCTACCTAATTCGCACCAGTTTCTCGTTTTCACCCAACAAACAGCTAACAATGTCCTGTTTCCTTTATCATAGTTGCATTTTTTAGCATATCTTTCATTCATTGTTCTACATCTCTCTACATCATCGTCTAAGGCAGACAAAAATGCTGGAGAAACTCAGCGGGTGAGGCAGCATCTATGGAGCGAAGGAATAGGTGAGGTTTCGGGTCGAGACCCTTCTTATACAACATCGTCCATATCTCTCGTTTCCCTTTCCCCGGACTCTCAGTCTGAGGAAGGGTTTCGAAGCGTCACCTGTTCCTTTTCTCCAGAGGTGCAGTCTGATCCGCAGAGTTACTCCAACTTTTTGTGTCTATCTTCTCTCAATCAGCCCATCATGTGTGTACCGGCTCACAGAAGAATACTTCTGCCAGTCGTATTCTCCATTCCTTCCCTGTGGCCCTGCGTATGGTTCTCTTTCAAGTTGTGCTTTGGAGGCACTGATTGACTCTGTTTCCACTGCTTGAATCGGTCGTGATTGCACTGAGCGAGAAAAAAATCCTCCTTGAAACTTCTGACGAAAATTTTTAATCTGAGTCCCCTAGTTCTTGATCTATCGGCTAATGAGAACAGGTTCCTTCTGTGTGCTTTCCAAAGCAGCGAGAACAACTGCTTTATACATACCCTATCAAGAAGTCTGCATGCATTTCATAAACTTACAATGGCCTCGAGCACTTCACAGTCAATTGATTATTTCCTTCAAGGCCCTGCTGGGTTGTTTATTTAGAAACTGCTGCTTTCTCCTGTTCAACATTGGGCAGGAGTGTATCTTGGCTGTGGCTCTGTGCTAACACTCTCATCCCCTAGTCAGGCATACGTTCAAATCCATTTGCAGATGCGATCACATAGGCCGATGCCACAGTGCAGGAATGACCAGTGCCTTCTGGGTGCGAGTCTGAAGAAGGGTCTCGACCCGAAACGTCACCTATTCCTTCTCTCCAGAGATGCTGCCTGACCCGCTGAGTTACTCCAGCTTTTCGAGATTCAAGATTCAAGAGAGTTTATTGTCATGTGTCCCAGATAGGACAATGACATTCTTGCTTTGCTTCAGCACAACAGAACATAGTAGGCATGAATACAGAACAGATCAGTGTGGCCGTCCATATACCATTATATAAATATATACACACATGAATAAATAAACAGATAAAGTGCAAATAAACAGATAATGGTCTATTTAATGTTCAGAGTTTTGTTTGAGTTGAGTTTAATAGGCTGTGGGGAAGTAGCTATTCCTGAACCTGGACGTTGCAGTCTTCAGGCTCCTGTACCTTCTACCTGAAGGTAGCGGGGAGATGAGTGTGTGGCCAGGATGGTGTGGGTCCTTGATGAAGCTGCCAGCCTTTTTGAGGCAGCGACTGCGTCTATCCCTGGAAAACCATAGTCCATAAGCATGTTGAGAGCTCAAGTATCTTGAGGCCATTATGGTATCCCACTCGGTTCTTCTCTCCCTTCTTCACTTGCTCAGAAGACACAGGGTACATTTTACATTGTAGCCATTTGGCCCCTTGAGCTTGCTCTGCCATTCAATAGATCATTGCTGATTTTTGCTCTTGCATACCTGACTCAAAATCTCACACAGTTAATATCCACCTTGTGCCTTAAATCCCATCACAACTTTCTCTCTCTCCCTATCCCCAGTCATACAAATGTACCCTATTCTCCAAATCCCACATCCCTCTCTATCTAGCCTTTTGTGCAACTCCGAATACCTTCCCCATAACCAATAGTGTGTGCACTCTCACTCTCCAGGGCAAATGCACTGTAATCCCCTCTCCTTGTTCAACCTCTCTCTTCAAGATCCACCCCAAAGCCATCAAATAAAACCAATAAAATGCCTTGTGGTGGTTTTTGCGCAAAGATGGTTTTGAAGCTGCAATGAATACTTGGATACTTGATTAATCTTTCCCAAAAGTTACCCCATTCATCTCCACTCTTCCTAATTGCCACAGAATCCCTCACTACAGTCCCATTCTGGTTACCAACACATAATGTGGCCTTCCTGACTCCAAAAGAGCTTCAAGGCACTGACACCAACTCCAACAAACCGAACGCTACATCTCAGGTGGTATGGTTCTTTTCATAAGCTTATGTTCATCAGTGATAGGAGCAGAATTAGGCCATTCGGCACATCAAGTCTACTCTGCCATTCAATCATGGCTGATCTATCTCTCCCTCTTAACCCCATTCTCCTGCACTTTCCCTTAATCCCTAACATCCAAACTAATTACGAATCTATCTATCTCTGCCTTAAAAATATCTATTGACAGCCTCCACAGCCTTCTGCGGCAATGAATTCCACAGGTTCACCACCCTCTGACTAAAGAAATTTAATTTCCTTCCTAAAGGAATGTCCTTTAATTCTGAGACTATGACCTCTAGTCCTAGACACTCCCACCAGTGGAAACATCCTCTGTTCGGTCAAGTTTCAATGAAGTCCCCCCTCAGCCTTCTAAACTCCAGCAAGTACAAACCCAGTAACGTCAAACGCTCACCACATGTTAACCCGCATATTCCTGGGATTATTCCCGTAAACCTCCTCTGGACCCTCTCCAGTGCCAGCGCATCCTTCCTCAGATATGGGGCCCAAATTTGCTCACAATTCTCCAAATGCGGTCTGAAGCACCACCTGACTCAACCTGATGACTCGGCGAATACACTTTTGCAATGCACCATGACACCTTGAGGAGATGGTCTTGCGTCAGCTACATAGTGGCTGCGACATAATGCATGCAAGCAACTTTTGGATTTGAAAATTAAAAATACTCCCAAGAGTCCAATGGATTACCTCTTAACGTTTATTAAAGAAATGACAGTGCTTTTGGCACATGCTGTTCCAAGCTGATGATGGGACTCAAGCTGCTAACATTTATTGCCTCTGCGTCTGAAGGGGCTCAAAAAGTGTCAATTAAAATGTTAGTTGCATTGATGTGTACTGTTGTGTAAGCAAGCATTAAGGCATTTGATTTAATAAATAATGCTGGAGATCGGTATGGATATAATTGACCTTCCGTGTGCCCTCACAGCCCGACATCGCAACATCTTCACGAACAGCAGTCATTACCTGTTGGTAACATTAAGTTTTTAAACTTTCAAAGTTTTGAAAGGCCTGGATTGAGTGGACGCGGAGAGGATGTTTCCACTAGTGGGAAGATTCTAAGAGCAGAGGCCATAGCCTCAGAATAAAAGGACGTACCTTTAGAAAGGAGATGATGAGGAATTTATTTGGTCAAAGGGTGGCGAATCTGTGGAATTATTTTCCACTGAAGGCTGTGGAGGCTAAGTCAAAGGATATTTTTAAGGGGGAGATCGACAGATTCTTCATTCATGCAGGTGTCAATAGACAATAGACAATAGGTGCAGAGTAGGCCATTCGGGTCCTTCGGCCCTTCGAGCCAGCACCGCCATTCAATGTGACCATGGTTGATCATACACAATCAGTGCCCCGTTCCTGCCTTCTCCCCGTATCCCCTGACTCCACTATCTTTAAGAGTCCTATCTAGCTCTCTCTTGAAAGTATCCAGAGAACTGGTCTCCACCACCCTCTGAGGCAGAGAATTCCACAGACTCACAACTCCCTGTGAGAAAAAGTATTTCCTCGTCTCCGTTCTAAATGGCTTACCCCTTATTCTTAAACTGTGGCACCTGGTTCTGGACTCCCCCAACATCGAGAACATGTTTCCTGCCTCTCGCGTCCAAACCCTTAATCTATATTACTAAAAGTCTGTTCTTGACCGGTTTTGGCCATCTGTGCTGCGATGTCCGAGAGAACGCCGCCACCTACGGCCGTCATTTTTGGCCACCTTGCTCAGAGCCCCCCTCCGCCGTATGTGTGCCGAGGATTTTTCCCGCCGATGAAAAATGACAGAGATATTAATGATTTTACAAAATTCCCCATTCTCCCTGCTGCCCCTGCTGGTGGCAGGGGGGAGGGACTATAAAACCAGGAAGTGGTGTGCCTCAATCAGTGTCTGCAAGCTGGAGGAAGGCAGAGGGTCACGTTTCTCTGAGCTGTGAATAACACTGAACACATGTTTACTCAAATGTAAGTGTCCTTAGTGGTTCTAAAACGCTTGCAGAATGTGTCTATTGGTTCTAAAATGTTTGCAAAAAGTGTTTATTGGTTCTAAAATGTTTGCAAAAAGTGTCCCTTTTGGTTCTACAATGCTTGCAGAATGTGTCTTTTTTGGTTCTAAAATGTTTTTTTAGGTTCTCCCCTCCCCCTTTCCTCTCCCCCCCCCTCTCCTCTCCCCCCCGCTCCTCTTCCCCCCTCTCTCCTCTCCCCCCCCTCTCCTCTTCCCCCCCTCTCCTCTCCCCCCCTCTCCTCTCCCCCCCTCTCCTCTCTCCCCCTCTCTTCCCCCCCTCTCATCTCCCCCCCCTTTCCTCTCCCCCCCTTTCCTCTCCTCCCCCCTCTCCCCACCTCACCCCTCCTCTCCCCCCCCTCTCCTCCCCCCCTCTCTCCTCCCCCCCCTCCTCTCTCTCCCCCTCTCCTTTCCCCCCTCTCCTTTCCCCCCTCTCCTCTCCCCCCCTCTCCTCTCCCCCCTCTCCTCTCCTCTCCCCCCTCTCCTCTCCCCCCCCCTCTCCTACCTCCCCTCTCCTCTCCCCCTCCCCCCATCCCCCCCTCTCTCTCTCCCCTCTTTTTCTCCCCCCCATCCCCTCTATCCCCTCCCCCACCATTCCTCCCCTAAACCCCCTCCCCTCCACACACTCCTACCCCCTTCCCTCCACCCTCCCTCCACCCTCCCTCCCCCTCCCTCCCCCCCCCTGCTCCCCACCTCTCCCCCTCCCCTCTCAGCACACCCTCTCTCTCCCCCTCTTTTCCCTCTCTCCCCCTCTCTCCCCCCCTCTCTCCCCCCTTCTCTCCCCCCCCCCCCCCTCCCCCTCTCTCCCCTCCTCCCCTCCATCCCCTCCCCCACCCTCCCTCCCCTAAACCCCCTACCCTCTTCCCTCCACCCTCCCCCTCCCTCCCCCTCCCTGCTCCCCACCTCACCCCCTCTTTCTCCCCCTCACTCTCACCCTCTCTCTCTCCTCATAGATCATAGAATCATAGAATCATAGAAAGTAGGTGCGAGAGTAGACCACCAGGTCCGTCGAGCCCGCACCGCCATTCTCTCATGGCTGAACACTAAACAGACACACTTACCCACAAACAGTAGACACAAGACACAGAACACAAGACACTACCCTCCCCTTTATACCGCTATCACCCCTCTCCACCCCAAGAACCGCGTGATCTCCTGGGGGAGGCAAAAAACCGGATAAAAACCCAGGTCCAATTCGGGAAAAAAATCCGGGAAATTCCTCTCCGACCCCAATCCAGGCGATCGACACTTGTCCAGGAGATCACTCAGGTCTTACTATACTAACCATACCTAGGTCCATATCCCTGCCCTCTCCCCGTAGCCCCTTATCCCCTTGGCCGCTAAAAAACCATCTATTTTAGACTTAAATATATTTAACGTTTCTGCTTCCACTGCTCCCTGGGGCAGTGAATTCCATAAATTAACCACCCTCTGGGTGAAGAAGTTCTTCCTCATCTCAGTTTTAAAAGAGCCCCCCCTTATTCTGCGACTATGTCCCCTAGTTCTAGTTTCCCCGATCATTGGGAACATCCTCGGTGCATCCACCCGATCAAGGCCCCTCACGATCTTATATGTTTCAATGAGATCGCCTCTCATTCTTCTAAACTCCAAAGAGTAGAGTTCCAGCCTACTTAACCTTTCCTCATATGTCAATCCCCTCATTGCAGGAATTAATCTTGTAAACCTTCGCTGCACTGCCTCCAGGGCTAGTACATCCTTTCTTAAGTATGGACCCCAGAACTGTACACAGTATTCCAAATGTGGTCTCACTAATACTGTGTACAGCTGCAGCAAGACCTCCGTATTTTTATACTCAATCCCCCTAGCAATAAAGGCCAAAACTCCATTGGCCTTCCTGATTGCTTGCTGCACCTGCATACTAACTTTTAGTGATTCATGTACTAATACCCCTAGATCCCTTTGCGTTGCATTACAACGCAGCTCCTCCTCATTTAGAAAATAACTTGCCCTATCATTTTTTTTCCCTCCTCCCCTCCTCCCCCACCTTTCCCCCCCTCACCCACCCTCCCTCTTATCCTCCTCTCCACCCCCCTATCCCTCTTGCCCCTCTCTCTGTGTCTCTGTCTCTCTCTCTGCCTCTGCCCCTTCTCTCTCTGCCCTCACTCTCTACCCCCGCCCACCCCACCCCCCCTCTAGATGTGACTGCAAGTTGGGGGCTATGCGTCAGTAGATAGGGTGGTTATGGGGTAAAAGGAGCAAATTAATAATATTAATATAATATCAAGGGGGTAATTAGCGTGGGGGCGGGGAGGGGGGGGGATAGTTAGTGTGTGTGACGCTGCATGCCGCCTCCCCCCCCCCCCACAACCGCACGTTGGGGGAACAGACCCAACGGGTCTGCACTTGGTCTAGTAATCTTATATGTTTCAATAAGATCTCCTCTCATCCTTCTAAACTCAAGAGTGTACAAGACCAGCTGCTCCATTCTCTCAGCATATGACAGTCCCGCCATCCCGGGAATTAACCTTTTAAACCTACGCTGCACTCCCTCAATAGCAAGATTGTCCTTCCTCAAATTAGGGGACCAAAACTGCACACAATACTCCAGGTGTGGTCTCACTCGCGTGGAAACAGGCCCTTCAGCCCACAGAGTCCACACCGACCAGTGTTCCCCGCATACGTACAAACACTAGGGATAATTTTACATTTATACATTTATACCAAGTCAATTAACTTACAAGCTGTACGTCTTTGGAGTTTAGTTTGGTTTAGAGATACAGCATGGAAACAGGCCCTTCGGCCCATTACATCCACACCGACCAGCGAGCCCTGCATAATAACACCATCCTAGACTAGGGACAATGTTTACATTTATTCCAAGCTAATTAACCTACAAACCTATACGTCTTTGCAGTGTGGGAGGAAACCGAAGATCTCGGAGCAAACCCACGCAGGTCAGGGGGACAACATACAAACTCCATACAGACAGCGCCCATAGTCAGGATCAAACCCGGGTCTCTGGCGCAGTAAGGCAGTAGTTCTACCGTTACGTCATCGTGCCGCCTTATATTCCGCTCCTATAACTTACGAACTTATGAAAATGTTCATAGGCTCAACATACACAGCAGATTGAAAGGACAGCAACGATATCATATGATCATTCGCAGAATCTCCAAATTTGAGGAAGGACATTATTGCTATTGAGGGAGTGCAGCGTAGGTTCACCAGGTTAATTCGCGGGATGGCGGGACTGACATATGATAAAAGAATGGGTCGACTGGGCTAGTATTCACTGGAATTCAGAAGGATGAGAGGGATTCTTATAGAGACATAAAATTCTTAAGGGATTGGACAGGCTAGATGCAGGAAAAAATGTTCCCCATGTTGGGGGAGTCCAGAACCAGGGGTCACAGTTTAAGAATAAGTGTTATGCCATTTAGATGAGGAAAAACCTTTTTCACCCAGAGAGTTGTGAATATGTGGAATTCGCTGCCACAGACGGTAGTGGAGGCCAATTCACTGGATGTTTTCAAGAGAGAGTTAGATTTAGCTCTTAGGGCTACAGGACCCAAGGGATATGGGGAAAAAGCAGGAACGGGGAATTGAATTTAGATGATCAGCCATGATCATATTGAATGGAGGTGCTGGCTCAAAGGGTCGAATGGCCTACTCCTGCACCTATTTTTCTTCCTCTCTATTTTTCTATGGCTGATTAGTTAAATCAGCTTCCCAACTACAGGGAGTATGAAGTGTGTGCAAGTGAGACCTCAGAGCCCTACCTAGAAACTGTACCCAGACAGAACAGGAAAGGAAAATAAATAAGGTATAAATTGAGTCAATAGAAGGGAGGTTGGTTTGTGTGATGGTCTGGGCTGCCTCCACAAATAGCTGCAATTACTCACATTCTTGGCTGGAGCGGTTCCCAAACCATGCTGTGATGCATCCCGATAAAATGCTTTCTATAGGTGTGCTGGGTGGGAGATTGCAACCTTCACGTGGTCCACCTGTTTCGACTAATGCAATCAACCCGGCGTGTACAAACAAAAGATCAAATAGAACAAGTTGACCGACAACTTTAGGCCGTGCACGCCATACACAAGAAGAAGAAGATAGGTGTGCTAATTAGCTATTCACCTGCAACGGCATCACAACTGATCCCAACGGTAGAGTTGCTGCCTTATAGCGCCAGAGACCCGGGTTCGATCCTGACTACGGGTGCTTGTCTGTACGGAGTTTGTACGTTCTCCCCGTAACCTGCGTAGGTTTTCTCCAAGATCTTTGGTTTCCTCCCACACTCCAAAGACGTACAGGTTTATAGGTTAACTGGCTTGGCATAATAAGTGTAAAATTGTCCCTACTGTGTGTCGGGTAGTGTTAATATGCGGGGATCGCTGGTCGGCATGGACTCGATGCTCCGAAGGGCCTGTTTCTGTGCTGTATCTCTAAACGAAACTAAAAGATTACAGGAACAGCAACTCAAATTGCTCAGGTGCAGCTTACTACTCTGCAGAATGAACATTGAATTCTCCAATGTTAGGTAACTTCGGAAAAAAAAACCCTCCCCCTATACCCCACCTAGTTCCGTGTTATTCTGTGTTACCTCTTTCTAGCTGTGCAACTATTTCTTCTCTCCCCCTCCGCCTATATTCCTTCCTCTAGCTTCACAATCTGCAACTCTTCAGGCTGTCTCTCTCATACCTTCTGCTCTAATCGCTGGCATTTGTTCCAACCTTCTGCCCATCAAAAAAAAACCCTCGCCTGCGGTCCATCTGCCCAATCTTTGTCCTGCCTCTCCTGTTTCTCATCTTTCTTCCCTCACCCCCCCCACCCCCCCCCATCCCCCTCACCCCCCAAATCAGTCTGAAGAAGGGTCTCGACCCGAAACATCGCCTGTCCATGTCCACCAGTGTTGCTGCTTGACCTGCTGAGTTACTCCAGCACTTTGTGTCCTCTCCTGGAGATTATCAGGTGTCAATTGTAACCTCCAATCATGGTTTCTGGTGACCCTCAGAATGATGTGTGGAATAATAACCACTTTTATTACTTGGAGAGATTTCAGAATACACAGCATGTGTATATAAAACACAAGTGATTTATTGGTGCTATTTTTCCAAGTTTGCGCCTTCAGCTAAACATAAAGCAAAATTACAAATAAATCTAAATACAGCAATCAAAGATTACCAATTTATGCATGGGATTACACGCACCTTTCACTTGAGGCCTCACAGAAATTGTTTGATAAATGATAAACAAGGGCCCAAAATAGCTGTGGTTTGCATATTCAGTTTTACAGATCTTATCAACTCTCGTAGACACATTTTTGGCAATTCTTCAAAAGGCTGCAACTCAGACCTCATTAAAACGTACAGAATAGCGAAAGGCCTAGATAGAGTGGATGTGGAAAGGACGTTTCTACTAGTGGGAGAGTCTAGGACTGGAGATCATAGCGTCAGAATTAAAGGACATTCCTTTAGGAAGGAGATGCGGAGGAATGTCTTTAGTCAGAGGGTGGTGAATCTGTGGAATTCATTACAACACAAGGCTGTGGAGGCCAAGTCAGTAGATATTTTTAAGGCAGAGATAGATAGATTCTTGATTAGTATGGGTATCAGGGGTTATGGGGTGAAGGCAGGAGAATGGGGTTAGGAGGGAGATATAAATCACCCATGATAGAATGGCAGAGTAGACTTTATGGGCCGAATGGTATTCCAAAGACCAGGGTTCAATTCTGACATTGGGTGCTGCCTTTGTGGAGTTTGCATGTTCTTCCTGCGACCATGTGGGATTTTTACCGGATGCTCCGCTTTCCTCCCACATCCCATAGGTGTGTGGGTCTGTAGGTTATTTGGACTCTGTAAAATTGCTTCTCATGTGCAAGGAGTAGGATAACAATAGAACTAGTGTGAGCGGAAAATCGACGACTGACATGGGCCCAGTGGTCCATAGGGCCTGTTTCCATGCAGTAAAGAGCCAGTCCCACGAGCATGCGACTCCATGTGGCAAGTGCGACCTAACGTGGTCGCTTGGCCGGGGCCGTATGGAGGCCGCTTGGCCACGGGGCCAGTCCCACTTCGATCGCCGGAGCCGTATGGAGATGTGCGGAGCTGGTCCTGACATCGCACAGGGCTCCGAAAAACTGACCGTGTTCAAAAATTCTGCGCGGCAATGGCCTGCCTGCCCGCAGCCGCATTGAGGTCGTACGCACCGCCTCGACGGGCGTGCGTAGCGTTTTTAAGATAAGATAAGATAGAATTTATTTGCCACACAACCAGGGTCGGTGGAATTTGGGTTGTCAGCAGCGATACAATAATAAAGAACACACAACCACAATAAAAATGTAACACAAACATCCACCACAGCATTCATCACTGTGGTGGAAGGCACAAAATTTGGCCAGTCCTCCTCCATTTCCCCCCCGTGTACAGGACCAGAGTCCAGAGTCAGTCCAGGATTGGCTCTTCCTCACCGGAGACCGCGGCTTTAGATTGTTGTAGGCCGCAGGCCGGCGGTCGAGATTTAAAGTCTCCGCCGCAGCCAGAAGCACCGTAGACTGCAGGGCCGGCGGTTGAAGCTCCCCTCCAGGGGTGATGGTAAGTCCATGCCGGACCCGCGGTAGAAGTTGGCCGCGGGCCGGCAGTGATGGCTTCTTCTTCCCCCGGGTCCCCCACGAGGGATCCCGGGGCTGTAGACGCCGCACCAGCTGGAACTCTGCAGACCGCGGCTTCAGGCTGCGACTTCAGGCTGCCGGCTGCCCCGGGCCAGCGAAACGGAGCGCTCCCCTCCAGCTTGACGCCGTATACAGCATCTTGACGCCGTACGTCACGCGCGGACTTCGCTCGAACTTCACGTCACTCACTCGACCTCCGCGCGGCCCCAGCTTCCGGTTTGGTCGCGCTCGCCGCATGCAGGTCGCATGCTGGTGGGACCGGCCCTTAACTCTAGAACTGGGCGGCACGGTGGCTGCCTTACAGCGATTACAGCGCCAGGGATCCGGGTTCGATCCTGACTACAGGTGCAATCTGGGCGGCACGGACTCAGTGGGTCGAAGGGCCTGTTTCTGCGCCATCTGTCTAAGCTAAACTAAACTAAAATTCAATTGGATCCGTGGCAGAGGGTCAAGAACACAAGTAGCTGCACACAGTTTGTTGCAGCCCTGTTTTGTTGATCTGCAATGCCTTGAGGTTTTGGCTTAACAAAGAAAGGGTTTACTTAAAGGAAGAGGTTTACTGGGAAAGTTCAGAGGTCAGGATGAGACCAGTCAGAGTTGTTTATTTCACGACGTGCCAGAACATAGAGATTCAATGTTTTTCCATCCACCCAGGCAGTGATTGCTTTTGGAGGATTTCATTCCAAATGTTTTTGTGAATCATTGCCAGATGTAGCTGTCTGAAGGTGAAGCGCGCAGTTTGCAGCGTCCACCTGCTTCACAGAGCTGGTGCACGGCTGCAAGAAGATGTATTCCTTTAAAATATATTCATTCACACGATTTGGGCGGCACCACTTTTCAACCTCGCTCGCCAAATGTTCCCGGACTGAGTGCATTTCCAGAAGCCATGGCCATGGATCCGAGGATCAGATGCGGCACAGGTTGGCGGCACGGTGGCGCAGCGGCAGAGTTGCTCTCTTGCTGTGCCAGAGACCCGGGTTCGATCCTGACCACGGAGTTTGTACGTTCTCCCCGTGACCTGCGTGGGTTTTCTCCGAGATCTCCGGTTTCCTCCCACACTCCAAAGACCTACAGGTTTGTAGGTTAATTGGCTTGGGTATAAATGTAAATTGTCCCTAGTGTGTGTGTGTGGGATAGTATTAATGTTCGGGGATCGCTGGTCGGTGCGGACTTGGTGGGCTGAAGGGCTGCTTTCCACTAAACTGTGTCGCTAGACTAAAACTTTACTTCCCAGAAAGGCATTTGCAAGCCAGGGCTTTTAGTAGCAATCCAGCGATTTTATGGTCATTATTCTCGATGCCAGCTTTTTATTCCAGACTTCTTAAATTAACTGAGTCTACATTTCTCCGTATCTCAATGCGATGTGAACTCATTCTCTCTGTTCTGCGGCACCCAGTCTCTGGATCCCAGTCCAGCAAGTTAACTACCGTAAGTCTGCAGTTATATGATACGATACGATAAAACTTTATTCATCCCCGGAGGGAAATCGGTCTGCCAACAGTAACAATACACAACAAGTTACACGAAAACACAAAATGGACAAGCGACTATGGGCTGCCTTCCATGTGCACAGCGCCTTAACCGGAACGAACAAACAAACGGACAAACAAACGAACACAGCCTTATCCTCTGGGCAGAAGATTCTAAAACTAGATTGCCCCATCCCCCCCCTTATCCTCCATTGTTCTTCATGGCTAGGGTTGCCAACTGTCCCGTGTTAGCCGGGACATCCCGTATATTGGGCTAGATTGGTTTGTCCCATGAGGGCCAATTTTAATGCTACTACTCGGGTCAAGGGGACTGTCGGGTCGGAACACCGCGTCCGGCCCCGCCTCACCCGTCCCGACATAGTGCAGCCCATGGAGTGCAGCAGCAGCGCCTCGCCCGTGGCCCCGTCGGTCAGCGGCCCGGCCAGCTGTCCGACCTTCGGACCTTCGCTTACCGCCGACACCACCACCCCTCCTTCTCATGGCCGATCATCGGTTCATGAGTTGGATGGGGTGCCGGACTTTGCACGCGACGTCGCGCGGCCCCGGGCCAAAACTCCTCAGCTGGCCCGCAGGCTGGGCTTTGTGTGCATTCCAGCACCCGGGCCAACTCATCTTTCACCCAGCCACGGCCGATCCGGTCAACGAATTGCCGAATTCGGGAATTTGTTCCTTATTTTGACCGTTTGTCCCTTATTTGGGAGTGAGAAAGTCGGCAACCCTATTCACGACAGTCCCCCCACGCCGGGTTCTCCATCATAGAAACATAGAAAATAGGTGCAGGAGTAGGCCATTCGGCCCTTCGAGCCTGCACCGCCATTCAATGTGATCATGGCTGATCATCCAACTCAGTATCCTGTACCTGCCTTCTCTCCATACCCCCTGATCCCTTTAGCCACAAGGGTCACATCTAACTCCCTCTTAAATATAGCCAATGAACTGGCCTCAACTACCTTCTGCGGGAGAGAATTCCACAGATTCACCACTCTCTGTGTGAAAAAAGTTTTCCTCATCTCGGTCCTAAAAGATTTCCCCTTTATCCTTAAACTGTGACCCCTTGTTCTGGACTTCCCCAACATCGGGAACAATCTTCCTGCATCTAGCCTGTCCAACCCCTTAAGAATTTTGTACGTTTCTATAAGATCCCCCCTCAATCTTCTAAATTCTAGCGAGTACAAGCCGAGTCTATCCAGTCTTTCTTCATATGAAAGTCCTGACATCCCAGGAATCAGTCTGGTGAACCTTCTCTGTACTCCCTCTATGGCAAGAATGTCTTTCCTCAGATTAGGAGACCAAAACTGTACGCAATACTCCAGGTGTGGTCTCACCAAGACCCTGTACAACTGCAGTAGAACCTCCCTGCTCCTTTACTCAAATCCTTTTGCCATCATTCTTCACGGCTGTCGTCCCCCCCCCCCACAACCCCCTCCCCCCACCCTGCACTAGGAAGACGTGGTACATTTTACAGATCACAGGCAACCGAAACAAGGATCTTGCATCTGTGTGTCAAACTGAGAGCGGCAGGCTGAGAAATGTTATCTTTGCTCATTAGCACCAGGCCAGCGCAGTAAGATCAGTGGCTGGTTGTGTTCCCACGCTTGTGAACACACAGTTTTAGTGCTGGCAGTCACAGATAAATTCCTCTCCCAGTGGAGTTCATGAGGTCGTACGAGGTCCACAAGTACTTCACCTCAGCAGCACTTTGGATCTCGTTAAATACCACGGCACTTATCAGGATGTTTTTTAACCTGAATGGTTGTTAATAAGACATCCTCCACTTTTAGACCAGGGGTTTCAACATGGAATTACATCGAAAGGCAGTGGAGAGACCAGGAAAACACTGATTGAAGCTCAAGTTGACAGCATTATCAAGGCAGACAATTAAATTGAACAATAAACTAAACTGAACTAAGATAATGGGAATGCACATTTTACCTGCCCCATTACCATAGACACAAAAAGCTGGAGTAACTCAGCAGGTCAGGCTGCATTTCTGGAGAAAATGAACAGGTTTTTTCGGGCCGAGACCCTTCTTCCAGCTGAAAATCAGTGGGGAGGAAAATTAGAGGTATGAAAAGGTTCAGAACAATCGGGCAGCACGGTGGTGCAGCGGTAGAGTTGCTGCCTCACAGCGCCAGAGACCTGGGTTCAATCCTGACCAAGGGTGGTGTCTGTACAGAGTTTGTACATTCTCCCCATGACCTACATAGGTTTTCTCTGGGAGCTCCGGTTTCCTCCCATACTCCAAAGACGTACAAGTTTGTAGGTTAAACGGCGTTGTAAAATTGTAAATTGTCCCTAGTGCATGTAGGATATTGTTAGTTTGGGGGGGAATCTGTGGTCAGCGCGGACTCGGTGGGCCGAAGGGCCTGTTTCTGCACTGTCTCTCTAAACTAAACTGAACTAAATCAGTGCCGGCACAGACTGTGTCTAACAAGATTCCAAACATATAAACAAACCACATATAAACCACGTCAAAGCAAAACTGGCTAAGCGTATAGCAATATTGGGAAAATCAAGACACATTCTGGACCACAAATCATTACATACTCTGTATAATACACTCATGTTGCCATATCTGAGTTATACTGTGTGGAGATATGGGGTAACACCTACAAAACCAACCTACAGCCGTTATGCACATTACAAAAAAGAGCAATAAGAATTATCAATAACGTTGGATATCTTGAACATACCAATTCTCAAAGTCACATACACTGAAGTTCACCGATCTGGTTACATTTAAGACTGTGCAAATCACGTGCAAAGCAAGAAATAATTTACTTCCAAGAAATATACAAAAACTGTTTATGGAATGACAGGGTGGGTATAATTTGAGAGGGGAACATAATTTTTAAAAACTCAATGTCAGAACAACTCTTAAAAGTATGTACACAAAAAAGCTGGAGAAACTCAGCGAGTGCAGCAGCATCTATGGAGTGATGGAAATAGGCGACGTTTCGGGCCGAAACCCTTCTTCAGACTTCTTAAAACCCTTCTTAAAAGTATGTGCATAGCAATCTGTGGGGTGAATTTGTGGAATGGTCTGGAACAGGAGATAAAACTTAGCACAAGCATAATTCAGTTTAAAAAGATGTACAAAAACACTTTTTTTTAAAGGATACTGGGATGAAGATAGGTGATTGTGGGAGGGATATTTGTTATACTGATTGTATTGGGAAGGGTGATTATAGGGTGATGGGTTGTATATGTGACTAAGATACTGTATAGTATATGAGCGTTTTTTCTTTTTTTTCTTTTTTCTCTCTTTTTTTGTATGGCTGTAAATATTTGATTGGTGTATAAATGTAAATAATTTGGCGTACATATAGCTGCTGGTGTACATATGGTGTACGTATAGCTGCTAAATTTGTATGATAATTATAAGCAGTTGAATACGGGGTGGGAATTAATAACCTTTGGCTTCTTCCTGCTCCTTTTCGGACACATACGATTTCATTTATTTATAGTTATTGTTTATGACACTTTATATATATTCTTGTTTTGTTTTTTTGTATGCTGTTTCACACTTGCTTTTTATTATTTTATTCTGTTCGAAATAAAATAAAGAAAATTAAATAAAATTAAAAAAAAGATGATTAAATTAATCTTCTCAAACGACATGTAATGCAAATCACGTGGGCTGAGCTGTAGGGAGAGGTTGTGTAGGCTGGGATTCTAGTCCTTGGAGCGCAGGAGGATGAGGGGGTCATCTTATAGAGGTGTCTAAAATCATGAGATGAATAGATAGGTTAGAGGCACAAAGTCTCTTACCCACAGTGGGTGAATCGAGGACCAGAGGACATAGGTTTAAGATGAAGGGGAAAAGATTTAATAGGAATCTGAGGGGTAACTTGTTCACACCAAGGGTGGTGGGTGTATGGAACAAGCTGTCAGAGGAGGTAGTTGGAGGCAGGGACCATCCCAATGTTTAAGAAGCAGTTAGACAGGTACACGGATAGGACAGGTTAGGAGGGGTACGGACCAAACGCGGGCGGGTGTTGGTGACCTCTGTTGGATGGCAAAATGGTTAATCCGGCAGGGCTCTGGAACCAAGGGTGCTGGAGAATTGGTGGTGGACCTGTCATGTATTGAACTGCATGCCAAAAAATAATGTCACTGTACTTTGGTACATGTGACATTAAAGAACCATTGAACCATTCCTTCCCTGCATATTCAAATGCATATCTAAAAGCCTCTTAAACACCACTATCATCTCTGCTTCAAACACTACCACTGCCTGTGCATTCCAGGCATACGCCAGCCTCTGTGTAAAAAGACTTGCCCCACACGTATATCTCCATTAAATTATACCCATCGCTTTTAGTTTAGTTTAGTTTAGAGATACAGCGTGGAAGCAGGCCCTTCGGCCCACCGAGTCCACGCCGACTAGCGATCCCTGCACTTTAACACGAGCCTACACACACTAAGGACAATTTACACTTATACCAAGTGCACAAACCCAAACCAATTAACCTACAAACCTGTACGCCTTTAGAGTGTGGGAGGAAAACGAGGATCTCGGAGAAATCCCACGCAGTCAGGGGGAGAACGTACAGACAGCACCCGTAGTCGGCATCGAACCCGAGTCTCTGGCGCTGCAAGCGCTGTAGGGCAGCAACTCTACCGCTGCGCCACCATGCCGCCTAATGCCCCTGTCCCACTTAGGAAACCTGAACGGAAACCTCTGGAGACTTTGCGCCCCAATCATGCAGCTTCATTCACCAGACTGCACGGTTCCCAACACCCTACCCATGCATTTCCTATGGGTTGAATAATGATATAAGCAACATCTGTCTCAAGATAAGCTCCACCATATTCTTGCAAGAGTTCAACATTATTTCAAGAGTAACTACACTTCCAAAACATGCATTTAATACTCTGAAGAAGGGGTGGCAAAGTGGCGCAGCAGTAGAGTTGCTGCCTCACAGCGCCAGTGACCCAGTGCTGTCTGTACGCAGTTTGTACGTTCTTCCCGTGAGTTTCATCCGGGTGCTCCAGTTTCCTCCACACTCCAAAGACGTACAGGCTAATTGTAAAATCCGGTATGTTATGGACTTCATTGATACCAGATTTTCTATTGGATGTTATTTCAATCAATATCCCATCACATTTCAAAATGACTTTCTTCCCAGATGTCACATAGTGCTACAATCATTTTTTTTCAGTGTACCCACGAATGATAAAAAAGGAGACAAAAGGAAATATAGTTGCTTGAATCTTGAATAAAACACAAAGTGGTGGAAACACTCACCAGGCCAGGCAACACCTGTGGAGAGGAATGGACAGATGACGTTTTGGGTCAGGATATTTCAAAGAGCAATGGTTTAAGGAGAAGAAGAAAGGCCTAGTTGACGTTTCGGGTCAAGACCCTTCTCCAAATCACTGTCTATATCTCTCATTTCCCTTATCCCTAAGCAGTCTGAAGAAGGGTCTCGGCCAGAAACGTCACCCATTCCTTCTATCCAGAGATGCTGCCTGTCCTGCTGAGTTACGCCAGCATTTTGCATCCAGCTTCAGTGCAAACCAAGTCAAGTCAAGTCAAGTGAGTTTATTGTCATGTGACCCTGATGGGACAATGAAATTCTTGCTTTGCTTCAACACACAGAAGTTCCTTCCTACACAAACAGAAAGGTTTAGTCAGGTATCTTCCAATCGCATCTCTGCCAAAGGCGGAGTTGAGGAAACTGTGGAGACTCCAGAGACTCCAGAGACAAAAATTAAAATAGTGCGGAGATGGAGACAGGAAAGAGTACCGTCAAAGACATGGGAAGCTTTTGAATACACGCTAAGAATGTTACACCAAGGTGTTGCTGTTTACAGAACAAACACAGTAGCAACAACTGTCTCAGATTACAGTTGAAGAACCATTACTCATTTCAGGCGACAGAGGACTCGTAGTTATAAAATAGAGTCTGCATGACTATTAGGGAGGAAACATCTGAAGAATTAGATTCAACATACAACTTGTTGAAAGGAACAGATGGCGTTTCAGGTTGAGTATGTTCTTCAGACTGAGAGTCAGGGGAAAGGGAGACGAGAGAAATAGATGTTGATATACACCCGACCCTAGTCGTTGTACTAGTTTCATTGCCGCCCTGTTAAGTTTCACTGTCTGTATAACCTGCTATTACCCAGCCCACTGCCAACAATGGACCATTGTGGGCTCCACCTTTCTGTGGTCACAGTTACTTTTTGAATATCTTTTATTAATTTATTCTTTATCTCTCTATATCACTATCTATATCTCTCGTTTCCCTTTCCCCTGACTCTCAGTCTGAAGAAGGGTCTTGACCCGTCACCCATTCCTTCTCTCCAAAGATGCTGCCTGTCCCGCTGAGTGACTCCAGCTTTTTGTTCCCATCTTTGATCCATATACAGTGGCTTGCAAAAGTTTTCATACCCCTTGAACTTTTCCACATTTTGTCACGTTACAACCACAAACGTAAATGTATTTTATTGGGATTTTATGTGATAGACCAACACAAAGTGGTGCATAATTGTGAAGTGGAAGGAAAATGATACATGATTTTCAAATTTTTTTACAAATAAAAAACTGAAAAGTGTGGCGTGCAAAAGTATTCAGCCCCCCTGAGTCAATACTTTGTAGAACCACCTTTCACTGCAATTACAGCTGCAAGTCTTTTGGGGTATGTCTCTACCAGCTTTGCACATCTAGAGACTGAAATGTTTGCCAATTCTTCTTTGCAAAATAGCTCAAGCTCAGTCAGATTGGATGGAGAGCATCTGTGAACAGCAATTTTCAAGTCTTGCCAGAGATTCTCAATTGGATTTAGGTCTGGACTTTGACTGGGCCATTCTAACACATGAATATGCTTTGATCTAAACCATTCCATTGTAGCTCTGGCTGTATGTTTAGGGTGGTTGTCCTGCTGGAAGGTGAACCTCCGCCTCAGTCTCAAGTCTTTTGCAGACTCTAACAGGTTTTCTTCCAAGATTGTCCTGTATTTGGCTCCATCCATCTTCCCATCAACTCTGACCAGCTTCCCTGTCCCTGCTGAAGAAAAGCATCCCCACAGCATGATGCTGCCACCACCATGTTTCACAGTGGGGATGGTGTGTTCAGGGTGATGTGCAGTGTTAGTTTTCCGCCACACATAGCGTTTTGCATTTAGGCCAAAAACTTCAATTTTGGTCTCATCTGACCAGAGCACCTTCCTCCACATGTTTGCTGTGTCCCACACATGGCTTGTGGCAAACTGCAAACGGGACTTCTTATGGCTTTTTTTCAACAATGGCTTTCTTCTTGCCACTCTTCCATAAAGGCCCGATTTGTGGAGTGCACGACGAATAGTTGTCCTGTGGACAGAATCTCCCACCTGAGCTGTGGATCTCTGCAGCTCCTCCAGAGTTACCATGGGCCTCTTGGTTGCTTCTCTGATCAATGCTCTCCTTGCCCGGCCTGTCAGTTTAGGTGGACGGCCATGTCTTGGTAGGTTTGCGGTTGTGCCATACTCTTTCCATTTTCGGATGATGGATTGAACAGTGCTCCGTGAGATGTTCAAAGCTTGGGATATTTTTTTATAACCTAACCCTGCTTTAAACTTCTCCACAACTTTATCCCTGACCTGTCTGGTGTGTTCCTTGGGCTTCATGATGCTGTTTGTTCACTAATGTTCTCTAACAAACCTCTGAGGCCTTCACAGAACAGCTGTATTTATACTGAGATTAGATTACACACAAGTGGACTCTATTTACCAATTAGGTGACTTCTGAAGGCAATTGGTTGCACTGGATTTTATTTAGGGGTATCAGAGTAAAGGGGGCTGAATACTTTTGCACGCCACACTTTTCAGTTTTTTATTTGTAAAAAAATTTGAAAACCATGTATCATTTTCCTTCCACTTCACAATTATGCGCCACTTTGTGTTGGTCTATCACATAAAATCCCAATAAAATACATTTACGTTTGTGGTTGTAACGTGACTAAATGTGGAAAGGTTCAAGGGGTATGAATACTTTTGCAAGCCACTGTAGCAGTGGCCATGAGCTACAGGGCAACAGTGGTTCCAGAGGAAGCAAAGAGCTTTTATACATCACACATGTCATGGATGACGTGCTAAGAGTTAGCTGTTCAATTGTTTCTGTTAGTTTGTAGATACAGCGCTGAATCAGGCCTTTACTGCCCACCGAGTCTGTGCTGACCAGCGATCCCCGTACATTAGCACTATACTACACACTAGGGACAATTTACAATTTTACCTTTGCTAATTAACCTACAAACCTGTGCGCCTTTGGAGTGTGGGAGGAAACCGGAGCACCCGGGGAAAACCCACACGGTCACGGGGAGAACGTACAAATTCCGTACAGACAGCTCCTGAAATGCCATTTTCAGGGGAAGATGAGGATAGGGCGGGGCCCCCACTATCTCCGCACCGATCCAACTTTAGGTGGTGCAATCTCCCCAGTTTCCTTCACCCTGGCTTTGGCACGTAGACCTGAAACTTTCCAGTTCTCCTGCCAGCATTTCACTTTGATGTGGACAGATCTGAACATGGGCAAGCTGCCCATAATTCAGATTCACGCTCGCACGTGTCGGTTCTGGAACAACACCAATGGGCAAGAGGAAAATAAGGGAATATTTTATCTTTGACGGCCACCTATAATAAGTAAGTAAGTAAGTTTATTGGCCAAGTATTCACATACAAGGAATTTGCCTTGGTGCTCCGCCCACAAGTAACAACATGACATACAGTGACAGTTACGAATGACTCAGAAAACACTAAACATTAATAATAATAATAATAATAATAATAAAACATTAATGATAAAACACCATTGATCAAGCATGTGAACTAACAAAATACCAGATCAAAGGGAGGCTACAGATATTTGGCTGTTGAGTCTGGCTGTGGAAGCTTTGACAGCCCGGAGTCGCCTTCCAGAGGGGAGTGATTCAAAGAGTTTGTGGCCAGGGTGAGAGGGGTCAGAGATGATCTTGAGATCAGGGATGATCAAAGATTAATTCACCAATAATTCACCAGGGCGCCACAGTAGCGCAGCGGTAGAGTTGCTGCCTTACAGCTCTTACAGAGTCAGACACCCCGGTTCAATCCTGACTACGGGTGCTGTCTGTACGGAGTTTGTACTTTCTCCCAGTGACCACATGGGTTTTCTCCGATCTTCGGTTTCCTCCCACACTCCAAACATGTCCAGGTTTGTAGGTGAATTGGCTTGGTATAAATGTAAATTGTCCCGAGTGTGTGTAGGATAGTGTTAGTGTGCGGGGATCGCTGGTCAGCACGGAGCCGGTGGGCCGAAGGTCCTGTTTCCGCGCTGTATCTATAAACTAACCTAAACTTATGGCTGCTGTTAGATCAGAAAGAATCAATACAGCACAGGTTAAGACATTCATCTCATCCAAGGTTCTTTAGTAACTTGTCAGTTTCTTTGTTGAACTAAATTAAGGCGCATGTTGCAATCAAAAGCGCTTGAACAATTGGTTGTGAAGAAAGCCAAACTGTAAGAAAGACGACAGCATAGTGCATATTGACGGAAAAGTAGTAAATCGGGTATATGGATGACACACTACTGTGGTGCCTGGACAGCACCACTAAATATTGCAGACATATCCACTCCATTTGTTAGCCCCGTGCTAAATTATTCTACCACAAACTATCCTCTATGTTTGGAGTATAAGAAAGATTGGCATAATTTAGAACGCAACTAATAATTCACGTGTCAAGAAATTTATGGGCTTTCAACCAAGCACTTGGATTCCTTTGTGATAATGCCTTAACATGAATCACTGCTTTGCTGTTTTCTCCAAACAATAACGTATTTTTTCACCAAAACTAATGGCCACGGTGAGGTTTTGTAAGTTAAGTCATCGTGTAGGCATCGTTCTGTCGTTTCCCTCTCCCCTGAATCTCAGTCTGAAGAAGGGTCTTGACCTGAAACGTCACCCATTCCTTCTATCCAGAGATGCTTCCTTTCCGCTGAGTTACTGCAGTATTTTGTGTCTTCCTTCTGTATTATGGGTGTTGATGGCAGTTTGGTTTCAGCCAGTGAATGCCACTACTTTCACAAGGCAGAGAGACTCCTTCAGCAGAGTAACATCAGAATGGCACAAAACTTGCGGAAGGGAAAAATGTATCAGAAGAAACAATTCCCCTTTCCAAATTGGACATGCTGTCATCCAATCTTGTACAATGCCATAGCTGCCACTTCATATACACCTCCTGGATTACAATTGGAGGCTAGGATGCACTTAGGGTAACTTAGGGCAGCATGGTGAGCAGCGGTAGAGCTGCTGCCTTACAACACCAGA
Source organism: Amblyraja radiata (assembly GCF_010909765.2). Lineage (NCBI taxonomy): Eukaryota > Metazoa > Chordata > Chondrichthyes > Rajiformes > Rajidae > Amblyraja > Amblyraja radiata. The sequence continues at coordinate 93,532,823 of NC_045961.1, forward strand.
GACCTGAGTTTGATCCTGACTACGGGTGCTGTCTGTCTGGAGTTTGTACGTTCTTCCCATGTCCGCATGGGTTTTAGAAACATAGAAACATAGAAAATAGGTGCAGGAGTAGGCCATTCGGCCCCGAGTCTGCACAGCCATTCAATATGATCATGGCTGATCATCCAACTCAGTATCCTGTACCTGCCTTCTCCCCATAGCCCCTGATCCCTTTAGCCACAAGGGCCACATCTAACTCCCTCTTAAATATAGCCAATGAACTGGCCTCAACTACCTTCTGTGTTTGCTCCAGGATCTCTGGTCTCCTCCACATTCCCAAGACGTCAAGGTTTGTAGTCACCCATTCCTTCTCTCCAGAGATGCTGCCTGTCCCGCTGAGTTTACTCCAGCATTTTGCATCTATCTTCGGTGAAAACCAACATCTGCGGTCGCTTCCTGCACAGGTTTGTAAGTTAATTGGCTTTTAAAAGAAATTGTAAATTGTCCCTAGTGCGTGGGGTGGTGGTGAGTACGGGGATCGCTGGTTGACGTGGACTCGGTGGGTCGAAGGACCTGTTTCCGTGCTGCATCTCTAAACAAAACCAAACTCAATAGGGCCGTGGTAAAGTTTACAGCAGAATGACTGCAAGCTCAGTGTTGGTCAGTGGGGGGCGCTGGAAGATGGCTGCCCTGCCAGCAGCGTGTTTGTTATTTCAATTTTTAAATTTTATTTAGCGTCCAAATGCTTGTTTTAGTGTCTCTCGGTGTGTCTTGTGTGGGGGGCGGTGAGGGGGGGGGGAACTGTTTTCTGTCACCTCTTCGACGAAGAGGCGACTTTTTCCATGTTGCCTCCACCACAGTGAAGCATGCTGTGGTGGATGTTTGTGTTAAATCTTATTGTGTATTCTGTGTTCTTTTTTTTATTGTACCGCTGCTGGCAAATTCATTTCACTGCACCTTCGTGCATTTGTGACGATTAAAATTGACTACTGACTAGTAACATAGAAACATTGAAACATAGAAATTAGGTGTAGGAGTAGGCCATTCGGCCCTTCGAGCCTGCACCGCCATTCAATATGATCATGGCTGATCATCCAACTCAGTATCCTGTACCTGCCTTCTCTCCATACCCTCTGATCCCCTTAGCCACAAGGGCCACATCTAACTCCCTCTTAAATATAGCCAATGAACTGGCCTCAACTACCCTCTGTGGCAGAGAGTTCCAGAGATTTACCACTCTCTGTGTGAAAAAAGTTTTTCTCATCTCGGTTTTAAAGGATTTCCCCCTTATCCTTAAGCTGTGACCCCTTGTCCTGGACTTCCCCAACATCGGGAACAATCTTCCTGCATCTAGTCTGTCCAACCCCTTAAGAATTTTGTAAGTTTCTATAAGATCCCCTCTCAATCTCCTAAATTCTAGAGAGTATAAACCAAGTCTATCCAGTCTTTCTTCATAAGACAGTCCTGACATCCCAGGAATCAGTCTGGTGAACCTTCTCTGCACTCCCTCTATGGCAATAATGTCCTTCCTCAGATTTGGAGACCAAAACAGATGGAAGCCACCACATGTAATCTGCAAAAAAAGGACGCAAGTTGCTGGAGTGACTCAACAGGTCAGGCAGCATCTCTGGAGAATACAGTTAATGTTGAAGAAGGGTCCCGACCCAAAATGTTACAGATCCATGTCCACCAGAGATAATGCCTGTGTTACTTTATGTCCTTTTGTGTAAACCGGCATCTGCAGTTCCTTGTCTCCACACGTAATCTGCACCCAGGTGTACAAGACAATGAACTAACCAGCGATCTCCCAGTTGCTAAACACTTGAACTCCCCATCCCATTTCCACACTGACTTTTCTGTCCTGGGCCTCCTCCACTGTCAGTCAATTTGGAGGAACAGCACCTCATATTTCGCTTGGGCAGCTTACAACCCAGCAGTATAAATAATGACTTCTCTAACTTCAAGTAACCCTTGCTTTCTCTCTTTGTCCTTCCCATTTGAAACAGGTTTTTTTTCACGTGCAAGATGTGGGGTGGCTGCAGGTCCAGAAAGCTGTGTTCATCCAGACACGCTAGCAAGGTATGCACAGACAAAGCTTCCGTTCAATTCAGCAATAGAAAAAAATCACCATGACCACAGGTGTAAACACCATTGAGCTTGAAGAGGTTACCTCATTTGGCGAGTATTAAATATCCAGGTGATTATAATGTTAGACCAAGAAATCCCTAAGTGGAAGGAAAGCACACGGAGGTGTGAAGTGGAGTGGAGGAGAGACGTTACAGTCATCGTTGACACGGTGGGCCATAGGCTCAGTCCCTGTGCTGTGTGGCCACAGAGAGTATTGCGTACAGTTTTGGTCTCCTAATCTGAGGAAAGACATTGTTGCCATAGAGGGAGTACAGAGAAGGTTCACCAGACTGATTCCTGGGATGGCAGGACTTTCATATGAAGAAAGACTGGATAGACTCGGCTTGTACTCGCTAGAATTTAGAAGATTGAGGGGGGATCTCATAGAAACTTACAAAATTCTTAAGGAGTTGGACAGGCTAGATGCAGGAAGATTGTTCCCGATGTTGAGGAAGTCCAGAACAAGGGGTCACAGTTTAAGGATAAGGTGGAAATCTTTTAGGACCGAGATGAGAAAAACATTTTTCACACAGAGAGTGGTGAATCTCTGGAATTCTCTGCCACAGAAGGTAGTTGAGGCCAGTTCATTGGCTATATTTAAGAGGGAGTTAGATGTGGCCCTTGTGGCTAAAGGGATTAGAGGGTATGGAGAGAAGGCAGGTACAGGATACTGAGTTGGATGATCAGCCATGATCCTATTAAATGGCGGTGCAGGCTCGAAGGGCCGAATGGCCTACTCCTGCACCTATTTTCTATGTTTCTATGGCTCCATTTAAGACTAAAATATGAATAAGGTTGAATGGAGTGAGCAGAGAAATAGGAGAGAGGGAGAGTCAGATATTGAGATGTTTGTAAAAGTGTAGATAGTCTATTTCTTAGTGCAAGTAAATGTAAAAATGTTTAATTGTGTGTTCCAATAGACAATGATTAAGTACGGTATTTAGTTTATAGTTTCGAGATACAGCCCGGAAACAGGCCCTTCGGCCCACCGAGTCCGTGCCGACCAGCGATCTCCGGACACTAACGCTATTCTACACACTAGGGACAATTTACAATTTGACTGAAGCCAATTAACCGACAAACTTGTACGTCTTTGGAGTGTGGGAGGAAACTGGAGCGCCCGGAGGAAACCCATACGGTCATGGGGAGAACATACAAACTCCCTAGAGACAGCACCGATAGTCAAGATCGATCATGGGACTCTGGCACTGTAAAGGGCCTGTCCCACGAGCATGCGACCTGCATGCGGCAAGCGCGACCTAACGTGGTCGCTTGAGCCGTACGGCATGCGGCAAGCGTGCCCAAACCAGAAGCGGGAGCCGCATGTAGGTCGAGTGAGTGACACGGCGTCGAGGCGGCTGCGGGCCGGCAGGCCGTTGCCGCGCGGAATTTTTAAACACGGTCAGTTTTTCAGAGCCCTGCGCGATGTCTGGACCAGCTCCGCACAACTCCATACGGCTCCGACGATCGAAGTGGGACCGGCCCCGCGAGGCCGTACGGCTCAAGCGACCACGTTAGGTCGCGCTTGCCGCATGCAGGCACATGCCGGTGGGACCGGCCCTTTAGGTCGCGCTTGCCGCATGCAGGTCGCATGCTCGTGGGACAGGCCCTTTAGGCAGCAACTCTACCTAATTAGTGCTGCCCGATTATTTACTGTTATGCATATGGTCTAGAGTTCAGTAGAAGCATTGTGAAGTGTTTACAGTGTGGGGATAAATTGGACAAAATCCACGGTCACATGGAGAACGTGCAAACTCTACAGCAACAGCACTGGAAGTCAGGAACCCGGGTTGCTGGAGCTGTGAAGCAGCAGCTCCAGTAGCTTCACCACCGAGTTGCCCAATCTTCAAAAGCAATTACGGTTTTGGAGTTGGAGTTAAAGGAGAGAATATGTTTCCACTTGTTGGAGAATAACATAACTAGAGACCATCAACGTTGGACAGTCACCAGGGAATCTAATAGGGAATTCAGGCGAAACAGAGATACAAGGAACTTCAGATGCTAGTTTACAAAATAAAAGCTGAGTAACTCAGCAGCTCAGGCAGCATCTCTGGAGGACATGGGTAACAGACATCTTGGGTCGTGACACTCGGGTCTGACCTGAAACGTCACCTATCCACTTACCCCAGAGTTAATTCCTGACCCACTGAATTACTCCAGAACTTTTTGTCTTTTTTCGGGAGTAACGTATTATACAAAGCCTGGACCCTGTTACCATGGGAACTGGCTGCTAGATTTAAGAGGGTGGGGGGTAGCCAAACAGATGAGGGAAATAGTGCGGAGCAGTTACCTTGACAGATTGGGTTGACATGGGCCAGTTGGGCCAAACTGCCTTCGACAATGACATAAATCCTTTAGAACACGTGGCCACCCAAGATGTTATTGAAAGCTTCAGCAATTGTGCACACACTGAACAAGTGACTTTATTAGAATATAAAACTGAAAGAAAGAATAAATAAACTCAGTTTTACAGGGGATAGGAAATTATCGTTAGAGAGAAAAATGGAAGCACTGTAGTTAGTGATTTTCTTTCCCTTTGTCCCAGAGACAGGACAATGAAAGGGGTTCCTCGAGAGAGAGAGAGAGATGTTCACAATGAGACTTATCGGTCCGCGCCTTCCCTAGAGATAAGAACATATTCTTGGTTGACACTTTAAAATTGAATTGCTGGCTTTGGAATGTCTCAAGGCTTTGCATTATATAGATGGAAGACTTACTTTAAAGGCATTGGGCAAAATAAAGAGCAGTTTGATTACCATCGCATAGACAATGAAAGGTCATTAAGAGAGTTACAAAAGGAATAGGTTAAGAAAAGAGGGTGGTTAGAATATGGAACTATCTTCCTCATCTAAGCTTGACAGCGCCAGAGATCTGGATTCAATCCTGACCTCTGGTGGTGTCTGTTTGGAGTTTTCATGTTCTCCCTATGGCCGCGTGGGTTTCATCTGGGTGCTCCAGTTCCCTCCCACTTAACAAAAGACGTGCGAGCTTGTAGGTCAATTGTCCCGAATGTGTGGCGAGTGGAAGAGAAAGTGGGATAACAAAGAGCTATTGTGAGGAGCGATCGATGGTCGGCAAGGACTTGGTGGGTCGGAGGGCCTGTTTCTATGCAGTCTCTCTAAACTAAACTGAACTAAGCAACCTTGGTTGCATCAAGGGCCCGCAATGTGGTGCAGCTGGTAAAGTTGCTGCCCCACTGCAGCAGAGACCCAGGATTGACCTGGACATTGATCTGGTGCTGTCCATGTGGAGTTTGCACATTCTCCCTGTGACTGCGTGGGCTTCCACTGGGCATTCTGGTCGCCTCCCTCAACCCAAAGACGTGCGGGTTTGTAGGTTAATTGGACACTGTAAATTGCCTCTAATTTGCAGATGGTGGATGCGAAAGTGGGAAAGTAGGTCTGTTGTGAAAGGTCCCCTAATTTATAACAAGAGTATAGGAGCAAAGAGGTCCTTCTGCAGTCGTAGAGGGCCCCAGTGAGACCACACCTGGAGTATTGTCTGCAGTTTTGGTCAGTGCAGACTCGGTAGACCGAAGGGCCTGTTTCCGCGCTGTATCTCTAAGCTAAACAAAAAAAATTGTGTATCGGGGACATAGGTTTAAGGTGAGGTGGAAAAGTTGTAGTAGGATTAATTCTTTAAATCCCCCGCTTGGCAGTACATTCTCCACCTGGCACTCTCCACCCTCTGTGTAAAAAAACTCTCCATGCACCCCTCCTTTAATTTTTACCCCTCTTATCTTAAACCTATGCCATCTAGTATTTGACATTTCCACCCTGGGAATAAAAGAGTTCCGACTCGTATTTTCCAAGCAGAGAAGACAAAGGTTTAAGGTGAGGGGGCAAAGATTTAATGGGAACCACTTTTTCACACAGAGGGTGGTGGGTGTATGGAACGAGCTGCCGGAGGAGGTGGTGAGGCAGGTACTAGGGCAACATTTAGACATGGATAGGACAACATTTAAATGATAAGGGGGTAAATGGGACTAGTGTAGATGAGACATGTAGGTTGGTATTGGTAAGTTGGGCCTTCGAGCCTGTTTCCACTGCTGTATTCCCATGGAGTGGGAGATTGCAACCTTCACGTGGTCCGCCCTGTTTCGACGAATGCAATCAACCTGGTGTGCACAACCAAATGGAACAAGTTGTCCTACAACTTTAGGCTGTGCCCACCATACGCAAGAAGAAGAAGAAGACTCTATTCCCATTAAATACAATTTCATTTATTTTTATGTTCTATCTCTAGCAGATCGCACTGTTTCTCTCTGTACGAATGGGTTGGGAAGACCTCAGATGCTGTCTGGCCCGCTGAGTTACTCCAGCCTTTCGTGCCTATCTTCAGATGAAAGCTGGTCGGACACGCAGGAAAGGGCAGGGCTGAGCACCGCGGCAGTGTTGGGCTCTGAGGAAATGCTTGGCTTGGATGTGGGTCCCCACCCATGACCTTTAGATGTAACTGGGCCAGGTTTGCGCAGTCAAGCCAGCAATGACGTTGTGGAACAAAAACAGAAAATGTCGGGAACACCCAACAGGTCAAGCAGCGTCCATGCGGAGAGATAAGAGAGTCGATGGCTCAACTCCAGGATCCTTCGTCCGAGAAAATGAGCTTGTTTTTACTTGCAGAAGGCAGGAATGGGATACTGATTGGGGATGATCAGCCATGATCACATTGAATGGCTCGAAGGGCCAAATGGCCAGCTCCTGCACCTATTGTCTATCTCTCCCTCCTAACCCCATTCTCCTGTCTTCTCCCCATATCCCCTGATTCCACTATGTTTAAGAGCCCTATCTAGCTCTCTCTTGAAAGCATCCAGAGAACCTGCCTCCACCGCCCTCTGAGGCAGAGAATTCCACAGACTCTGCTATTCCTTTTGCTATGAAAGCTAACATACCATTCGCTTTCTTCACTGCCTGCTGCACCTGCATGCCTACTTTCAATGACTGGTGTACCATGACACCCAGGTCTCGCTGCATCTCCCCTTTTCCTAGTCGGCCACCATTTAGATAATAGTCTGCTTTCCTGTTTTTGCCACCAAAATGGATAACCTCACATTTCAATAGACAACAGACAATAGGTGCAGGAGTAGGCCATTTGACCCTTCGAGCCAGCACCGCCATTCAATGTGATCATGGCTGCTCATCCCCAATCAGTACCCCGTTCCTGCCTTCTCCCCATATCCCCTAACTCCGCTATTTTTAAGAGCCCTATCTAGCTGTCTCTTGAAAGCATCCAGAGAACCTGCCTCCACCGCCCTCTGAGGCAGAGAATTCCACAGACTCACCACTCTCTGTGAGAAAAAGTGTTTCCTCGTCTCCGATATTAATCAAGAAATTATTGATTAGTACCTGTCAATCTACGCCTTAAAACTATCCATTGACTTGGCCTCCACAGCCTTCTGTGGCAATGAATTCCACAGATTCTTCACCCGCTGGCTAAAGAAATTCCTCCTCATCTCCTTTCTAAAGGTACGCCCTTTTAGCCCGAGGCTGTGGCCTCTGGTCCTAGACTCTCCCACTAGTGGAAACATCCTCCCCACATCCACTCTATCCAGGCCTTTCACCATGCGATATGGGAGATGAGATGCCTTTCACTGACTTCGACTGAGTGCTGTTGTGGCGATGCCAGAGATTGAAGATAAAGGTCAGAACAAACGTGGGATGAAGAATGAAAGTGGCAGAGGAATGGAAATGCAGTTATGCTTGTGGACTCTGCAAAAAAGTCACCCAACCTGGGTTTCGTTGTAGTTTTTGGAGACACAGCGCAGAAACAGGCCCTTCGGCCCATCAAGGCCGGGCTGACCACTGATCCCCGTGTGCACACTGGCACTATACTACACACTAGGGACAATTTACAATCTTTTCCGATGCCAATCAACCTACAGGCATTTACGTCTTTGGAGAGGGGGAGGAAACCGCCACAATTATTAACAGAGATATATTTCCAAACCAGCATCGTGTGCAAGTTTGAAGGAAATTGCATTTATTCTCCTGCACCTGCCACCATTACCCCTTACTGATGTTAGAGGGTGTAGGTTTGACTAGTGCAGTTAATGGGACCTGGGCAGAGGTACTGCCTTGTAGCACCAGAGACCCAGGTTCCATCCTGACCACGGATGCTGTCTGTACGGAGTTTGACGTTCTCCCCCGTAACTGCGTGGGTTTTCTCCGAGATCTTCAGTTTCCACCCACATACCAAAGAGATACATGTTTGTAGCTCAATTGGCTGGGTATAAATGTATGAATGTAAAATTGTCCCAAACGTGTGTGGGGTAGTGTTAATGTGCGGGTTCACTGGTCGGCGTGGACTCGGTGGGCCGAAGGGTCTGTTTTTCGCACTGTGTCTCTAACCCGAAACGTCACCTATTCCTTCTCTCCAGACATGCTGCCGGTCCCACTGAGTTAACCCAGCATTTTGTGTCTGTCTTCGATTTAAACCAGCATCTGCAGTTCCTCCCTACACAAGGATATTTCCATGTCTGGGTGGTCTGTGTCTTGTAGGGCAGTCGGTATCTGTTAGTCTGGCAACTGGACCCATGTTAAACCCTCACTGTTTTAATTTCACTCTGCTCCAAGAGGCACTGAGTTAATAGAAGAGCCATTTTGCAATTGATAAACAACAATTGGGGGGGAAAAACACAGTGGAAACTAAATGAGTAACTGTAAATTGAACCTTTCATCTTGCACGAATATATTTCCTCAGCTAACAACTTGCTCCCGTTTACTCTGTGTTGTTTGTGTGAAAGGAAATGGATTGCAAGGAAATGCTGTATGTATGCGGCCCTATGGGACCATGGCCTTGCTGCTGCACCTGTGATACGGTACCTCTTGCTTGTGTATGAGGATTGCTGGTTGGCATGGACTCAGTTGGCCGAAGGGTCTGTTTCCACGCTGTATCTCTAAACTAAACTAAACTGGCCCTTCAGCCCACAAGGCCTGTGCTGAACATGATGCCAAGACCATCTCGTAATCGCCTGCACATAATCAACATCCCTCCATCCATGCAGATAAACATGTCTATCCAAAAGTCTCTTCAGTGTTACTACTTTATTTGCCTCAACCCCAATCCCTGGCAACGAGTTCCAGACACACCTGACATCCTTGTAAAGAAAACTTGCCCTGTACATCTGCTTTACACTTTGCCCCTCTCACCTTAAAGCTATGCCGTGTGGTATTGGATGTTGCCATCCTGGGAAAAAGGTCCTGATTGTCTACTCCATCTAAGCCTCTCATAATGTTCTTCCATCAGGACTTCTTGCAAAACTCCCGCTCCCCCTTCATTTGCCGACCACCCGCCAACCTAGGGTTAGGTTGATTAATGTGAAGTGTACTGAAATCTAGTAACAAGCATTTGTTTGTATTCTAGCCGATCAAAAATCAGATGATACTATACATGAATTCAATCAAGCCAAACGCACATGCAACGGGTAGAGCGAAGAGAAAAATACCAGAGTGCGGAGTATAGTTTCCCGGTATTATAGTGTAATAGTTCAGAGAAATAATCCAATGTCCACAATGGTTGGAAAATCATGACTGTACTTAGCTACTCTGAAAGGGGAATTTTTAGCAGCTTAAGGGCCTGTCCCACTTTCACAACCTAATTCACGACCTCATACACGCAGCATGGTCGTCACGAGGTCGTAGGAGGTTGTAGGTAGGTCGTACAGTCCGTGATTCTAGTCGTAGGTACTCGTGGCATCAAGTAGTTCGGGGCATTTTTTCTAGCATTATGAAAAATGTCCACGAGTAAAAAAGGACGTGAATTAGGTCATGAAAGTGGGACAGGCCTTTTAATCTACCAATGTTAATGTTACCTCTTCATTGTCTTATGAATGCGAGCGGAAACAGGAGCATCCAGGGGACCCTCATGCAATTATAAGTATGGACAGTTAAGGGCCTGCGGCAAGCGCGACCTAACGTGGTCGCTTGAGCCGTACGGCCTCGCGGGGCCGGTCCCACTTTGATCGCCGGAGCCGTATGGAGTTATGCGGAGCTGGTCCTGACATCGCGCGGGGCTCCGAAAAACTGACCATGTTCAAAAATTCTGCGCGGCAACGGCCTGCCGGCCCGCAGCCGCCTCGACGCCGTACGTCACGCGCGAACTTCCCGCGGACTTCGCTCGCACTTCATGTCACTCACTCGACCTCCGCGCGTCCCCCGCTTCTGGTTTGGTCGTGCTTGCCGCATGCAGTCGCATGCTGGTGGGACCGGCCCTTTAGGTCGCGCTTGCTGCACGGAGTCGCATGCTCGTGGGACAGGCCCTTTAGTGTTAATATCCCACATCTCCAGTAATCTGGAGTTTTGGTTTAGTTTAGAGATACAGCGCAGAAACTGGCTCTTCGGTCCCCTGAGTCCGCCCCAACCAGCGATCCCCGTGTACTAACACCATCTGATACAATTCACAATTTTACCAAGCCAATTCACCGACAAACCTGTACGTCTTTGGAATGTGAGAAGAAACTGGAGCACACTCCTTGTACATCCACGTCTGTGCAGTCCCGTACAAATCTAATTTAATTTTCAAATTCGCAGACAATACCACCATTGTGGGCCGGCTATCAAATAATGATGAGATGGAGTACAGGAAGGAGGTTGAGAACCTCGTGTCCTGGTGTCGAGGCAACAACCTTTCTCTCAACGTCAGCAAGACAAAGGAGATAGTGATCGACTTCTGGAAGCAAAGTGGTACAGATACCCCTTCATTGACGGCGCCGAAGTAGAGATGGTTAAAAGCTTCAAATTTCTAGGAGTCAATATCAACAATAATATCTCCTGAACACATATTGAAGCAAAGACCAAGAAAGCACACCAATGCCTCTACTTCCTTAAGTAGGCTTAAGAAGTTCGACAACTCTCACCAACTTCTACAGATGCACCATAGAAAGCATTTTATCAGGATGCATCACAGCTTGGTTTGGGAACAACTCCATCCAAGACCACGAGAAATTGCAACGAGTTGTGGACGCAGCCCAGACCATCACACAAACCAACCTCCCTGTTCCCAGACTCCAAGCCGAAACGTCACCTATTCCTTTTCTCCAAAGATGCTGTCTGACCCGCTGAGTTACTCCAGCTATTAGTGTCTATCTCCCTTCCATTGACTCCATTTATACCTCACGCAACCTCAGCAAGGCCAGAAGAATAATCAAGGACGACTCGCACACTGGCCACTCCCACTTCTCCCCTCTCCCATCAGGCAAAAGGTATAGAAGCGTGAAAACACGCACCTCCATATTCAGGGACAGTTTCTTCCCAGCTGTTATCAGGCAACTGAATCATCCTACCACAACCAGAGAGCAGTGCTGAACTACTATCTACCTCTTTGATGTCCCTTGAAATATCCCTGGACGGACATAGCTGGCTTTACCTTGCACTAAACGTTGTTCTCTTATCATTTATCTATTATATGGATAATTTGATTTTTGATTATAATATTGATTTTTCTGCTGACTGGTTAGCACGCAACAAATGGTTTTCACTGTATCTCGGTAGACGTGACAATAAACTAAACTAAACTAAAGGTTATAGGGAAAGAAATTGGAGAATAGGTTACAGGAATAGATAGAATATGACTGAATCTGAGATCCTGCTCTGTAGTAAGAGAATATCAAATCAATGTGACAATGTGTAAAAAGTTGTGCAACGTGTAAAATGCTGTGCAGGTTCAGTGGGACAGTGCAAGCATACTGGTGATGTGGTCTCGAGCCACCCTTCAACCACATATTGTTATCTGTTGGCTTAGTCAAGACAGTGAAAAACGGCTATCTAATAGGCCTTTTTCACGGGGCGACTTGACGCAAGAGTTAACCAGAGTTTAACATCGTGGGAACCTCGTGCGATAACAGTACGGCATTCGTGGACCACCGTGGACCACCGTGGCGCTAACGGCAGGTAATCGTGTAACTTGGTGACTCGGGAGAAAATTCAAGCAAGCTTGAATTTCTCCAAGAGTGACTTGTACACTTGTGGTTGAGCATTGCAACATTATATGGACGTAGTGGCCAGTGCGATATCCGTGCGATACCCGTAATAACTCTTGCGGTTACCGTGGGAACTCCTGCGAACGGTAAACCCGGAAGCTGGACAGAGGGGACAGAAGGTGAGTAAAAAAGGTGTTCTCAATATCCTTTATAAATGTCTATGTTAATATGTGTGTCTTTTCCTCTTGTGCATTACTTTGTTTCTGTTGGTGGCTCCACATTTTATGATAGCCTGAAGTGTGATAAAGCTATTACCTCAGCAGTTTGATTGTCAGTGCTTGTTTACCTCATTGTTAAATAAATATATTCTTTACTATCAGCTTGATGTCTGCAATTCTTCATTAACACATCACTACAAGATGAATGTCTCTAATGTTATAATCCCTCTCATGCTGAAACACAAAATAGTTGAAGGGAGGTGATATAATCACATTTTCATTAAGTTTCATTTTTGAGTGTTCAGGTCCATCAATTGTTGAGCTATTTAAACGTTTGAAAGTTTCACCTCTCGGTAGAAAATAAAATAAGCCAATCAGCATGGTAAACGTGAGACAAAGTCTTTATTCCTATTTGACAATATAAAAAGACGACTTCTTGCACATATTGAGAGAAGGTGCATCACACCAAACAACATTTGTCTAAAAGAGGGCCTCGCAAACACGAAATTCAACAAATGAGGCACGCTAGATTATTTTAAACACATTATATTCATTAACCTCCGCACAAGCCTAAACTCAGGCATTAAAAGGGACAATGCAATGTGCTAAATGGCAGGTTTTGCGGACGAACATCTTATAGGAAGCACTTTTCAGAGGACAACACTAGAAAGTCAGCTTATTTTCTATGCATTTCTGCTAACATGCAGTAGTGTTCCTGTGGTCGGCTACCCATCAATAGAGCTGTCCTGCCACGGCACACTCCCCAATTGTGAATTGTAGTAAGCGCAGAGATGGCCTCTTTGCTCTTTCACACTGTATGTGCCCGAGTTACCTTTGAAACGCTGCAGTGGGACCATTTCCGACTTGGTCGCACCACTTCTCCATGTCCCTAATGTTATTCCCCCTGTGTCACTGTCCACTAGGTCACCGTCCTGGATGGATGTTGCTGATCCAGCAGCTGCACCTCTCATTCTGATGAGGTTGTGCAGAACACATGCTGCATATACTATACTCTCCACATTCTTGGGCCTCTGCTCCATTTTCTTGAGCAAGCATCTAAATCTGTTTGCCAAGATGCCAAAAGAATTTTCTACAACCCTCCTAGCCCTTGACAGCATGTAATTGAAGATCCTCTGTTCCCTAGTTAGATTCCTCTGTGGATATGGCTTCATAATCCAGGGCCGTAGTGCAAAGGCTTCGTCAGCAACCATCGCATATGGGATGTCCGGGCTGTCTTCTCCTGGCAGAGGTTCTGGATCAGGCATGCCTGCTGTTCCACCTTCCATTTTCTTTCCAAGCCAGGTTTCTTTCCAAATCCGACCATCACCAACACTTCCAGGTGTGCCCACATCCACATACAGGAAGTTGTAGTTATGATCAACCACCGCCAAGAGTACAATTGAGTGGAATTTCTTGTAATTGAAATAATTTGAGCCACCTCTGGGTGGACAACGAATTGCCACATGCTTGCCACCCAAAGCCCCACATGTGTGAGCAAAGTTCCACCTGTTTTCAAACCCCAGCGCCACTCTCTTCCACGCATCTGGTGTAGTGGGGCATTCCATCACTTCAGCTGCATAACATTTGATGATCGCCTCACAGGTTTCTCGGACAATACCACAGATGGTGTTGGTGGCGACAAGAAAGTTGTAAGATAGACTTTGATAAGAATCGCCTGAGGCCAAGTAGCGGAGGGTGATTGCTATGCGCAACCCTGGTTCCAGTGCCTTTCTCATTACAGTGTCAGTCTTCGTCAGCAGAGGTCCCAAATTATTCTTCAGCTCATTAAAGAGCTCGGGTGAAATTCTGACAAAGTTTGTGAATGCACTTTTATCCTCTTCGCACAGCACATTAAGCAGTTGATCATATTGTCCAAATAGAGGTCTCCGTTGAAAGATGGGCTTCACACAGTGAGACTTCCTCTTAATTCTCTTTTTAATTAATCTCACCCTTCTGCCTTCACGCAAGCGTCCTCGATGCACATAGTGGGCTGCTGCATACAGCGCGTCAATGAAAAACACCACCATCCTGTACTCGAAACTACTTAGTATAGGCATGTCTCCAAATGAGCCAATTCAACCAAGGGAGGACATTTATAGTGTGTGAAAAAAAAAGTGACATCATTTGTGCCACGTGTTGTTCACAATGTTCATTCAAGATTTAACGGGAAAGCTCGGGAGACGGACAAGTCACTCGCACAAATAACGGAAATGCCGAGTACCGTGGGAACTCTTTATCTACCCCCCGTTATATCGTGTGATATCGTGCTAGACCACGACCACTTCACTCTGGTTACATCTTGCGTCAAGTCGCCCCGTGAAAAAGCGCTTTAAACATATCTATATCTATCTAGCTGTAACTATCTCCAGATCGATCATTCTCCATATCTCACTATCTCCATCTCTCTGTACCTAGCTATCTATCTACCTCCATATCTATCTATGTCCCTCTCTCTCTCTAACTATCTCTAAATTTATCCTGTGTGTGTGCGTATATATATATATATATATACACACACACACACACATACATACATACATATATATATATAGTTGGAGTTTAATGCTGATAAGTGTGAGGTGCTACATCTTGGCAGGACAAATCAAAATAGGACGTATATGGTAAATGGTAGCGAATTGAGGAATGCAGTTGAACAGAGGGATCTAGGAATAACTGTGCATAGTTCCCTGAAGGTGGAATCTCATGTAGATAGGGTGGTAAAGAAAGCTTTTGGTGTGCTGGCCTTTATAAATCAGAGCATTGAGTATAGAAGTTGGGATGTAATGTTAAAATTGTACAAGGCATTGATGAGACCAATTCTGGAGTATGGTGTACAATTTTGGTCGCCCAATTATAGGAAGGATGTCAACAAAATAGAGAGAGTACAGCGGAGATTTACTAGAATGTTGCCTGGGTTTCAGCAACTAATTTACAGAGAAAGGTTGAATAAGTTAGGTTTTTATTCTCTGGAGCGCAGAAGGTTAAGGGGGGACTTGATAGAGGTCTTTAAAATGATGAGAGGGATAGACAGAGTTGATGTGGACAAGCTTTTCCCACAGAGAGTAGGGAAGATTCAAACAAGAGGACACGACTTCAGAATTAAGGGACAGAAGTTTAGGGGTAACATGAGGGGGAACTTCTTTACTCAGAGAGTGGTAGCTGTGTGGAATGAGCTTCCAGTGGAAGTGGTGGAGGCAGGTTCGATTTTATCATTTAAAAATAAATTGGATAGGTATATGGATGGGAAAGGATTGGAGGGTTATGGTCTGAGTGCAGGTAGATGGGACTAGGGGAAAATAATTGTTCGGCACGGACTTGTAGGGCCGAGATGGCCTGTTTCCGTGCTGTAATTGTTATATGGTTATATGGTATATATATATATATATACAGACACACAAAGGATTTTTCTTGTACCCATGAACTGGCTGTAAAATTAACTTTGCAGGGGGTTTTACAAGCACCATGTGTTCAAGCACCTGCGATGAATCAGCATTTGCTGCAGGAAACTCGTTCTTAGGCCCCTCCCTGCCTGCCTGCCTTCATT
Organism: Amblyraja radiata; assembly: GCF_010909765.2. Lineage (NCBI taxonomy): Eukaryota > Metazoa > Chordata > Chondrichthyes > Rajiformes > Rajidae > Amblyraja > Amblyraja radiata. The sequence continues at coordinate 93,548,607 of NC_045961.1, forward strand.
GCAGCAATCAATTCTCAATTCCCAGCATTTAACTGGCATGCAAAGAGCTTCTGCATTATAACATGGGTTTAGTTTAGAGATAGAGCGCGGAAACAGGCCCTTTGGCCCGCCGCGTCCGTGCCGACCAGCGATCCCCGCATGTCAACACCGTCCTACACCCACTAGGGACAATTTTTACATTTAACAAGCCAATTAACCTACAAACCTGCACGTCTTTGGAGTGTGGGAGAAAACCGAAGATCTCGGAGAAAACCCACGCAGGTCACGGGGAGAACGTACAAATTCGCTTTCTTCAATGCCTCCTGTACCTGCATGCTTACTTTATTAACTGAATGGTGTCAAGTTAGGAAAAGGGGACGTACAACGAGATCTGGGGGTCCTTGTACGTCAGTCACTGAAAGTAAGCATGCAGGTACAGCAGGCAGTGAAGAAAACTGATGGCATGTTGACCTTCATAACAAGAGGAGTTGAGTATAGGAGCAACCTCTGCAGATGTACAGGGCCCTGGTGAGACCACACATGGAGTATTGTGTGCAGTTTTGGTCTCCAAATTTAAGGAAGGACATTCTTGCTATTGAGGGAGTGCACAGTAGGTTCACGAGGTTAATTCCCGGGATGGCGGGACTGTCATATGTTGAAAGCATGGAGCTTGTATACACTGGAAGTTGGAAGGATGAGAGGGTATCTTATTGAAGCATTTAAGTATATTAAGGGATTGGACACGCTAGAGGCAGGAAATTTTCCTGATGTTGGGGGAGTCCAGAACCGGAGGCCACAGTTTAAGAATAAGGGGTAGGCCATTTAGAACGGAGATGAGGAAAATCTTTTTCACCCAGAGAGTTGTGAATCTGTGGAATTTGCTGCCTCAGACGGCAGTGGAAGCCAATTTTCTGGATGCTTTCAAGAGAGAGTGAGTTCTTAAAGATATCGTAGTCAAGGTATATGGGGAGAAGGCAGGAACGGGGTACTTACTGATTGTGGATGATCAGCCATTACATCAGTGAATGGCGGTGCTGGCTCAAAGGGCCGAATAGCCTACTCCTGCGCCTATTGTGTATTGAATTGCATGGCATAGAAGATGGAATTTGGTCCATCGCGCTCTTTGACCGTATCAATTAGACGTCCAGTCTTTTTTCTCATCTTCCAGTACCCATCTAATTTCCTTTTGAAACATCATTGGCTTGAAACTATTGTTTTGCTCCCTGCAAATGCCGTCAAATCTGTTGAGCATTTCTTTATTTTATTTGATAAATTACCAACGATACAACTTGCACTTATCTTTTCTAGTATGCATTCTTTTTTCACACCACCGTGTCTGATCAGTACTTGGCCCTCCTCTCTAATCTGGCTCTATTCCTTCTTATCTTAAACCTGTGATCTCGTGCCAGCACAGCGGTGATCCCCGTATTATTTGTGAACAAAATCCTCCGTAACTTTGGACAACTCTACTGGATCTTTACACAACCTTCTCTGCTGCAAGTAAATCTATTCCACATTCTCGGAAAACTATCCAGTTTTCTTTGAAGGGTTTCTGCCCGAAACGTCGCCTATTTCCTTCGCTCCATAGATGCTGCTGCACCCGCTGAGTTTCCCCAGCAATTTTGTGTACCTTCGATATTCCAGCATCTGCAGTTCCCTTTTGAACACTTCTTTGAAATCCTGTTGGTTTGGCATCTGGTTCACCAGATTATTGCAGCATTTTACCACTGAACTGTAACATCGAAAAAATAATGAATTAAAAGAGTGCAGGGGGAATTAATTGAAATAATCTGGGAAATCTGCCAGTCTAGTACCAAAGTCCCAAACTTGCCGCAATTTACTGTATTTGGAATCAAGTTTAGTTTAGTTTAGTTTGGTTTACATAGAAACATAGAAAATAGGTGCAGGAGTAGGCCATTCGGCCCTTCGAGCCTGCACCGCCATTCAATATGATCATGGCTGATCATCCAACTCAGTATCCTGTACCTGCCTTCTCTCCATACCCCCTGATCCCTTTAGCCACAAGGACCACATCTAACTCCCTCTTAAATATAGCCAATGAACTGGCCTCAACTACCTTCTGTGGCAGAGAGCTCCACAGATTCACCACTCTCTGTGTGAAAAATGTTTTTCTCATCTCGGTCCTAAAGGATTTCTCCCTTATCCTTAAACTGTGACCCCTTGTTCTGGACTTCCCCAACATCGGGAACAATCTTCCTGCATCTAGCCTGTCCAACCCCTTAAGAATTTTGTAAGTTTCTATAAGATCCCCCCTCAATCATCTAAATTCTAGCGAGTACAAACCGAGCCTATCCAGTTTAGTTTAAAGTTACAGCATGGAAACAGGCCTTTCGGCCGATCGAGATGTGGGAGGAAGGTACACAAAATTGCTGGGGAAACTCAGCGGGTGCAGCAGCATCTATGGAGCGAAGGAAATAGGCGACGTTTCGGGCCGAAACCCTTCTTCAGACTGATGGGGGGTGGGGGGGGGAGAAGGAAGGAAAAAGGGAGGAGGAGGAGCCCGAGGGCGGGGGGATGGGAGGAGACAGCTCGAGGGTTAAGGAAGGGGAGGAGACAGCAAGGGCTAGCAAAACTGGGAGAATTCAATGTTCATGCCATCCGGACGCAAGCAACCCAGGCGGAATATGTGGTGCTGTTCCTCCAATTTCCGGTGTTGCTCACTCTGGCAATGGAGGAGACCCAGGACAGAGAGGTCGGATTGGGAATGGGAGGGGAGTTGAAGTGCTGAGCCACCGGGAGTTCTGGTAGGTTATTGCGGAATGAGCGGAGGTGTTCGGAGAAACGATTGCCCAACCTACGCTTAGTCTCCCCGATGTAAATCAGCTGACATCTAGAGCAGCGGATGCAGTAGATGAGGTTGGAGGAGATACAGGTGAACCTTTGTCGCACCTGGAATGACTGCTTGGGTCCTTGAATGGAGTCGAGGGGTGAGGTGAAGGGACAGGTGTTGCATTTCTTGCGGTTGCAACGGAAAGTGCCCGGGGAGGGGGTGGTACGGGAGGGAAGGGAAGAATTGACAAGGGAGTTGCGGAGGGAGCGGTCTTTGCGGAAGGCAGACATGGGGGGAGATGGGAAGATGTGGCGAGTGGTGGGGTCACGTTGGAGGTGGCGGAAATGGCGGAGGATTATGTGTTGTATTTGCCGGCTGGTGGGGTGAAAGGTGAGGACTAGGGGGACTCTGCCCTTGTTGCGAGTGCGGGGATGGGGAGAGAGAGCAGTGTTGCGGGGTATGGATGAGACCCTGGTGCGAGCCTCATCTATGGTGGCGGAGGGGAATCCCCGTTCCCTGAAGAACGAGGACATTTCCGATGCCCTGGTGTGGAACGTCTCATCCTGGGAACAGATGCGGCGTAGGCGGAGGAATTGGGAGTAGGGGATGGAGTCTTTACAGGGGGCAGGGTGGGAAGGCGTGTAGTCCAGATAGCCATGTGAGTCAGTGGGTTTGTAGTGTATGTCGGTCAGAAGTCTGTCCCCTGCGATGGAGATGGTGAGGTCAAGGAATGGTAGGGAAGTGTCGGAAATGGTCCAGGTGTATTGGAGTGCCGGATGGAAGTTGGTGGTGAAGTGGATGAAGTCAGTCAGTTGTGTGTGGGTGCAGGAGGTGGCCCCAAAGCAGTCGTCGAGATGTGGGAGGAAACTGGGGGAAAGCCATGAGGTCACAGGGGCAAGGTGCAAACTCCACACAGACATCACCCAAGATCAGAATCGAACCTGGCTCACTGATGCGGTGAGGTTAGCAGCTCTACAAGCTGCACCACTGTGTCACTCCAAAGCAGTCTTTAAACCTTGGGGTCACACAGATTTGTTACCCCATCAGAGGTCTCATTCCAAATCTAAAGGTCCTGTCCCACTGAACAAGGTAATTCAAGAGTTCTCTGGCGCTGTGACTGAGGCAGCAACTCTACCGCTGCACCACCGGGCCACCCCTGGGGCAGGTACTGCTCCAGATGATGCATTAACCCACATGGTCGTGGGGAGATGTACAAACTCCACACTGGAGAGCACATGAGGTGAGGACTGGCCCTGGGCTACTGGTGATGCGAGGCTGCAGCTTTACCAATGTGCTGCTACTCTTTGTTCGGCGAATCCGTACTGTGCAGGACAGTGGGACCAGCCGAGTTTGATTAAGGCCAAGGAGAGCAAACACTTTGTCGCTTAAAACACTTGACAGTGCCTGTCAAGTCAACTCGAATTTATTATTACATGCACAAGTACACTGAGGTTCAGGTACAATGAAAATCCTGCTTGCAGCAGCATCATGGGCACATCGACTCAGTCTCAAAAACAACATACATTAAATGCACATAAACTCTGCAAGACAGAGAGAGAGAGACAGACAGAGAGACAGAGAGAGAGAGAAAGACAGAGAGAAAGAGAGAGACAGACAGGGAGAGAGAGACAGACGGAGAAATGGATAGGGAAAAAGAGGGGGAGAGACGGATAGGGAGAAAGAGAGGGGGAGAGAGAGAGAGAGAGAGAGAGAGAGAGATACATCAAAACTAAGAATAATCCTTGGCGAAGGAAATACGGAGCATCTTGGTGCACAATACGTAACAGCATGCCACAACCTGAGAGACGGTGAATGACCAACATGCACATATATACGCACACACGAATCAACATTAACTAACACTAAGAAATTAATATTGAATTGCTAAACTTGCTATTGTGTTGTACTGCTTACAGCTGCAAGAACGTGTAGCAATCAATAAAGGGCTATAGGCCTATTGCAAGTTTATGTACAGGGACATATCTATCCATACACTGTATACTTGTATTTATACTTATGCATTTCAAATATGTATGTCATGTTTTATACTTTGGCAATATAACAATGTTTTTTATCATGCCAATAAAGTTTTTAAATTGAAAATTGAAATTGAATTGAGAGAGAGAGAGAGAGACACAGAGAGAGACAGAGAGAGACCGAGAGAGAGAGAGAGACAGATAGAGACAGAGAGAGACAGAGGCAGAGAGAGAGAGACAGAGAGAGAGACCGAGAGAGCGAGAGCGAGAGCGAGAGCGAGAGCGAGAGCGAGAGCGAGAGCGAGAGCGAGAGCGAGAGCGAGAGCGAGAGCGAGAGCGAGAGCGAGAGCGAGAGCGAGAGCGAGAGAGAGAGAGAGAGAGAGAGAGAGAGAGAGAGAGAGAGAGAGAGAGAGAGAGACAGAGACAGAGAGAGAGAGAGAGAGAGAGAGAGAGAGACAGAGAGAGCTCTGATGGGCAGAAGGGGTCCAAGAGAAGTGTGTTCAATAGCGAGTTATTACACTCCACCCCCAAACCCATAGGGCTGACCATGTAGTGTAACAAGGGCAGGGACTGCACAGGGCACCGCTACTCACAGAGAGTAGTGAGAGAGAAAGAGAGAGCGAGACAGAGAGAGAGAGAGAGCGAGACAGAGAGAGAGACAGAGACAGAGACAGAGAGAGAGACAGAGAGAGAGACAGAGAGAGAGAGAGACAGAGAGTCAGTCTGAAGAAGGGTTTCGGCCCGAAACGTCACCTATTTCCTTCGCTCCATAGATGCTGCTGCACCCGCTGAGTTTCTCCAGCATTTTTGTGTACCTTACCACTACTCACATGTTCCCTCCCAGGCACCCAACACCTGAATCCGAAAATGTAACACTGCCCCTTCATCAGATTAAAATCCAGGAGGTTTGTACTACGCTGTGATGCCGTTAGTATACATGCTACAGACATTTAATCAGGCCACTCATCTTCACCTTCCCAAGAACAGTAACATATGGGGAATTAACTACTGATCATATGAACATACACATCCCATGCATGATGGAAAAAAATACTTGCAAATAAATGTTAGCATTTTAGATAGAGTCATAGAGTGATACAGTGTGGAAACAGGCCCAACTTGCCCAACCCAGCCAACATGTCCCACCTACCCGCACTTGGTCCATATCCCTCAAAACCTGTCGTATCCATGTACCTGTCTAACTGTTTCTTAATTGTTGGGATAGTCCCAGCCTCAACTACCTCCTCTGGCAGCTTGTCCCATACACCCACCACCCTTTGTGTGAAAAAGTTACCCCTCGGATTCCTATGAAATCTTTTCCTCTTCACCTTAAACCTATGTCCTCTGGTCCTCGATTCACCTACTCTGGGCAAGAGACTATTCCTCTCATGATTTTATACACCTTGATAAGATCACCCCTCATCCTCATGCGTTCCAAGGAATAGAGTCCCAGTCTACTCAACCTCTGCCTGTAGCTCAGACCCTCTAGCCCTGTAGTGAAAGACCATACTTCAAAGATTTGAGGAGAAAATCTATTCTTGTCTAATTCAGAGAAGTGCCACAATGTCAGAGGTGTCATCATACAAATGGGGTATTAAACTGCTTTCCTTAGCAGTCATAGAAAACCGAATGGACAAAATTATTACAAACATCAGAATCTGAATAAAACTCATATTCTGATCGTCCTGGCTAATATTTAGTCCTCAGTCAAGGTCACCAGATTATCTGGTCACTACCACAATGACTGTGGGATCTTGTCGAATGACAATACGTGCACAAGAGCACGTCTTCCAATGCTTTCCTAATGTGGTCAATTGTGATTTCTAGGGAAAAATAAATGGTACACATATTCAAATCTGAGAAACATGGTTAGTGGAGGGAGGAACTGCAGATGCTGGTTTACACCAAAGATAGACACACAACTCTGGAGTAACTCAGCGGGACAGACAGGACCTCTGGAGAGAAGGAACAAGTGTCACTTCGGGTCGAGGCCCTTCATCAGACTGAGAGTCAGGGGAGAGGGCAGAAGTGAAAGAGAACTTCAAAGTAAATCTGAACCTCCAGAAATTCCTGAAGCAAGTTCACACCCTGTTACATCTATTTTAAGCATATAGCCATTTCACAATACTCCAAAGACTTACCCCCCCCCCCCCCCCCAACCCCTGCCCCCCCCCCCCCCCCAACCTCCCGCTCCACCGAGTTTAGCACAAAATAGCTACTTGGATAAATAATCTCAAAGCTCTCCAGGAAAATGCGATACTTATTTAAGAACCATTTTTCATTTCTGAACTTTAAGCTCCATCAAGCAAACATTCTTCTTAAAACCACTCTTTCTTTTAATTTTTGGAAAGCAACCAGTCATTGAGATGTGGCCCGATCCACAGCCTCAGTCTGCAGTCTCTAACAAAGAACCAACTTACACTCTCACCTGCCAACCTGTGTACTTTGGCAAGGGATGTGAACAGCCTCTCTCACTGGCTGGCGTTTTCTCATGAGCTCGTCACTTCACTCTACCATGTTTGCGTTTCTTTCCCTCCAAAGGTTCGGAAAGAAACCCCTGTTCCTTGTGCTGTTCGTTACAAGTAACCCTCTGTGTGAAAGCAAAAATAAAAAATATCTGAATCCTCCCTTGTGCTGTTGTACCAGACCTCAGCCCTGTGTAGTCCATTGATGTACGATCCGGGGATGTGCTTTTAGCAGAGATTACAGTAAAGTGGCAATTGCCAGTGCAAAAAGCCCATGGAAGGGAATTACTCAATTTTAATCCATGAGGTAAATAAGATAATTTCCCACATTTTCTCCCCTAGTTTGGGTTGTTAATCTAGTTTCTCGCTTCTCCTCTCAGGAAAAAAAGCAGGGCTTTGGGCGAGGTGGGAGTCTATGTATTGTGCAGAATTACACTGTATTACCAAAAGGGATTTCCAGTCTGTCGCTCTTTCCGCTTGGAACAGGAAATATAGGTGTGCCTTGTGCAAAGCAGAGACCAGCTTACTCTCATTCAACTGGCACGACACTCATTCTTGCTACTTTTCACAAGTTCATGTTCATGTGAGAGGAAAAGAATGAGACCATTAGGCCCATCGGAGTCATTCCATGGGATCTGTAAAGAATGCACTAAAACAGTTTCTCATCCAATACGCGCAGATAACCAATGTGCGATACCCGAGTGAACTAAGGCCTGATCAGCCATGATCATATTGAATGGCGGCGCAGGCTCGAAGGGCCGAATGGCCTACTCCTGCACCTAATTTCTATGTTTCTATGTTTCTATGGAACTACAGCCTGCAGCAAATGGCTCGTTTAAATGCATCCAAGTTTTTCCGTGCAGAAGTGGCCACAGAATCCCAAACTGCAGAAGGGTCTCTGACACGAGAATCATTTAATAAATTGTAGTCCGAAAGAAACCCACGCTGGGAAATTCATAAGCACTCGAGTTCAGTGTCAGTTAACTGAATACATGTTCATAGGTTCATACTGTAAGTGATAGGAGCAGAATGAGGCCATTCAGATCATCAAGTCTACTCCGCCATTCAATCATGGCTGTTCTATCTTCCCCTCTCAACTCCATCTCCTGCCTTCTCCCCGTGACACCCGTACTAATCAAGAATCTGTCAATCTCCGCCTTAAAAATATCCATTGACTTGGCCTCCACAGCTGTCTGTGGCAATGAATTCCACAGATTCACCACCTTCTGACTAAATAAATTCATCCTCATCTCCTTTCTAAAGGTACGTCCTTGTATTCTGAGGCTGTGCCCTCTGGCCCTAGACTCTCCCACAAGGGAGATGACACAGAGTAATGGTGAATGGGAGATGCCAGAGAGTAATGGTGGATGGTTGTTTGTCAGGTTGGAGGCAAGTGACTAGTGGGGTGCCACAGGGATCTGTGTTGGGTCCACTGTTGTTGTACATCAATGATCTGGATGAAGGTGTGGTAAATTGGATTAGTAAGTATGCAGATGATACTAAGATAGGTGGGGTTGTGGATAATGAAGTAGATTTTCAAAGTCTACAGAGAGATTTATGCCAGTTGGAAGAGTGGGCTGAAAGAAGGCAGATGGAGTTTAATGCTGATAAGTGTGAGGTGCTACATCTTGGCAGGACAAATCAAAATAGGACGTACATGTTAAATGGTAGGGAATTGAAGAATGCAGGGATCTGAGCGCAGGTATATGGGACTAGGGGAGAATACGTGTTCGGCACGGACTAGAAGGGTCAAGATGGCCTGTTTCCGTGCTGTAATTGTTATATGGTTATATGTGGAAACATCGTCTCCGCATTCACTCTATCCAGGCCTTTCAGTCGACCATTTCAGGTCGGGTCTGAAGAAAAGTAACAAGAACGAGGACTTTGAATACTGAATATTGATTATTGCTACACATTACATAATAAAAGACTGAATTATCAACTTTGAATAGTTTATTCCCATATAACCATTATAACAATTACAGCATGGAAACAGGCCATCTCGGCCCTTCTAGTCCGTGCCGAACAATTATTTTACCCTAGTCCCATCTACCTGCACTCAGACCATAACCCCCCATTCCTTTCCCGTCCATATAACTATCCAATTTGTTTTTAAATGATAAAAACGAACCTGCCTCCACCACCTCCACTGGAAGCTCATTCCACACAGCCACCACTCTCTGAGTAAAGAAGTTCCCCCTCATGTTGCCCCTAAACTTCTGTCCCTTAATTCTCAAATCATGTCCACGTGTTTGAATCTTCCCTACTCTCAATGGGAAAAGCTTATCCACGTCAACTCTGTTTATCCCTCTCATCATTTTAAAGACCTCTATCAAGTCCCCCCTTAACCTTCTGCGCTCCAAAGAATAAAGGATTGAGGGGAAGAATATTCCCCTCAAGTTTAAAAAAAATCATTTGTTCCATATACCCAAGTTAATCAGTTCAGTTCAAGATAATATGTACTCACTTCTCCTTGGTTTGGTTTACCACTGATGGGAGAACATCCTATCTTGCAGAGATCATTAAAATTGGTGGAGTTGTAGACAGTGTGGGCGGGTGTCAAAGCACACAGTGGGATATAGGTCAGCTACAGAAATCAGCAGAGAAATGCCAGATGGAGTTTAAATCTGAGCAAGCGCAAGGTGTTGCACTTTGGGAGGTCAAACGCAAGAGGGAAGAATGCAGTTAATAACACAACCTTTAACAGCATTGATGTACAGAAGGATCTAGGATTTACCCTAATTTCAAGTAACCCCTGTACTTCATCTTTCTCCTTCCCTCCCCCACCCAAGTCACACCAAGTTCCCGTTCTCATCTAGCAAACAGCTAACAATGGCCTTTTTCTGCATACCATTCATTCAATTGTTCCATATCTCTCTACATCACTGTGTGTGTCTCTCGATTCCCTTTCCCCTGATTAGTCTGAAGAAGGGTCTCGACCCGAAAAGTCGCCCATTCCTTCTCTCCAGAGATGCTGCCTGTCCCGCTGAGTTACTCCAGCATTTTGTGCCTACATCCTACCTTGGTATTCTGCATAAGTAGCTCCACCACTCTGCTTGACAGATAAGAGTCACATTTGACTCGAGTCCACTTGATAAAAATAAATCACTAACAGTCTTTGGAGGTTTAAGGCAGCAGGGCAGTCACAGTGGCACAGCGGTAGAGTTGCTGCCTCACAGCGAATGCAGCGCCGGAGTTCCTGGTTCGATCCCGACTACAGGTGCTGTCTGTACGGAGTTTGTAGGTTCCCCCCGTGACCTGCGTGGGTTTTCTCCGAGATCGTCGGTTTCCTCCCGCACTCCAAAGACGTACAGGTTTGAGGGTTAATTGGCTTGGTAAATGTAAAAAATTGTCCCTAGTGGGTGTAGCATGGTGTTAATGTACGAGGATCGCTGGTCGGAGCAGACCCGATGGACCGAAGGGCCTGTTTCCGCGCTGTATCTCTAAACTAAACTAAAAAGCTCACCACAACCCACTAAAGGACCATCAGCGGATGAGTGTTACATGGTGGCCTTGCCAGCTACACCCACAGACCACGAGACAAAACAATATACACATGAATTAAAAATATAAACAAGGTGCTGGAGTAGCTCAATGGGTCAGGCAGCATCTCTGGAGGACATGGATAGATGCCGTCCACAAACGTATGCCTGCATGCCAGCCCATCAAGCCTATTCAACCATTTAATAAGATCGTGGCTAATGAGGTTGCAGCCTTGATTCGGAATTCCCACATATCCCCAAAACATTAGACAACTCCTTTGTTGTAAAAATATTTTGAGATTCCGTTTCCACCATTCTTTAAAAATGTTTAGAGCATTCTAAATATAACCCTCGGAGATTATTGACTTTAGACTTTAGACATACAGCGCGGAAACAGGTCCTTTGGCCCACCGAGTCCAAGTTGGCCAGCGCTCACTCATAAATTAGCACTATCCGACACAGTAAGGGACTGTTTACATTTTTTTTACCAATTTTACCGAAGCCAATCAACTTACAAAGTACACAGTGGGATGGCTTTGGAGGAAACCGGAGTACCCGAAGAAAACCTACAGGGAGAACCTACAGTGGAAAGTCTGTACCGACAGCACCAGTAGTCAGGATCGAACACGGTTGTCTGGCGCTGTGTTCATGGTACACCAGTCATTTCATGGTACACCAGTCATTGAAAGTAGGCATGCAGGTGCAGCAGGCAGTGAAGAAAGTGAATGGTATGTTAGCTTTCATAGCAAAAGGATTTGAGTATAGGAGCAGGGAGGTTCTACTGCAGTTGTACAGGGTCTTGGTGAGACCACACCTGGAGTATTGCGTACAGTTTTGGTCTCCAAATCTGAGGAAGGACATTATTGCCATAGAGGGAGTGCAGAGAAGGTTCACCAGACTGATTCCTGGGATGTCAGGACTGTCTTATGAAGAAAGACTGGATAGACTTGGTTTATACTCTCTAGAATTTAGGAGATTGAGAGGGGATCTTATAGAAACTTACAAAATTCTTAAGGGGTTGGACAGGCTAGATGCAGGAAGATTGCTCCCGATGTTGGGGAAGTCCAGGACAAGGGGTCACAGCTTAAGGATAAGGGGGAAATCCTTTAAAACCGAGATGAGAAGAACTTTTTTCACACAGAGAGTGGTGAATCTCTGGAACTCCCTGCCACAGAGGGTAGTCGAGGCCAGTTCATTGGCTATATTTAAGAGGGAGTTAGATGTGGCCCTTGTGGCTAAGGGGATCAGAGGGTATGGAGAGAAGGCAGGTACGGGATACTGAGTTGGATGATCAGCCATGATCATATTGAATGGCGGTGCAGGCTCGAAGGGCCGAATGGCCAACTCCTGCACCTAATTTCTATGTTTCTATGTTTCTATGCAAGACAGGAACTCTACTGCTGCGCCACCGTGTCGCCCCTTCTTCTTCTTGCGTATGGCGTACAACTTGTTCTGTTTGATCTTATTTGATTGTGCACGCCCGGTTGATTGCATTTGTCGAAACAGGGCGGACCACGTGAAGATTGCAATCTCCCACCTCAACGTGTCGCCCCTGAGAAAGAGCAAGTGTTTTTTTAAAAGATTGGAGAACTTAGAGACACAAGAAACTGCAGATTATGGAATCTACAGCAAAACATGGATGCGGTCATGATCGAAACCAGGTCTCTAGCGCTGTGAGGCAGCACATCTATCAAAGTTGTGCAAAACTTTGCGCTCAATGAGAAAACTTAATACACAACAATTTTAATTTACATGAAATGGATCATGAAACATATTACACTATTGGAATCATGGCCTGTTGGCAGCTTTATTTAAAATAGATACAAATTATGGCCTTGTAAACAATCAAGCCCAGCCAAACTAAAGGCCAGTCTGCAATAATTCCCTTCAATCAGGGACTTTTTTTCAAAGCACCAACAAACTAAATGACAGTCTCGGGAATTGAAAATAAACTACAAATCTGCTATCCATAAATTAGTATGTTTGCAGAGATCATCAAAATTGCAGAGATCATCATAATTGGTGGAGTTGTAGACAGCGTGGAGGGGTGTCAAAGCACACAGTGGGATAAAGATCAGCGACAGAAATCAGCAGAGAAATATACCATGGAGTTTAACATGAGCAAGTGCGAGGTGTTGCACTTTGGGAGGTCAATCGCAAGCGGAAAGAATGCAGTTAATAACACAACCTTTAACAGCATTGATGTACAGAAGGATATTGGCTTGGGCAGTCTACAACCCAGTGGTATGAATATTGATTTCTCTATTCATTCAATGTGATCATGGATGATCATCCCCAATCAGTACCCCATTCCTGCCTTTTCCCCATATCCCCTGACTCCGCTATCTTTAAGAGCTCTATCCAGCTCTCTCTTGAAAGCATCCAGAGAACCTGCCTCCACCACCGCCCTCTGAGAGTTGTGAATCTGTGGAATTCTCTGCCTCAGAAGACAGTGGAGGCCAATTCTCTGGATGCTTTCAAGAGAGAGTTATGCCCCTATCCCACTTAGCGGTTCCCGGAGGTTTTTGTCAGTCTCCCTACCTGCTTCCACTATCTGCAACCTCCGGCAACCACCTGCAACCTCCGGGAACCGCACGGAAACCTTGGGTGGGGCGCAAAGTCTCCAGAGGTTTCCGTTCAGGTTTCCTAAGCGGGGCATTAGATAGGGCTCTTAAAGATAGTGAAGTCAAGGGATATGGGGAGAAGGCAGGAACGGGGGACTGATTGGGGATGATCAGCCATGATCACATTGAATGGCGGTGCTGGCTCGAAAGGCCGAATGGCCTACTCCTGCTGCACCTATTGTCTATTGTCTAACCCCACCAGATTTGAGTCATTGACACATTTCGATTCCAGTCAAGAGTGTTTTATTGTCATATGTCCCAGATAGAACAATGAAATGCCTACTTGCAGCAGCACACCAGAATACATAAGCATAGCACACTTAGAAATAAAGCGTTTATTTTCCTCAATCAAATGACTGTATATATACTCCACAAGTTATGGTATGTCACTCTGAAGAAAAGGCCCAATCGGCCCTACTCCAATTCCCATCTGCCAACCAATTTCCCAATCATGCTCGTATATGTTGTCCATTTACACGTCTTAACTCTACACATAACACTCTTGTGGGACTTTACTCAAGGTCCACTGCAAATCTAAATAAATCATAACCACGAGTTCTCCCTTATCTATTTCAGCAGTTATATCCTCAAAAGAAAACCCTTTGCGGGTTGCCAAACACAATTTCCCTTTGATCTATACGGATCCTTGACCATGCATGGTCCATTCCTGTCTGTTTGTAATCGGGGAGCAAAAGGAGAGATTTGTTGTATTTCCCACCCTCCAATCTACAGGAACTGGCAATGGATATATGGAAATTGACAACTAATGCATGTCATGCACAGCCAAGCAACAGCGTACTAGTGCTGGGTAAATATTCTACACTCATCTACGCTCCTCTGGCAGGAGGAGACTTGATGGGCCGAATGGCTTAATCCGGCTCCTGGAGCTTATGGACTTATGACTGCGCCAATGGTCTCCAACACCCAGAAGAACAAGGGCAGCAGCTGCATGGGAACCTCATCACTACCAAGTTCACTAGCATTTATTTCAAGAGGGGTTGTACACAAAACAGGGATGTTAAACCCCTGTCTCACGTTGCGATGTTGACACAAGCGGTGTATGATTAACGTAGCTGTAACGTCGGAACTCGTGGACGCAACTTAGAGACTCGTGGCAATAACGGCAGGTACCGGTGAAACTTGTCAACTCTTGGGAAAAATCAATGCTGAGGCGCTGCTAAGGCCGAATTTGGAATATTGTGAGCAATTTTGGGCACCATATCAGGGGAAGGATGTGCTGGCTCTGGAGAGGGTCCAGAGGAGGTTGACAAGAATGATCCCAGGAATGAGTAGGTTAACATATAATGAGCATTGGATGGCACTGGCAATGGATGTATTCGCTGGAACTCACAAGAATGAGGGGGGGACCTCATTCAAACACACAGAATAGTGAAAGGCTTGGATAGAATGGATGTGGAGAGGATATTTCCCAATAGTGGGAGAGTCTAGGACTAGAGGTCATAGCCTTGGAATTAAAGGGCGTTCTTTTAGGAAGGAAATGAGTAGGAATTTCTTTCATCAGAAGGTGATGCATCTGTGGAATTCTTTGCCAAGGCTGCAGAGACTGTCAGGCACAGAAAGATAGATTTTTGGTACAGGTGTCAGAGGTTATGGGGAGAAGGCAGGAGAATGGGATTAGGAGGGAGAGATAGATCAGCCACGATTGAATGGCGGAGTAGGCTTGATGGGCCGAATGGCCTAATTCTGCCCCTTATGTAATTCATTAACCGTCTGGTCTGGGCAGATATTCCTTCAAGCTCACTGTGAGACTTGGGACAACCACCTTGACCAGCAGGTATTAGAGATACAGCTTGTAAACAGGCCATTCGGCCCACTGAGTCCGCCCCGACCAGCGATCACCTCGTACACTAACACTATCCTACACACCAGGGACAATTTTACAACTTCCCAAAGCTAATTATCCTACAAACTTGTACGTCTTTGGAATGTGGGAGGAAACCGGAGCACCCGGAGAAAATCCATGCAGTTGTAGTGAGAACGTGCAAACTCCGTACAGACAGCAGCCGTGGTCTAGGATCGAACCCGGGCCTCTGGCGCTGTGCCCGCAGTGCCAGTCCTTGCAGACCACCCCATCATCTGCCCACGGACATCTAAGAGTGGGTAACAAACAAACAAGCTG
This sequence comes from Amblyraja radiata, assembly GCF_010909765.2. NCBI lineage: Eukaryota > Metazoa > Chordata > Chondrichthyes > Rajiformes > Rajidae > Amblyraja > Amblyraja radiata. The sequence continues at coordinate 93,564,064 of NC_045961.1, forward strand.
CACCCATATCCTGAAAATGAGCACGTATACAGCAACATGTCACAATCTGCTTGTACCGGAGTAATCTCTCTCAGACGGTGGCCCTCTCTTGCCAAAGGTACGTTTCCACAACAAGTATTTCCTTTTAAGAAACTCAACAGGAGTTCAGCGGGACAATAGATAAACTTTGCTCAAGGCCACGTTTCACCAGAGCTTGCACCATGAACAAAAAATCAATTTAAAAATACAATCGAGGCTGAATAAATAACTTTGGAAATTCAGAAAGGCTGCAGGCAATCAAATACAAAAAAAAATTTAACAGATTAGTTGTAATAAAAACGAATTGCAGATGTTGGTTTGTACCAAAAATAGACACAAAATGCAGCAGTAACTCATCCGGTCAGGCAGCATCTCTGGAGACAATGGTTAGGTGATGTTTCATAGAAACATAGAAACATAGAAAATAGGTGCAGGAGTAGGCCATTCGGCCCTTCGAGCCTGCACCGCCATTCAATATGATCATGGCTGATCATCCAACTCAGTATCCTGTAGCTGCCTTCTCTCCATACCCCCTGATACCTTTAGCCACAAGGGCCACATCTAACTCCCTCTTAAATATAGCCAATGAACTGGCCTCAACTACCTTCTGTGGCAGAGAATTCCAGAGATTCACCACTCTCTGTGTGAATAATGTTTTTCTCATCTCGGTCCTAAAAGATTTCCCCCTTATCCTTAAACTGTGACCCCTTGTTCTGGACTTCCCCAACATCGGGAACAATCTTCCTGCATCTATCCTGTCCCTTAAGAATCTTGTAAGTTTCTATAAGATCCCCCCTCAATCTGCAGGCCGTGACTTTTCTTCAGACGGGTCCTGACCCGGAACGTCACCGATCCATTTTCTCCAGAGATGCTGCCTGACCTGCTGAGTTGCTCCAACAATTTGTGCCTGTCTTAAGAGTCAAGATAACGGCACTCAGTCCTTTTAAGTCAACAGTCTAGTGGGGTGGGAGATTGCAACCTTCACGTGGTCCGCCCTGTTTCGACGAATGCAATCAACCCGGCGTGCACAATCAAATAAGATCAAATAGAATAAGTTTTCCTACAACTTTAGGCTGTGCACGCCATACGTAAGGAGAAGAAGAAGAAGAAGAAGAAGAAGAAGAAGAGTCTAGTCAGAAGGATCGGGTCCCACTTCAGAGCCTCAAGTACAAATGTCTAGGATAAAATTCTTCCACGCTGTGGAAAGTCTCTTGGGCGACATGCGTAGACTGCGTGACTGTTCCACCAAACACCTCCACCAAGGCCTGCTGGACCTTCCACTGGGCAACCATTGTAACTACCATTCCCATACCACCCTTTCTGTCCTGGGCATCCTCCGTTGCCAAAGACAGGTCACAGGCAAACTGGAGAAATGGCACCTCATGTTGTTCTTGGGTAGTTTCCAATCCAACGGTATAAACATTGAGTTCTCCAATTTTAAGTAAGAACCCCCCCCCCCCCCTTCCTTTCACCTCTTCCCTCGTTCCCGTGTCCCACCCTAGAACGCATCCATTTTCCCCACTATCCTGCTCCTCTTCCACACCCTCCCCCGATCCCTTCCACCTATCTGTAGAGCTATTAACAAATACTCCAAGTAACCACCCAACAAGTTTATTAGCATTAAATAAAGTTACACTGCATGTTGACACCCCCCTGTGACTACATCTCGACTAACCGCTAGTGTCTGGAAGTGTTAGTAATAAATGGTGACTGTGTGGTAAAACCCGGACTGGATTCTAGGTCTCAGTGGTGTGTAACAAATGTGTGATAGTATTAGGTGGAGCAGATCTACACCCTCCCTCTGGCTTTACATTTCACTTCTCTTGTCTTCTTTTTCAACTCCCTTTTGCCTCCTATTCATCTCCAGCATTGTCACCTGCAGATTGTTGATTAGTGGGGGCGCCAGAATTTACGGGGAAAAGGCAAGAGAATGGGGTTGAGGCGGGGAGGTAGATCAGCCATGATTGAATGTCATAGACATGATGGGCCGAATGGCCTAATTCTACTCCTATAACATATGAACTTATACTGCACCCACCTGCCAATCAGACCCCACTCACCTGTATCCACCTATCACTTGCCAGGCTTTGTCCTGCCCCTCCCTGCCATTTTCCCAGCGTTTTCCTCCCTACTGCAATAGGTCTGAAGAGCGTTCAGGAACCAAATCGTCACCTATCCATTCCCTCCACAGATGCTGCCCGACCCGTTGAGATACTTCAACACTCTGTGCTTTGCTCAAGATTCCAGCATCTGCAGTTCCTTGTGACTCCGGCTTAAACTGCAAACCTTTTTTGTTTTCACATGTAGACACAAAAAAAGCACCGATGTGAAGGAGTGTAGGGGAATTTTCCTGTTGACCCCCACAATATTTATCCCAGAATCAACAGAGTTCGTCTGAGTCATTTTCACTTTACTGTTTGTTCAGTATGAATAGTCTGCTGAGCTTCCTACATTACAGCAGTGAATCCATTTCTCTGGCATGGTGGCGCAGCGGTAGAGTTGCTGCCTTGCAGCGCTTACAGTGCCAGAGACCCTGATACGATCAAGACTACAGGTGCTGTCTGTACGGAGTTTTCACTTTCTCCCCAACTTTCAAAAGAGAGTTATAGGGCTGTCCCACTGTACAAGCTAATTCATAGAAATATGGAATTATAGAAAATAGGTGCAGGAATAGGCCATTCGGCCCTTCGAGCCTGCACCGCCATTCAATATGATCATGGCTGATCATCCAACTCAGTATCCCGTACCTGCCTTCTCTCCATACCCCCTGATCCCTTTAGCCACAAGGGCCACATCTAACTCCCTCTTAAATATAGCCAATGAACTGGCCTCAACTACCTTCTGTGGCAGAGAATTCCGGAGATTCACCACTCTCTGTGTGAAATCCATGTGTGAAATGGATTCAAGAGTTCTCCCGAGTTAAAAAAAAATATCAAACTCGTGGTAAGCGTATGTAGCGGGTACGTCGGAGCTCGGGACGTCTCTTAGCGGCTCGTAACGCTAACGGCAGGTACTCTGGGAACGCGGTAAGCTCGGGAAGACACGTGAAGATTTTTCAACATGTTGAAAAATGTCCACAAGAGCCCCGATGACCTACGAGCGGCTATTACTGTAGTTCTCCGAGTTCGAATCAGGGAAAACTCGGGAGAACTCTTGAATTAGCTCGTACAATGGGACAGCCCCATTAGATTTAGCTCTTGGAGCTAATGGAAACAAGGGATATGGGGAGAAAGCAGGAAGGGGTACTGATTTTCAATGATCAGCCATGATCATATTACAATACAATACAATACAATTTTATTTGTCATTTGAACCTCGTTGAGGCCCAAATGAAATATTGAGAATATTGAATGTCGGTGCTGGCTCGAAGGGCCGAATGGCCTACGCCTGCACCTAATTTCTATGTTTCCCCGTGACCGCGTGGGTTTTCTCTGAGATCTTCGGTTTCCTCCCACATTCCAAAGATGTACAGGTTTGTAGGTTAATTGGCTTGGTAGAAAAGTAAATTTGTCCCTATGTGTGTACGATAGTGCCAATGTGTGGGGATCGCTGGTCGGTGCGAACTCGGAGGGCTGAAGGGCTTGTTTCCACGCTGTATCTCTAAAACTAAAAGCTAAATTTCAATAGGCATTGTACTGGATACTAATCCCCTTTAGGTAGACACAAAAAGCTGCAGTAACTCAACGGATCAGACAGCATCTCTGGAGAAAAGGAATAGGTGACTTGATTCAAGCTGAAAAAGGTCTCAACCCAAAATGTCACTGATTCCTTTTCTCCTGTGATGCTGTCTGACTCACTGTTACTCCAGTTTTTTGTGTCTATCTTCAGTTGAAACCATCAGTAGGGAAGATTCAAACAAGGGGACATGACTTGAGAATTAAGGGACAGAAGTTTAGGGGTAACATGAGGGTGAGCTTCTTTACTCAGAGAGTGGTAGCTGTGTGGAATGAGCTTCCAGTGGAAGTGGTGGAGGCAGGTTCGATTTTATCATTTAAAAATAAATTGGATAGGTATATGGACGGGAAAGGAATGGGGGGTTATGGTCTGAGTGCAGGTAGATGGGACTAGGGGAAAATAAGTGTTCGGCACGGACAAGAAAGGGCGAGATGGCCTGTTTCCGTGCTGTAATTGTTATATGGTTATATGGTTATAATCCATTACAGTTCCTTCCTACACATTAAGCCACTTTAGGGATGTGAATGGTGCTATATAAATGCCAGACCTTTTATTCCCCCCCCCACTAGCAATGGATAAGGAAGGCAATTTCATCTACTTAAACATACAGACCACATCTCTCTCCAAGCAATTTACAAAAATCTTCCAAAAATTCACTGTATACTTTATGTTGATTAAAGAATAACCGAAGTTCAAGGCAGCAGCAAGTAAATATACTAACCACCTTCCGAATGAAACACCCTGTGTAGTCCATTCACCCATAGAGCCAATTAACCTACAAACCTGTACGTCTTTGGATGTGGGGGGAAACCGGAGCACCCGGAAAAAAACCCACGCAGGTCACGGGGAGAACGCACAAACTCCATCAAGACAAGCACTCGTGGTCAGGATCGAACCCGGGGTCTCTGGCACTGTAATGCCCCTGTCCCACTTAGGAAACCTGAACAGAAACCTCTGGAGACTTTGCGCCCCGTGCGGTTCCCGGAGGTTTTTGTCAGTCTCCCTACCTGCTTCCGCTACCTGCAACCTCCGGCAACCACCTGCAACCTCCGGGAACCGCAGGGAAACCTTGGGAGGGGGCAAAGTCTCCAGAGGTTTCCGTTCAGGTTTCCTAAGTGGGGCAGGGGCATAATTAGTCACAAAATGCTGGAGTAACTCAGCGGCACAGGCAGCATCTCTGGAGAGAAGGAATGGGTGACGTTTCGGGTCGAGACCCTTCTTCTTGTCCTACACATCTTCCCCACTGTTATCTGTCTTTGGATTGGACCTCTCAAACAGTACGGATGAATTCCCGATCTTCCAACCTACTTCGCTGTGACCCTTGCACTTTTTTTAAAAAATCCACATGTTATCTGTAGTGGGAACACATAAATCTGCACTCTGTTTAATTTTCTCTTTTGCAGTACCTAATGTACTTGTGTATTGTAAACGGGCGTCTGCAGTTCCTTGTGTTTCCATATATGGTATCATTTGCCTCAATAACATGCAAAAACAACATTTTTTTCCCACTGTATTCGGTACACGTGACCAAATGAAGCAAATACCAATTTAGAAATCTGTAGGAAGGAACTGCAGATGCTGGTTTATACCAAAGATAGACACAAAGTGTTTGAGTAACTCAGCGTAGAAAAAGGATGGGTGACGTTTTGGGTCGGAACCCTTCTTTGGAAATCACTGCTCCCCACCAAAGAGAAGACAGACGTGCTGTTTAGAGCTATCGCCCGCATCCAGTCAAGGCCATGCAGACTGAAAAGCAACTTGCTAATGCAAACCTAACCTGCAGCAATGGCAAGATGCCAAGAGTGAGATAAACCTACAGCTGGCTTCCCAATCCCAGACACGGGAAAAGAAAAATAAACACGGCCTTTTCACATCGCTCCGATCCTGTAAACAGAATCTTAGCAGCGGGGAAAACTGCCCTTCATTAAAACCTTACAGTAAACCGTGAGCAGGGAAGGCAGGGTAGGCAGGAATCTGACTCTGCTTGGGTAAGAAACACTGCAGCCTCTCACAGCGAGGATTGCAAAATCCATCATGCTCATGAAATAAGTGGAATCAGGCCCAGACCGAAGTTGTCTCTGCTGCCGGGCATTGCTGACTCACGTTTGCCAATGCCAGATGCCAATGGAGAGGGGAAAAGAACAACTTGTCCTGCTTATTCTTACTCATTAACTTACATTGGCTGCTTTTAATCAGCATGCCAGGGAGGAACGGAGCCCGGGATGGGGTGGGGATGGGTAAGCATAGGGGAAAACCCATTGAAATGAGGCAATGTGTGCCATCAATGTACCATATGGGCAGCACTGTGGGACAGCGTTAGACTTGCTGCCTACACCACCAGAGACTCCGTTCGATCCTGGCTGTGGGTGCGGTCTGTACGGAGTTTGTACCTTCTCCCTGTGACTGCGTGGGTTTTTCCAGCTGCTCTCGCACTCCTCCCGCACTCCAAAGACGTATAGGTTTGTAGGCTAATTGGCTTGGGATTTGTATACTTGGTATAAGTGTAAATTGTCCCTAGGCTTGCGTTAATGTGCAGGGATCACTGGTCGGGCACGGACTCGGTGGGTATCACTAAACTAAACGACAAAAATTAAAAACCCTGAAGCAGTGAATGCCCTCTGCAAGAAGAAATTTATTTATACCTAATTATTCATATCTATCCTCTGAGCCTCTATGAGCCTCTATCTTGAACCTAGTCCTCGCGTTTGAGACGCTTCCACCGGTCCACATCTTCCCTATCGTTCCCCCTTAGGATCCAACCTGTTTCAAAAAGTTGCCTCTGATTCTTCTGAACAAGGAATATAGACCCGAAATGCAGCAACAACAAACCGCAGATGCTGGTTATTGTACAAAAGGACACAAAATGCTGGACTCTCAGCAGGATTAGTCAGCATCTCTGGAGAACATGGATAGACCCAACCTATTTAGCACCTCTTGTTAGGACACCATCCACTAGTTTCAAAATTTCCGAGATAGACAGCTCAATGCACAAGGTATTCCTGCCATTAAATGTATGTCTTCAGCGCCATCAAATATCTTCCTACAGGCACTCCACCTCCCTTCAACCCACCCCCCACCAGAAACAAAAGCATGATCGACACTTTTAATGTCACTTACAGACTCTCATAATTCATTGTGGACACGAATTCAGCTGATTACGATAATATTAATTTATTTCTTATCAATGACTAATACTCAGATTAATAATAATTCCGAATCTCCTTCCTATTTTACATTATCTTACACTACTTAACTCTGCACCTTGGTGATTGCCAGTCACCCCCCAACCTGGACACTCCTTCCCCCAGAAAAATGCACTACTACTACTGTATGTACGTATATATATTTTAATGCTCATTATTCTATGTTCGCTCTTCTGGGTGAGATGCTAACTGCATTTCGTTGTCTCTGTACTGTACACTGCACAATGACACTAAAGATTGAATCTGAATCTGAACCTGAATCTGAATTTATGATGAAAGAATGGATCGACTGGGCTTGTATTCACTGGAATTTAGAAGGATGAGAGGGCATCTTATAGAAACTTATAATATTCTTAAGGGATTGGACAGGCTAGATGTAGGAAAATGTTTCCCTATCTTGGGGGAGCCCGGAACCAGGGGTCACAGTTTAAGAATAACGGGTAGGCCATTTAGGATTGAGATGAGGAAAAACCTTTTCACCCAAAGAGTTGTGAATCTGTGGAATTCTCTGCCGCAGAAGGCAGTGGAGGCCAATTCACTGGATGTTTTCAAGAGAGAGTTAGATATAGCTTTTAGGGTTAACGGAATCAAGGGATATGGGGAGAAAGCAGGAATGGGGTACTGATTCTGGATGATTAGCCATGATCATACTGAATGGCGGTGCTGGTTCAAAGGTCCGAATGGCCTACTCATACACTTATTTTCTATGTTTCTATGTTTCTATTTTGGCACAGATATGAAAGTCCAGGTCTCCTTCTGTTGCTGTATGGTACAGTTTTTCTTCAGCATTGAGAATGTTTCAGAGCCAAACCTATGGATAAGAAAGGTTTAGAGATATATGGGCCTAACATAGGTAGGTGGGAATAGTGTAGTGGGGCATTTTGGTTGGCATGGGCAAGTTGGACAGAAGGGCTTGTTTCCCTGCTGTAGGACTATGACGATATTACAAGGAGAATGGAACAAGTAGTGCCGCACATTCTAGTTCCAATCAGGTTTTCTTTCCCACCTATATTTCCCACTACTGTCATAGGATAGTGAGTAGGGTAAGGTGCATTTATCTCACTCTTTGAAAGTTCTGTCCTACTTCTGTCCACAGTTTTCTTCCCATTACCCTGCACATTAGGAGGAAGGAACTGCAGATGCTGGTTTAAACCGTAGGTAGACACAAAATGCTGGAGTACCTCAGCGGGACAGGCAGCATCTCTGGAGAGTAGGAATTGTTGACGTTTCAGGTTGACACCCTTCTTTAGGCTGAAAGTTACGGGAGAGGGGAATGAGAGATATAGACGATGATGTAGATAGATGTAGAACAAATGAATGAAAGATATGTAAACGTAACAATAATAAAGGAAACGGGTCATTGTTGGCAGTTACCAGGTGAGAACGAAACACTTGGGTAGGGGAGTAATGGAGGGAGAGGGAATGCAGTGGTTACTTGAAGTTCGAGAAATCAATATTCATACCCATGGGTCGTAAGCTACCCAAGTGAAATATGAGATGCTGTTCCTCCAATTTGTGTTTAGCCTCACTCTGACAATGGAAGAGGCCAAGGACAGAAAGGTCAGTGTGAGAATGGGAAGGGGAATTACAGTGTTTAGCAACCGGGAGATCAGGTAGGTGCAGGCGGACTGAGCGAAGGCGTTTGCACCAAAAGGATCGCCCAGCCTACGTTTGGTCTCGCCGATGTATAAGAGTCCACATCTTGAACAATGGATACGGAAGATGAGGTTGGAGGAGTTGCATGTGACCCTGCAAATTAGGCCTCATATGTCTGAAAAAATTACTATACAATCTGATTAAATATGTTTCACAGGTAGTGTGTTTCCAATCCTAACTCCACAAAGTGAGACACTTCTCTTCATTTTCTCCCCTTGGGCTTTTGCCAACTATTTAAAATGTAGAGCCCTCCTTGCAGTGGAAACAGTTTGTCCCCGAGCGCTCTAACAAATTTCCTCATAGTTCTGTGTAGGATGGAACTGCAGATGCTGGTTTACAACTGAAGATAGAGACAACAAATGTTTAAGAATGAACTACTGATGCTGGTTTAAAACTGAACCTACCTGATCTCCCGGTTGCTGGACACTTTAATTCTCCTTCCCATTCCTAAACAGGCCTTTCTGTCCTCGGACTCCTCCATTGTCAGAGTGAGGGTAAACGTCAACTGGAGGAACAGCATCTCATATTTCGCTTGGGCATCTTACAGCCCAGTGGTATGAATATTGATTTCTCTCACTTCAGGTAGCCCCGGCATTCCCCCTCTCTCTATCCCTCCCCCACCCAAGTCGCCCTAGCTTCTCATTTTCACCCTACAAACAGCTTACAATGGCTTGTTTCCTTTATCATCATTACATTTTTGCATATCTTTCATTCATTGTTCTTTATCTCTCCACATCATTGTCTATATCTCTCGTTTCCTTTATCCCCAACCAGTCTCAAGAAGGGTCTCGACTCGAAACGTCACCCATTCCTTCTCTCCAGAGATGCTGCCTGTCTCCGCTGAGTTACTCCAGCATATTTTGTCTATCTCCTCATAGTTCTGTTGTTCTATGGAGAACAACCCATGCTTGAAATCTCCGTTCCCTGCATGGAAATCCTTCCCCCATTCATGGTATCTTTTATGCATCTAGTGCACCTGTTCCAGTGCCTTAACATCTCATTAACTATTCTTCAATCTGGCTGTTCACACTTGCCTTCTGGTAGGCGACAGCTTGAAATATATCAACCAGCAGAAAATCATAGCATAGAAAATAGGTGCAGGAGGAGACCATTCAGCCCTTCAAGCCAGCACTGCCATTCAATATGATCATGGCTAATCATCCAAAATCAGTGCCCTGTTCCTGCTTTCTCCCCATATCCCTTGACTCCTTTAGCTCTAAGAGCTATGTCTAACTCTCTCTTGAATATATCCAGTGAATTAGGCTCCACTGCCTTCTGTGGCAGAAAATTCCACAGATTCACAACTGGTTGAAAACGTTTTTCATCCTCACAGTCCAAAATGGTCTACCCCTTATTCTTCAATGGTGACCTCTGGTTCCGGACTCCCCCAACATCGGGAACATTTTTCCTAGACATAGTAATTCCAACAAACACAGCATCGTTGTCCCCCCCCTCCCCACCCCCCCCCCCACCCCGTGAATATTACAGATAATACTCCTCGCTTTTTCTTAGCTCCATTCAATGGGATTGGAAGCACATTTGGTAACAATGATGCCAGGCCACTAATGCAGAAACACACACAAATTAATTTAGTCTAATTTTTTTGGGTTGAGAGATACAGCGTGGAAGCAGACATTTCGGCCCACGGTGATCACCTACGCACTAGTTCTATCCCACACACTCGGGGCATTTTACAGAGGCCGGTGAACCTACAAACCCGCACGTGTTTGGGATAGGAGGAAACCGGAGCACCTGGAGAAAATCCACGCAGGTCATGGGGAGAACGTACTAATTCCACGCAGACAGCACCCGTAGTCAGGATCGAAGCTGGGTCTCTGGCTCTGTGAGGGTGTAGCTCGGGTGCCGCGCCACCATGGTCAAATCCTATCACAGCACGAGGAAATCTTACATTCAGTTAATTAAACAGAGCAGGGCTGTGACAAACCTTGAGTGTGCTTAATAGAATGAGCTGCCACACAGGGGGCACAACGTCTCTGCTTCATGGTTGGATAAAATAGGTGGTTAAGCCAATACCTTGCAAGGGACAGTGTGTCTTGATAAACAAAGTAGGAAGTGCCACTTCCAGCAGTTCCATAAAGGGGTAAAGGGCCCGTCCCACTTGGCTGTCTTTCGCGCTCCATTTACGCGTCCTGCTAACGTGTGGAAACGCATGGGTAGCGTGTGGGTAGCGCGGGGACGGGCGCATGGAGTGGCATGGAGCAGATAGACTTTGTCCTGCACGAAATCTTCGCGCGCCACCGGCCTGTCGCGTAACTGACGGCCAAAGTGGGACAGGCCCAAGACCCTGGCGCGACGCAACGTCTCACCTCCAACAGCAGCAGAAGCAGGTAAACGATCGTCGAACTCAGCCTGGGGCTCACGGCCGTTGCGGATCCGGATCCGGATCCGCCCCCACTTCTACTCCCAGAGCGGGGCCAAGGCAATTGGAGATAGACATAAATTGCAGGAGTAACTCAGCAGGACCGGCAGCATCTATGGAGAGAAGGAATGGATGATATTTCGGGTCGAGGCCCTTCTTTCAGACTGAAGAAGGGTCTTGACCCGAAACATCACCAATTGCTTCTCTCCAGAGATGTTGCCGCCCCCGCTGAGTTACTCCTGCATTTTGTGTCCAAATGACGTCACACGCTCCAGACGGCTGTGCGGGCGCACGATGACGCGCGCGACCTTCGCGGGACCGTCGCGGGATCGTCGCCCCTCAACACGACAACGAGGTCGCGTAATTAGCGTGCCAAGGACACGCAAGTGGGACAGGGGCTTAACTTCTCAAAGGCAGAGTGTTACAGTGAATGCACTCCCTCAAGAAGACAGTGGCAAGATCAAGGGACTGGTCCCCGTGAGCACACCCAACCATCTCATATGTCCCTGCCTTATCTACGCTGGCCTCAACACCTCCCGTGTGCCAGGTCTTCATGAACCTTCAATTCCCTCTTCTTTCAATAAGTTATCTACCTCCATCTTAAGTGTTTCGAATGATCTTGCCTCCACAATGCTCTGGGGTAGAGAATCCCAGGGATTCAATATCATCTGCAAAAACTTTCTGTGCACCTCCATTCTTCTTCCATATCGAGGGGAGAGATATGTGGAACGAGTCACTAAAGGTAGCGGTTGAGACTGGCACCACAACAACAACATCTGAACAACATTTGGACAATGGGCAGCAGATCTACATTGGATTCAATAGAAGGCCAGGCTTGATGCGATGAAAGGATACATGTACCACCCCCATTAGCATGTGGCGACATCAGGGGTTATCGGGAGAAGGCAGGAGAATGGGGTTGAGTAGAGAAGATAGATCAGCCATGATTGAATGGCGTAGACTTGATGGGCTGTACGGCCTCTGACTTATGACCATAAATGCCCCTCATCTGTAACGATCCTCTCATTTGAAACTCCACCACCTTAATGGCTTGACTGAATTTAATTTTCCCTGTGTCCTCTATCATAAAGTTTGAAACTGATGATTAATAATAATAACAATGGATGGGATTTATATAGCGCCTTTCTAATACTCAAGGCGCTTTACATCGCATTATTCATTCACTCCTCAGTCACACTCGGTGGTGGTAAGCTACTTCTGTAGTCACAGCTGCCCTGGGGCAGACTGACGGAAGCGTGGCTGCCAATCTGCGCCTACGGCCCCTCCGACCACCACCAATCACTCACACACATTCACACACAGGCAAAGGTGGGTGAAGTGTCTTGCCCAAGGACACGACGACAGTATGCACTCCAAGCGGGATTCGAACCGGCCACCTTCCGGTCGCCAGCCGAACACTTAGCCCATTGTGCCATCTGTCGTCCCATAGCCTTTGTGTCATCACCAGTGCATGGCGAGCTGGACTTTACTTTTCAAGTGCAATGCTGAGGCTTAATTTAATGCTACCTTCCCAATAAAGTGGTCCCAAAATTGCATTTGAAATGGTATTATGTCCCTGAGCAGCAAGCCACGTCTTTTACCCCAAAAAAGGTGTTGAACTTTGTTCTTATGAAACACCAATTCTGAATTTTGAGGCACAGGTGATGCAGCAGGTAGAATTGCTGCTCGACAGCTCCAGAGACCCGGGTTCGATCCTGACTATGGGTGCTGTCTGTACGGAGTTAGTATGCTCTCCCCATGACATGCGTTGGTTTTCTCCGGGATTTCTGGTTTCCTCCCACACTCCAAAGACGTACAGGTTTGTATGGTGATTGGCTTGGTATAAATGTAAATTGTCGCTATGATGCTGTTAGAATGCATTAGGTGTGGTGGGCCGAAGGGCCTGTTTCCGTGTTGAATCTCTAAACTAAACGTACAAGTTTGTCGGTTAAAAGGCTTGTTATAATTGTAAATTGGCCCTATTGTGTGTAGGATAGTGTAAGTCTGCTGGGATAGACAATAGACAATAGGTGCAGGAGTAGGCCATTCGACCCTTCGAGTCAGCACCGCCATTCAATGTGATCATCACTGATCATCCCCAACCAGTACCCTGTTCCTGCCTTCTCTCCATATCCTCTGACTCCGCTATCTACAAGAGCCCTATCTAGCTCTCTCTTGAAAGTATCCAGAGAATCGGCCTCCACAGACAAGTATCCAGAGAATTCCACAGACTCACCACTCTCTGTGAGAAAAAGTGTTTCCTCATCTCCGTTCTAAATGGCTTACTCCTTATTCTTAAACTGTGGCCCTTGGTTCTGGACTCCCCCAACATCGGGAACATGTTTCCTGCCTCTAGCATGTCCAAACCCTTAATAATCTTATATGTTTCAATAAGATACCCCCTCATCCTTCTAAACTCCAGAGTGTACAAGCCCAGATGCTCCATTCTCTCAGCATATGGCAGTCCCACCATCCCGGGAATTAACCTTGTAAACCTATGCTGCACTCCCTCAATAGCAAGAATGTCCTTCCTCAAATTAGGGGACCAAAACGGCACACAATACTCCAGGTGTGGTCTCACTAGGGCTCTGTACAACTACAGAAGTACCTCTTTGCTCCTATACTCTACTCCTCTTGTAATAAAGGCCAACATGCCATTCGCTTTCTTCACTGCCTGCTGGGATCGCAGGTTAGCTTGGCTTTGGTGGGCTGAAGAGCATTTTTCCCCCATTGTATCTTTACACTACACAAATCTCAATTGTATTTAAGTATTTTGATTCATATAATCATTTCTACACCAGTTGTCTGCTTGCTTTCATAGTGCAAACAGGCCCACTTTCATACTATAATGAGTCACACATTTCTGGGAAATGCATACATTCAAGACTCCAAACCAAAGATAACAGTCACTTAATTTCCTATTTTTAAGCCATAGGCTATTTCAAACTTTTCATTGTGAAAGACACGCTGACAGATTGTTTCACCACATGTCGAGATTTACAATTGGGGCTGTGTTTCTAAAATCAGGGGTTGCCCATTTGGATTAAGAGGAATTTGTTCTCTCAGAGGGTCATTACTCTGAAATTCTCGATGCCACATAGGTGTGTGGGCTCAATCAGAATGTACTCAAGGCCGAATATAGACACAGACTGAAGAAGGGCCTCAATCCGATACGTCACCCATTCCTTCTCTCCAGAGATGCTGCCTGTGTTACTCCAGGATTTTGTGACTATCTTTGGTTTAAACCAGCATCTGCAGTTCCTTCATACGCATTCAAGGCCAACACAGTTACACAAGTTCATAGGTTCCAGGAGCAGAATGATGTCCCTGTCCCACTTAGGAAACCTGAACGGAAACCTCTGGAGACTTTGCGCCCCACCCAAGGTTTCCGTGCGGTTCCCGGAGGTTCCCGGAGGTTTTTGTCAGTCTCCCTACCTGCTTCCACTACCTGCAACCTCCGGGAACCGCACGGAAACCTTGGGTGGGGCGCAAAGTCTCCAGAGGTTTCCGTTCAGGTTTCCTAAGTGGGACAGGGGCATTAGGCCATTTGGCCCATCAAGTCTACTCTGCCGTTTAATTATGACTGGTCTATCTTTCCCTCTCAACCCCATTCTCCTGCCTTCACCCCATGGAGCTCAGGGCCTGGCAGACATTGATGCAGAGACAACAACCTGGCTGCACAACACACAGCTTGAGATCTAACTATTCCTTTAGTTTAGGTTTCATTCGCAAGAAGAAGACCTCATAACCCCTGACACTTTTACTAATCAAGAATCTATCAATGTCTGCCTTAAAACTACCCAATGGCTAGGTCTCCAAAGCTGTCTGTGGCAATAAATTCCACAGATTCACCACTCTCTCACAATGAACCTCCTCATCTCCGTTCAGAAGGTAGGTCCTTTTATTCTGAGGCCATGCCCTCTTGTCCTAGACTCTCCCACTAGTGGAAACATACTCTCCATAGAAACATAGAAACATAGAAAATAGGTGCAGGAGTAGGCCATTCGGCCCTTCGAGCCTGCACCGCCATTCAATGTGATCATGGCTGATCATCCAACTCGGTGTCCTGTACCTGCCTTCTCTCCATACCCCCTGATCCCTTTAGCCACATCTAACTCCCTCTTAAATATAGCCAATGAACTGGCCTCAACTACCTTCTGTGGCAGAGAATTCCACAGATTCACCACTCTCTGTGTGAAAAATGTTTTTCTCATTTCGGTCCTAAAAGACTTCCCCCTTATCCTTAAACTGTGATCCCTTGTTCTGGACTTCCCCAACATCGGGAACAATCTTCCTGCATCTAGCCTGTCCAACCCCTTAAGAATTTTGTAAGTTTCTATAAGATCCACATTCACTCTATCCAGGCATTTCACTATTTTGTAAGTTTCAATGAAGTCGCCCCCACCCCTCATCCCACTTTCTCATCCACCCGTTACACACTAAGGGGCAATTTGCCAGGGGCCCATTAACCTGAGAAACGGGTCTTTGTGATGTGTGGGTAAACCTGAGCACCCGGAGGAAACTCACACAGTCACAGAGAGAACATGCAAACTCCACACAGACAGCACCCAAGTTCAGGATCGAACCTGAATCTCTGGTGATGCGAGGCAGCAGTTCTTCCACTGTTCTGCCCTAAACCTGCAGGTGTTCTTATTTGCCTTAAAGGGTGCTTAAAAAAGCTTTGTAATATTCAAAGAAACATAGAGACATGGAAAATAGGTGCAGGAGTAGGCCATTCGGCCCTGCACCACCATTCAATATGATCATGGCTGATCATCCAACTCAGTATCCTGACCCTGCCTTCTCTCCATACCCCCTGATCCCTTTAACCACAAGGGCCACATCTAACTCCCTCTTAAATATAGCCAATGAACTGGCCTCAACTACCTTCTGTGGCAGAGAATTCCACAGATTCACCACTCTCTGTGTGAAAAATTCCTTTCAAAAACACAAATAAGTCAGCTGGCAGTTGCAGTTTGGAGCCATGCCAGGGCATGGGTGTCGTTCTATTTGTGGGTTTAATGGTGGCTTAGGCACGAGTGGGTTTTGGGGCAAGTGTGTCACCTGCAGAAGGAAGAACTGAAAGCTAAAGTGTCGCCCACCACAGGAACAAGCCCGCCAACTCATCTCTCCCTTCAACGACTATGTTAACGGAGTCGAACAGCTATGTAAATGATTGGAGAGTCCTTGCCAAGCAGAAGCAGATTAGAATCTGAACCCTGGAGCAGTCCCTGTCACACACGTGCCACTATGCTGCTGATTAGTCTCTTTATTTCATTCACAGTGTGGCCGGCATGCACGGGAATAGAACTTCAGATGGAACAGAGAGTCATTGAAACATACAGAATAGTGAACGTCTTGGATGGAGTGGATGTGGAGAGGATGTTTCCACTGGTGGGAGAGTCTAGGACTAGAGGTCATAACCTCAGAATTAAAGGACATTCTTTTAGGAAGGAGCTGAGGAGAGATTTCTTTAGTCAGAGTGTTGTGAATCTGTGGAATTCTTTGTCACAGAAGGCTGTAGAGTCCAAGTCAGTGGATATTTTAAGGCAGAGATAGATAGATTCTTGATTAGTACAGGTGTCAGAGGCTATGGGGAGAAGGCAGGATAATGGGGTTAGGAGGGAGAGATAGATCAGCCACGATTGAATGGCGGAGTAGACTTGATGGGCCGAATGGCCTAATTCTACTCCTATTCCTTATGACATGAATGTATCACACTATTGTCATGTGTGCAGTGCGATTCTTTATTTGCGTACAGGACAAGGATGCAACCTTCCCCAGTCCATCTTTATTCATGCCCCCCCCCACCCCAGGTCATCTTTGTTCATGGCGCCCCCCCCCCCCCCTCCACACTGGATCCTCCTTGTTCTAAGTGACCCCCCCCCATGTCAGGACCTCTTTGTTCTCAGTGGCTCCCCCCATGCTGGGTCCTCTTTGTTCATGGTGGCCCCCCCACGACAGGTCCTCTCTTCTCTCGGAGGCCCCACTACTGCTGAGCCGAGCACTGGACTCCAGCGGACGTAGGTTTAAGGTGAAGAGGGGAACGGTTTAATAGGAACCCGAGGGGTAACTTTTTCACAGAAAGGGTGGTGGGTGTGTGGGACGAGCTGTCAGAGGAGGTACTTGAGGCAGGGGCCATTGCAAGGTTTAACTAGCATTTGGACAGTTACGTGGATGGGACTGGTTGGAGGGATGTGCAGGCAGGTGGGAGTAGTGTGGATGGGACATGTTGGTCGGTGTGGGAAAGTTGGGCCGAAGGGCCTGTTTCCACGCTGTACGACTCTATGACACTATGGAAAATCTTGCATTACCCTGAGACCACAGCCACTGGGAAATGGTCTAATTTCCTGCATGACCTTAGGCCTCGTCATCTACTGGAAAGATCACCAGGATTCTACTAGCCAACGCCACCAGGATTCTACTAGCCAACGCCACCAGGATTCTACTAGCCAAAGTTCCTCAGGTGCTGACAGCTTAGCTGTGATTGTCAGTATAGTCCAGGGGTGGGGAACCTGCAGCCTTAAGGCCACATACGGCCTTCTAGGCCATTAAATTCGGCCTTTTGAATGAATCTAAATTTTGTAGAACAAATCCTTTTATTTTTATTGATATGTTTTTGTTTGTCATCTATTATTTTTATTTTAATCTTAAAATGAACGTATTTAAAACACCAAAGAGTAAAAGAAGATTCAACTAAATAATCAAACTCAAATTAGCATTTCAACCTCACCTAGTTGAAGTCTCCAAGGCGCCTAAAGAACTACAGATGGACTTGATTGAGATCTCAGAAGATGACATTTTAAAGTCCCTATTTGACGCTTAGAAAGATCCGATTGAAATATGGAAAAATGCAATAGAATTCCCACGTCTTTGGCAACATGCACAAGTGCTTACTTGCTTTTCAACCACTTATTGTTGCGAATCTACATTCTCCTACCTAACCCAAATCAAGACGCCCTTAAGGTCACAAATGACGGATACCCATCTAGAAGATCAGCTGAAACTGCGTACCTCCATGTTACAACCAAATATTCAAATGCTTTCCCACGAAAAGCAGTCACAACAAAGTCATTAAAAGGTTTGTTAATTTTAGAATTAACAACATGTTTTCATTTTTTTGAAGTTAGTACATAGTAGTTAGATTTTTACCAAATAATGTCCATTTTGAAGTATATCTAATTGAAGTATCTTGCATGCGGCTTTATTAGATTACAGCTAACTTAATGCGGGCTTCCAACATGAAGAGGTTCCCCACCACTGGTATAGTCTATCACCTCCCTGAACTCCACCAACCATTAGAGGCAACATGCTGGAATAATTACCAGGGTGGAGATACCTATGAAAGACTAGACGGTATAGCTTTAATTTAGTCCTGTCCCACTTAGGAAACCTGAACGGAAACCTCTGGAGACTTTGCGCCCCACCCAAGGTTTCTGTGCGGTTCCCGGAGGTTGCAGCTGGTTGCCGGAGGTTGCAGGTAGTGGAAGCAGGTAGGGAGACTGACAAAAACCTCCGGGAACCGCACGGAAACCTTGGGTGGGGCGCAAAGTCTCCAGAGGTTTCCATTCAGGTTTCCTAAGTGGGACAGGGGAGAGGGGCAAAGTTGAAAGTAAATGCATGTGTGGGGTCCCGTCGTCTCCCCCCCCCACCCCTCCCCCGTCCCCTCGACAGAGAGTGATGGGGACCTGGAACTTACTGCCAGAGGTGGTGGTGGAGGCAGATACGATAGTACTGTTTAAAAGGCTTTTGGATAGGCACTTGGGAGTGCAGGAAATAGAGGAATATAGATCATGTACAAGCAGTCGAGATCAGTTTAACTTGGCATCATTTTCGGCACAAGCAAAGTGGGCCGAAGGGCTCATTCCTGTACTGTACTGATCCATACTATTTTCAATTCCCTCCACAGATGGTCAAGATTCCAGCAACTGCAGTTCCTCGCATCTCCATTCCAGAGACGTTGGCTCCATAAATATAAACATAATTCAAGCACATTTAAAGTCAAAATACTAAACAAAAGCATGTGCGCATTACAAAAAATAAAAAGATTTGAAACATTTGAACATGTTGCCAGGATTTGAGGGACTGAGCTATCGGGAGAGGTTGAGCAGGCCACGAGCTTATGCTTTATGGCGGCACGGTGGCGCAGCGCTAGAGTTGCTGCCTTTCAACGCTTGCAGCGCCGGAGACCCGGGTTCGATCCCGACTACGGGTGCTGTCCGTACGGAGTTTGTACGTTCTCCCTCTGACCACATGGGTTTTCTCTGAGATCTTCGGTTTCCGCCCACACTCCAAAGACATGCAGATATGTAGGTTAATTGGCTTGGTGTATGTATAAAATTGTCCCTAGTGTGTGTAGGATAGTGTTAATGTGCGAAGATCGTTGGTTGGTTGGGGGGGGGCTCGGTGGGCTGAAGGGCCTGTTTCTGCGCTGTATCTCTGAACTAAACCAAACTAAACAAAGTGTAGGAGATTGAGGGGTGATTTTATAGAGGTGTAAACAATCATGAAGGGCTGAGATAGGGTATATGCACACCGCTCGGTCCGCATTAACCAACCTGACCTCCCGGTGACTCAGCACTTCAACTCCCCTTCCCATTCCGAATCCGACCTCTCTGTCCTGGGCCTCCTCCATGGCCAGAGTGAGCACCACCGGAAATTGGAGGAGTAGCACCTCATATTACGCTTGGGCAGCCTGCACCCTAGCGGCATAAACATTGAATTCTCCAATTTCCGGTAGCCCTTGCTCTCTCCTTCCCTTCTTAGCTCTCCCTCAGCCCTCGGGTTACTCCTTTTCCTTTTTCCTTTCTTCTCACCGCCCCCACCCTCCATCAGTCTGAAGAAGGGTTTCGGCCCAAATCGTTGCCTATTTCCTTCGCTTCATGGATGTTGCTGCATCCGCTGAGTTTCTCCAGCATTTTTGTCTACCTTCGATTTTCCAGCATCTGCAGTTCCTTCTTAAAAACGGGTATATGCACACAGTCTATATCCTAGTGTTGAGGAATCAAGAACTAGAAGGCAAAGGTTTAAAGAGAGAGGGGTAAAGATTTAATATGAATCCTAAGGTCAACTTCTTCCATAGTGGAGGTATATGGAATGAGCCACTAGAGGAAGTGGTTGAGACTGGCACAACAACAACATCTGAACAACATTTGGACAGTGGGCAGCCGATCTACATTGGATTCAATGGAAGACGAGATGATGAAAGGATACATGCACCACCCCCATTAACATGTGGCGCTATCCGAGGTTATGGGGAGAGGCAGGAGAATGGGGTTAGGAGGGAGACAGAAGGCTGTGGAGGCCAAGTCAGAGGATATTTCTAAGGCCGAGGCAGATAGATACTTGACTAGTGCAGGTGTCAGAGGTTATGGGGAGAAGGCATGAGAATGCTGTTCGGAGGGAGAGATAGATCAGCCATGATTGAATGGCGGAGTAGACTTGATGGGCCGACTGGCCTAATTCTGCTCTTATCACTTATGAGCCTTTGAACCATCCATAGTAAATATTACAGCCCAACTGAACACAAATGCAAAATCCTCAGGTGTAGTTACATAAATGTTACATAAATGTGCTCAAAGGCAGCGTGCAGTGGAGCAGTCTTACTTATAGAGAGATACAGCATAAAAACAGACCCTTCAGCCCACCTATTCTGCCTGGTCCACCATTCACCAATCTAAACAGCTTTATACCATATAACAACCATATAACCATATAACAATTATAGTTTCCCTTCACAGAAATTATGAATTTGAATTGAATGATTCAGAGAAATCAACAGTTCTTCTGGCCCAATATTAAAGTTTAGGCCAGACTCTAGGGAGAGAGGGCACAGCCTCAGAACCAAAGCATGTACCTTCAGAAAGGAGATGAGAAAGAATTTCTTTAGCCAGAGTGTGGTGAATCTGTGGAATTCATTGTCACAGACGGCTGAGGAGGTCACATCATTGGGTATTTTTTAAAGTGGAGATTGACAGAGTTTAGTTTAGTTTATTGTCATTTGTGTCGAGGTACAGTGAAAAGCTTTTGTTGCGTGCTAACCAGTCAGCAGAAAGACAATACATGATTATGCCATTCGCAGTGCACAGATACATGATAAGGGAATGATATTTAGTGCAAGATAAAGTCAGTAAAGTCCAATCAAAGATAGTTGATGGTCACCAATGAGGTAGACAGTAGTCCAGGATTGCTCTCTGGTTGTGGTAGGATGATTCTGTTTCCCGATAACAGCTGGGATGAAACTGTCCCTGAATCTGGATGAGTAAGGGTGTCAAAGGTTATCAAAAAAGGCAGCAGAATGTGAATGAGAGGAAAAGATAGGTCAGCCATAATTGTTAAAACATAAAGGTTTTAATTGATATACAGGTACACAACCTTTTATCCGAAAGCCTTGGGACCAGACACTTCTCGGATTTCGGAATTTTTCGGATTTCGGAATGGAAGATTTTTAGCGTAGATTAGGTAGGTAGCGCGGGCGGCTTGAAAAGTCTGGAGCGGCTGCCTCCTCCCCGGAGACCGGGGAACCATTGTAAATCATTGCTTAAATGTTAGTCAGTTAGTTTGGAGGGATTTTATGTGGTGGGGGGGGGGTGAAGGGGGAAGCTTTAATTCTTAGTCCCCTACCTGGTCGGAGAGGCGGGGAGCGGGCAATGCCTTACCGGGTCGCCGTGCAGTAAGCTCCGGAGCGCTGTGGCCGCCGACTCCCAACATCGTGGAGCTGGGGCTGCGGGCGTCCGGCCGCGGGCGGCGCCGGTTGTAGCTCCGACCCCGGCAACTCTACCCCTGGCTGCGCGGCACTCCAAATCCAGCGCGGCCCGCGGCCGGACGCCCACGGCCCCAGCTCCGCGATGTTGGGAGTCGGCGGCCACAGCGCTGGGATACCAGCGGGGAGCGGGCAATGCCTTACCGGGTCGCCGTGCGGTAAGCTCCAGAGCGCTGTGGCAGGGGCTGCGGGCGTCCGTCCGCGGGCCGCGCAGGATTTAGAGTGCCGCGCAGCCAGGGGTAGAGTTGCCGGGGTCGGAGCTACAACCGGCGCCGCCCGCGGCCGGACGCCCGCAGCCCCAGCTCCGCGATGTTGGGAGTCGGCGGCCACAGCGCTCCGGAGCTTACTGCACGGCGACCCGGTAAGGCATTGCCCGCTCCCCGCCTCTCCGACCAGGTAGGGGACTAAGAATTAAAGTTTCCCCATTCACCCCCCCCCCCCCTTCACATAAAAACCTTCCAAACTAACTGACTAACATTTAAGCAATGATTTACAGATGTTTAAGTGTCTCCCCGGTCTCCGGGGAGGAGGCAGCCGCTACAGTAGTACAGACCTGGGTTGACAGTGGGTCGTTTCGGGTCAAGTTTGTCACCAAACGCGAGCTTTGGTGTGCAGACGACATCCTGGAAAAAATGTCCGGTTTTCGGAGCTTTTCGGTTTCCGGAACTCCGGATAAAAGGTTGTGCACCTGTATTGAATGGCGGAGTTGGCTCAATGGGCTGAATGGCCTAATTCTGCTCTTATGATTTATAAACTTATGAACTATCTACTGTTCCTTGTTTCTGCATTACCGTTGATCTAATTGAACAACCCAGGTTGGATCCTGACTGCGGGTGCTGTCTGTACGGAGTTTGTACGTTTTCCTCTGAGTGACCTGCGTGGGTTTTCTCCAAGATCTTCGGTTTGCTCACACACTCCAAAGGCGTAGAGGTTTGTAGGTTAATTGGCTTGGTATAAATGTAGATTGTCCCTCGCGTATGTAGGGTAGTATTAATGTGTGGGGATCGCTGGTCGTGGCGGACATGGTGGGCCGAAGGGCCTGTTTCCGCACTGTATATCTAAAGTAAGCTAGACATTAAGATACACACCGCTGTGCCACCTTGCCGCCTTATTACATGTTTTTGTTTTAAAGCTTGTCTAATAATTTCAATAGCATTGTCATATTCTTGTCAAGCGCCCTTGAGTAGTGGTGAATATCTGGAACCTTGACATACAATTATTGCAACAATTTGTCAGCTTTTGACCCTGGAGGGACCACACTGCCTGTTTAAGCCACTACATCAGTCCAGTTGGCAAGTAACACTGGGAGGGTCAGTCGAGCCTCTTTGATGAGCTGTGGGATGAACAGTGGGAGGAACTCCCAGTGGAAGACAACGCCCTGGACCACACTGTTAGTAATTGTATCATCATGTGGGACACAAATGATCAGCAACCCAGAACCAGCAGAAGATCCACCCTGTTAATTTATAAATCCATCATTTTTCTTATCCTGTGTGTGTGCTTTTTAATAATTTGTTTTATTAAACTTTTGACGAAAGTCAAATGGAATCATCGGTGTTTCCAGAGAGCAACTATGACCTCAGGTCCCTCTTTCCCAAGGAAATCTGACAGGGATGAGACTATCTCTGAGTCTGTACTACGGAGTGATAAACAGTGGCTACAATGGCTCAGCGGTAGAGTTGCTGCTCTACAGCGCCAGGGTCCCGGGTTCGATCCTGACTACGGGTGCTTTTTACGGAGTTTGCACATTCTCCCTGTGACCGCGTGGTTTTCTCCGGGTGCTCCGGTTTCCACCCACACTCCAAAGACCTGCCAGTTTGTAGGTTCATTGGCTTTGTTAAGATTGTAAATTGTCCCTAGTGTGTAGGATAGTGCAAGGGGTGTTGGTCGGCCGGCACGGAATTGCTGGGCGCAAGTGCCCATTTCCATGCTGTGCCTAAAGTTGAAAGTCTAAAGTGAGGTTTAAGGGGAAAGCGGAATTTCAATGTTGATTGGGGACACCATGACAGCACTATTTACAGAGGATATTCCTGGAGGGGGGGTCAAAGTTGGGACCTATGGGTGGAATTCACTTTGATGGGATTATACTGTAGACCTCTCAATAGTGCGTTGTAACTAGATGAGTAAATATGTAGAGACATTGTAGATGGGTGTAGGAATAATAAGGATGTAACAGGTGATTTTAAACTGGAACTGCCTTTGTGCTAACAGATTAGATCGAGCAGTATTCGATAAATGTGACAAGGAATGTTTTCCGAAGCCATTTGTGTTTGGTCCCATTCGCGAAGGTGCTACAGAATCTTTTAGTGTTAAGCCCAGGGTAGGGGATTCAAAAACAAGAGGACATATATTTATGGTGAGAGGGGCAAGATTTAATACAAAGCTAATGGGCAACCTTTTTGCTCAGAGGGTGGTGAGTATATGGAATGAGCTGTCAGAGGAGGTAGTTGAGGAAGGGACTATGACAGCATTTAAAATACACTTGGCCAGGAAAGGTTTAGAGGGATATGGGCCAATTGGGACCAGCTTAGTTGGGTCATCTTGGTCAGCATGGATGAGTTGGGCCGAAGGGTCTGTTTCATGCTGTATGACTCCACACTTGACGTTCTCTTGTAAGTTGCAGAAGGTTGTCCATTGTTACCACAGAATCTAGATCTTCAGGGAAAGTGGAGAAGGGAATAGCTGATGGAATTTAACTCAGACAAGAGTGAAGTGAAGCATTTTGCCAACTTAAAGCAGGCAAAAACAAACACAGTGAATGGCAGGATCTGGGGAGTTGCTCTACTGTTAGACCTTGGAGTGTGGAATGGTGGTGCTGGCTCGAAGGGCTGAATGGCCTACTCCTGCACCTATTTTTCTATGTTTCTATGTTTCACACAACGGTGGTGGGTGCATGGATCAAATTGCCAGATGTAAAGGGAGAGGCAGGTAAAATTAGACAATAGACAATAGGTGCAGGAGCAGGCCATTCGGCCCTTCGAGCCAGCACCGCCATTCAATGTGATCATGGCTGATCATCCTCAATCAGTATCCCGTTCCTGCCTTCTCCCCCTATCCCCTGACTACGCTATTTTTAAGAGCCCTATCTAGCTCTCTCTTGAAAGCATCCAGAGAACCGGCCTCCACCACCCTCTGAGGCAGAGAATTCCACATACTCAACAATCTCTGTGAGAAAAAGTGTTTTCTCATCTCCGTTCTAAATGGCTTACTCCTTATTCTTAAACTGTGGCCCCTGGTTCTGGACTCCCCCAACATCGGGAACATGTTTCCTGCCACTAGCATGTCCAAACCCTTAGCAATCTTATATGTTTCAATGAGATGCCCTCTCATTCTTCTAAACTCCAGAGTGTACAAGCCCAGCTGCTCCATTCTCTCAGCATATGACAGTCCCGCCATCCCGGGAATTAACCTTGTAAACCTACGCTGCACTCCCTCAATAGCAATGTCCTTCCTCAAATTAGGGGACCAAAACTGTACACAATACTCCAGGTGTGGTCTCACTAGGGCTCTGTACAACTGCAGAAGGACCTCTTTGCTCCTATAGTCGATTCCTCTTGTTATAAAGGCCAACATGTCATTCGCTTTCTTCACTGCCTGCTGTACCTGCATGCTTACTTTCATAGACTGATGAACAGTTACCCAACCAGATGCAACTAAATTTAAAGTAGCACTTTCTTCCCAATAACCCTTTCTGGCTTAATCCCTCCCTTCACCACCTCCAGTTTAAATTCCAGTTGGAATATTTTGGAGGACCAAGAAACCAAGAAGAACCAAGAACAAGGACCACCAGATCCCGTTGTACTTCTCCCTTTTCCCAACTTGACGCCATTTCGATAGTAACCTGCCTTCCTGTTTTTGCTACCAAAGTGGATAACCTCACATTTATTTATCCGCATTAAACTTCATCTGCCACGCATCTGCCCACTCCCCCAACCTGTCCAAGTCACCCTGCATTATCATAGCACCCTCCTCACAGGTTCACACTGCCACCCAGCTTTGTGTCATCTGCAAATTTGCTAATGTTACTTTGAATCCCTTCATCCAAATCATTGATATATATTGTAAATAGCTGCGGTCCCAGCACCGAACCTTGCGGTACCCCACTACTCACTGCCTGCCATTATGAAAGGGACCCGTTAATCCCCACTCTTTGTTGAAAGGTGAGTTGAAAGACCTGTTCCCTTGCTATTTCACTTGATGAAGCTATGAAAAATTGGCATCGAGAAAAAAAAGGACACAGACATATATCTAGCTATCTCTCCACATCAAATCTGTAATGCATTTTAATCTATTCATCAGAGGACAAGACGATCCTTGAATTTACGTCAGTGCTTTGTGTAATATCACAACCACGACCAACGCGATTTTTAAGTTTGCTGATAGTTATCAGCTGGATCCACAACAACGATGAGACAAAGTGCACATAAGAGGTCGAGAACCTAGTGTTATGGTGTCAGGACAATAACCTAGTCCTGAACGTCAATTAGGCAAACGAGTTAGTAGCTGATCTAAGGAGGTCAAGGGGTGAATCCAACCCTGTCCTCATCAGTGGAGCCTGTGTAGGCCAAGTCAATGGATATTTTTAAGGCAGAGATAGATGGATTTTTGATTACTACGGGTGTCAGGGGTTTTGGGATTAAGGCAGGAGAATGGGGTTAGGGGGGTGAGAAAGATCAGCTATGATTGAATGGTGGAGTAGCCATGATGGGCCGAATGGCCTAATTTAGCTCCTACAACTTATGACCTTATTCAAGGCCCTAGAAATCCATATCACCAGCAACCTGACTTGGTCTCTTCACACTGCTGCACTGATCAAGAAAGCACATCAGCGTATTTGTTTTCTTCAGATTTGGCATGTCCACGAGGATTGTCTCAAATTTCTACAGATGCGCTAAAGTATTCTGACAGTCAGCCTGGGATGGCAAACTGCTCTGCACGTGACCGAGAGTGGTGAAACATAGAAACATAGAAACATAGAAAATAGGTGCAGGAGGAGGCCATTCGGCCCCTCGAGCCTGCACCGCCATTCAATATGATCATGGCTGATCATCCAACTCAGTATCCCATCCCTGCCTTCTCTCCATACCCCCTGATCCCTTTAGCCACAAGGGCCACATCTAACTCCCTCTTAAATATAGCCAATTAACTGGCCTCAACTACCTTCTGTGGCAGAGAATTCCACAGATTCACCACTCTCTGTATAAAAAATGATTTTCTCATCTCGGTCCTAAAAGACTTCCCTCTTATCCTTAAACTGTGACCCACTAGTTCTGGACTTCCCCAACATCGGGAATAATCTTCCTGCATCTAGCCTGTCTAACCCTTTAAGAATTTTGTAAGTTTCTATAAGATCCCCCCTCAATCTTCTGAATTCCAGCATGTACAAGCCGAGTCTATCCAGTCTTTCTTCATATGAAAGTCGTGCCATCCCAGGAATCAGTCTGGTGAACCTTCTCTGTACTCCCTCTATGGCAAGAATGTCCTTCCTCAGATTAGGAGACCAAAACTGTACGCAATACTCCAGGTGTGGTCTCACCAAGACCCTGTACAACTGCAGTAGAACCTCCCTGCTCTTATACTCAAATCCTTTTGCTATGAATGCTAACATACCATTTGCTTTCTTCTCTGCCTGCTGCACCTGCATTCCTACTTTCAATGACTGGTGTACCATGACACCCAGGTCTCGTTGCATCTCCCCTTTTCCTAATCGGCCACCATTCAGATAATTGTCTACTTTCCTGTTTTTGCCACCAAAGTGGGTAACCTCACATTTATCCACATTATACTGCATCTGCCATGCATTTGCCCACTCACCCAACCTATCCAAGTCACCTTGCAGCCTCCTAGCATCCTCCACACAGCTAACACTGCCCCCCAGCTTCGTGTCATCCGCAAACTTGGAGATGTTGCATTCAATTCCCTCATCCTGATCATTAATATATATTGTAAATAGCTGGGGTCCCAGCACTGAGCCTTGCGGTACCCCACTAGTCACTGCCTGCCATTCTGAAAAGGACCCGTTTACTCCCACTCTTTGCCCAGCCCACAGCCCAGTCCATCATTTGATCACCAATTCATTCCATCCAGTTCATCTTCACGATAAACTGCAACAGGACGGCTGGAAGTATCATCAAGGATGCCTTCAACGGAACTGCAGATGCTGGTTTACACCGAAGATAGACACAAGAACCTGGAGAAACTCAGCAGGTCAGGCAGCAGCTCTGGAGAAAAGGAATAAGTGATGTTTTGGGTCGAGACCCTTCTTCAGTCTGAGAGCCAGGGAAGAGGGAAACGAGAGATATGAGAAGCTACAAAGAACAAAGGAATGGAAGGTATGCAAAAGGACAAATCAATGCACGCAATGATGATCAAGGAAAGGTGGAGCCCACAATGGTCCATTGTTGGCAGTGGAGAAGGTGATAACAAGTGATGCAAACTGCAAAAAGGCTCTGCCTAATATACACTGACACAGATCGGTCTGTTAAGAATGACTCAGGTAGATTCATTGTAAAGTAGAACAACAAACTTAAAGGGGATGTAGACAAAAGTGCTGGAGAAACTCAGCGGGTGCAGCAGCATCTATGGAGCAAAGGAAATAGGCAACATTTCGGGACGAAACTCTTCTTCAGACTGATCAAACTTAAAGGGGATATAATTTTGTCTAAAGAAGGGTTCCGACACAAAACGTCACCCATCCTTTTTCTAAAGAGACACTATCTGACCCGCTGAGCTACTCCAGCACTTTGTGTCCATCTTTGGCATAAACCAGCATCTGCAGTTCCTTCCTACATACAGAATTTTCTCACCACAGAGATACAAAATGGGGAGTATGGGATCAAGTGTCATTTATACCCAGACTGATTTTTAATTGCACTGCAAATTCAGTTCCAGCATTTAATGAGCGGTTATTTCAAACAGCACTCACGACAAATTCTACCCTCTAGTACTGGCAATTAGAAAAGATGCACTGAAATAGTTGAGTAGCAAATTCATCTGTGACATGCAGAGCTTGAACTCAAAAGAACACAAAGTGCTGGAGTAACTCAGCAGGTCAGTCTGAAGAAAGGTCTCGCCCCGAAACGTCACCCATCCATGTTCTCCAGAGATGCTGCCTGACCTGCTGAGCTACTCCGGCACTTTGCATCCTTCTGTGTTATAAAGAGCATCTGTAGTTCTTTGTGTAGGAAGGAACTGCCGATGCTGGTTACTTCCGAAGATAGACACAAAACACTGGAGTAACCCAGCGGGTCAGGCAGTATCTCTGGAGAAAAGGAATAGGTGAAGTTTCAAGTCGGCCCGCAACGTCACCTATTCTTTTTCTACGGAGATGCTGCCTGACCCACTGTTATTACAGTATTTTGTGTCTATTTGCAATTCCTTGTTTCTAATGCTTGAACTCAGTTTGAAAGCATTAATGAAAATCAATTAACTCCAGTAACGCGTCTTGTTGGAGGTATCCTAAAGGGGCTGTCCCACTTGGGCGACCTAATACGCGAGTTCTGGCGAGTTTGCCCTCGACTCATACTCACAGCATGGTCGACACAAGGTCCTAGGAGGTCTTTGTAACTCTCCTTCATGCTCGAGAGTAGTCCCCGTGTACTCGAGGCCTCAGCTAGGTTGCGGCGTGTTTTTCAACATGTTGAAAAATGCCCGCGAGCAAAAAAAGGTCGCCTTGGAAAGAATCAGTCTGAAAGAAGGGTCTTGACCCGAAACGTCACCCATTCCTTCCCTCCAGAGATGCTGCTGGTCCCGCTGAGTTACTCCAGCATTTTGTGTCTAACTCCAATCATCTTGGGGGCGGATCCAGATCCGCAACGGCCGTGAGCCCCAGGCTGAGTTCAACAATCATTTGCCTGCTTCTGCTGCTGTTGGAGGTGAGACGTTGCGTCGCGCCAGGGTCTTGGGCCTGTCCCACTTTGGCTGTCAGTTACGTGACAGACCGGTGGCGCGCGAAGATTTAGTGCAGGACGAAGTCCACACTCCACCACGCCACTCCAAGTGCCCGTACCGCGCTACCCACACGCTACCCACGCACTACCCACACGCTACCCACACGCTAGCAGGTCGCGTAAATGGCGCGCGAAATACAGCCAAGTGGGACAGGCCCTTAACTTTGCAATGCTTCTAATTTAAAAACTTTGGAAATTCCGTATATCTAACACAGTATTATTTCAGAAGTCTTGTATTTTTAAGACAGGTACAATCTTGGAATTCCTGTAATTTTAAAGCAGTATTGCTTTAGAATATCAGTAATTCTCAAGTGATATTATCTTGGAGCCACAGGTGTTCTGAATACCTTAGTAATGCTGCATTCCAAATTCAGTCGTACTTCAGAAAAGGAAATGTTCCAAAGTAATACCGATTAATAAATACTATTCACAATCTTCATCATTTTGTCATACCAATATTACTACGATCGGTTTAATTGCACAATACTTGCAAGTTTAAAATAGTATTATTTTAGAACAGATGGGTTTTTTTATAAAGCAGGACAAGAGAATTTCTTAGCTCATGTCATTTTGAATGGCATTCCAACTTGGTACTATTTTGAACTATCTGTTTCCCTAAAGCAGGTGTCATTTTAAAGCACCTGCATCTTTAAAGCAGTACTATTTACAGATATCTGATTTGCTGGGGTAGGTTTAATTATGGATCATCTGATTTTCTGTATTAGTCTGATTTTCTAAAGTAGTATTAATTTGGAAAATCGATTCTTTCAAAATGCGTGTAATTTAGAACACAGGTGTAATTTTAAAGCAGTCTTTTGGAGTATTTCATTCCAAAATTAGTTTAATTACAGAATATCGGTACTGTCAACTCAATATTATTTTGCAAAATTCCCTTGATTTAGGAATTTGCAACATTCCAAAATAAAATGCATTTGGCAATGCAGGTCATACCTGCTTTGGAAATGCAAGGTACTTCAAAGTAACATTCAGTTAGGAATACAGGGTAATAGTTTTAGAAATGCAGATTTTCAATTTTTACACTTGCTTTACAACTAAGGACATTTGAAAGTAATACTAAAATAAATACATTGTTCCAAAGTCTGTATTTTTCAGGTATTTTTAAAGCAATATTATTGTTCAGTAAAATCAATCTCAACAGTATTTTTTGAGAAACTGTATTCTAACGCAGATGCACCATTATTACTTTTTTTTTAAAATATCAATATTTTTAACGTTGATGTAATTCTGGAATGCATTCAATTCTAAACCAATGATGCTTTGGGATACTTCTAAAGTAGTGTTATTTCTAATTAATGACGGTACTCTTAACTTTGTAGTGCTGATTTGGACGCCAGCATCCTCATGCTGAGAGGTTGTTAGTTACCTGCAGTAGATGAGGCAGTCCATGTGGTTGATCTCCTGGTCGGACCTGTACCTCCTGTAGTCCTCCCAAAGGTCTTTGAAGGCAGTCACTGCTAGGATGAAGACCACGGGGGCCAGGGCTAACTCGGGTTGGAAGGCTCCAACGACGGGCACAAAGTTCAGCAGGGCGATGAAGACGAAATAGACGTTGGCGAAGCGGTGGAACTGCTCGAAGAGGTTCTTGGGGAGGAATGAGATGACCGAGTACTTGGTGGTCTTGAGCCTGTTGCTGGCGTGCGGCCGCGCCGGCTTGTCTTGCAACAGGTTGGAGCGTACGCTCCTGGTCTCTCTCTTCGACATCTTGCTCTTGCCAGTCAGCTTGCAACTCGCCCTCCACCGACTACCTTGAGCCATGCCGTGCACCGCACCGCCACACCACCCTCCCTCCACATTGACCACCAACAGAACCACAAATAAACTCATGCAACTTCAACTGCAGGTCTTGAAATTACTAGCCAAAAAGAAAAAAACTCCACCCAGACAGCGACGCATGGAAATAAAAGTCACCGAAATAAGATCAAACAATTAACCTTCACTACTGCCAACCATTCAAATGTCCTTAAAAGCGTGAAAATAGCATCAAGATTGCCCAAACAATATGTTGTTGGCTGTAAAACGTGTCATCAATATCAGAAATGGCTCTTGTTTCCAAAAATGCAAGATCCAATCTATCAGCCTGGTATCCGAATGCGAATATCACCCATTCTGCCACGTTACAGCATAACAGCTGGACTGGAAATATCACCAATAGTGCATGTGTCCAAGTTTATGTGAAGCTGCTGCCACTGTTCGAGACTTTAGCCAACACATCACGTCTCCAAGGGCATCAAGTGCATCTTCTCTCCTCGTTTCCTCGCCAGCACTCTCAATCTTTGCTTTTTAAAATTCAATTATTTTCTTGTTGTGGACTTCTTGGTAGTTGTTCCTCTTTCCCCTGTCACCCTGAAACTTTCATCTTCCTGCCGTTCCATTCGGATTGTGTGTATAAAGCGTGGAGTGAGAGCAGCAAATTCGCACACCACGCTGAGCATTACTCAAAAAACAAACAAAATCCCCCACTTTACTAGTTTGGAGGCGTTGTTCCTGACGGTAAACTCGACGTTTCCGGTCTTTAAAAAAAGTTTTGAAGACACGTCCCACCGTCTCGGCCGCCCTCCCGTCGGGGTTGTAACTGCGGTAGACCCACAGGATGAAAGTTCTTCCCGCAACGACACCGCTACGCTGTCAACACACCCTGTAATTACAGCGCCGCTCTAACACCTCTCTCTCCAAACCAAGCCGCTCCAATCTTTCCTCTTTGCTTCAATATCACATCTGCTTCTTTAAACTTGAACAGCACAGAGGCAAACTTCTGTGCTCCCTTTTAACGTGCACAAACAAAATAAATAGAGATTGGATTTAATATTTTTTTAAACCCCAGTCATTTGCAGCCGTGTTTGGGTCGTCATGGTAGCAAGGTTCAAGTAAAGGCACACATACCACGTTTGACAAGAAACTATCTTAGATCAATAATTTCCGTTTTGTTTTCTGACTACATTCAGTTCTTCAGTCCCCATACCATCAGAGATTTCCTTACTCTGGCACATGGTCTTTCTCCTTCATTGCAGATACTCTAAAACTCCAGCTGATTGAAGCCGTTCTAACTTTTCTTTGAAAGTGGTCAGCTGGAGTGCCAAAATGCCAGCATTTTGTAGTGTATATAAGTGTAAAAGCACTGTTAAGTGTGAAAGGTATTTTAACTCCAATGCACAGTTGAACATTTAGCTTAGATTGGTTTGTTGCGAGGTATAGTGAAAAGCTTTTATCCCGAGCTAACCAGTCAGCGGAAAGACAAATTGCTTTCGAAAGAACTGCAGATGCGAGAAAAATTGAAGGTAGACAAAATGTTGGAGAAACTCAGCGGGTGAGGCAGCATCTATGAAGCGAAGGAATAGGCGACGTTTCGGGTTGAGACGTCTGAACAAAGATAGTCCAAGGGTCTCCAATGAGGTAGATAGTAGCTCAGGACTACTCTCTAGTTGTTGGGAGGTTGGTTCAGTTGCCTGATAACAGCTGGGAAGAAACTGCCCCTGAATCTGGAGGTGTGCGTTTTCACACTCCCATACCTTTTGCCCGATGGGAGAGGGGGGAAGAGGGAGTGACCAGGGTGAGACTCGTCCTTGATTATGCTGCTGGCCTTGTAAATG
The DNA here is from genome assembly GCF_010909765.2 of Amblyraja radiata. Classification (NCBI taxonomy): domain Eukaryota; kingdom Metazoa; phylum Chordata; class Chondrichthyes; order Rajiformes; family Rajidae; genus Amblyraja; species Amblyraja radiata. The sequence continues at coordinate 93,597,315 of NC_045961.1, forward strand.
GAGTCAAGGGAAAGGAGGTTGATTTGTGTAATCGTCTGGGCTGCGTCTACAATTCTCTGCAATTTAATTGTCAGGGGAGCGGGTGGGACAAAGATAGAATGTAGTCAGAGAGAGTAAGACTAGTGGGAGAACTGGGAAGGGGAGGGGATGGAGAGAGAAAGCAAGGGCTATCTGAAATTAGAGAAGTCAATCTTCATTGTCTTTGTTATTCAGTGTGGACTCAGTGGGCCGAAGGGCCTGTTTTCCTGTATCTCTACACTAAACTAAACTAAACTATCATAGAACGGTCACTTAACTGCCTGATGTTCCAGGTGAGGGGTGCTGGAATGGGACAGGACTGCCAAGTCCGATTCCCAACTCGAGTGTATGGTGACGCCTCTTCCCATTCCCGATGCCACCATCCAGTCAATAAATGGATGGAAAAACCTTTGGCCTCGAGTGGCATGTCCGAAGAGTCAGGGGCTAATCTTGGTGAAACAGAATACTGAGCAGTCCCTCATATTCATCTCAGACAGAAATCTTTGCACCTTGTTCTTTAGTGAATGTACTGGAGTATTGCGTACAGTTTTGGTCTCCTAATCTGAGGAAAGACATTCTTGCCATAGAGGGAGTACAGAGAAGGTTCACCAGACTGATTCCTGGGATGACAAGACTTTCATATGAAGAAAGACTGGATAGACTCGGCTTGTACTCGCTAGAATTTCGAAGATTGAGGGGGGATCTTATAGAAACTTACAAAATTCCTAAGGGGTTGGACAGGCTAGATGCAGGAAGATTATTCCTGATGTTGGGGAAGTCCAGAACAAGGGGTCACAGTTTAAGGATAAGGGGGAAATCTTTTAGGACCGAGATGAGAAAATCATTTTTTACACAGAGAGTGGTGAATCTGTGGAATTCTCTGCCACAGAAGGTAGTTGAGGCCAGTTCATTGGCTATATTTAAGAGGGAGTTAGATGTGGCCCTTGTGGCTAAAGGGATCAGGGGGTATAGAGAGAAGGCAGGTACAGGATACCGAGTTGGATGATCAGCCATGATCATATTGAATGGCGGTGCAGGCTCGAAGGGCCGAATGGCCTACTCCTGCACCTATTTTCTATGTTTCTATCAGTCTGAAGAAGCATCTCGACCTGAAACATCACCCACTCCTTCTCTCCAGAGATGCTGCCTCACCTGCTGAGTTACTCCAGCATTTTGTGTCGACCAATAATCACCCGTACACTAGTTCTATCCTACACACTAGGGACAATTTACAGAAGCCAATTAAACTACAAACCTGCACGTCTTTGGAATGTGGGAGGAAACTGGAGTACCTGGAGAAAACCCACGTGGCCACAGGGAGAATGTGCTAACTCCATCCAGACAGCACCTGTAGTCATGGTCGAAACTGGGTCTCTGATACTGTGTGGCAGCAACTCGACCATGTTCACTGTGTCTCTACCAAGAGAGCTCTCCACTATCATCCTAACTGTAGCCAACCTATTTTCCAGCTTTCTCCCTTCTACTACAATCAGTTTCAAGATGGGTCTCAACCTGAAACGTCACCTATCCATGCACTGCTATACACCAAGTATAAAGATGGAGCATAAATGGCTCCTACAGAGGGAATGGCAAGAACAGCCTCAGATCAGATCCTTGCAGGTGGTTGGGGAATAAAATAATGTCGCTTGTTAGCCTGCGAACATTAATAACTGGGAAAGTGAAGAGTGTGAGGATCCCACTGTACATTATTAAATATAAAGCTGTTTAGGGGCGGCACAGTGGCGCAGTGTAGCGTTTCTTCCTTACAGCGCCAGGCACATGGGTTCAATCCTGACTACAGATGCCGTCGATGAGGAGTTTGTATGTTCTCCCTGCGACTGCGTGGGTTCTCTCTGGGTGCTCCGGTTTCCTCCCACACTCCAAAGACCTACACACAGGGTTGTAGGTTAATTGGCTTTGGTAAAATTGTAAATTGTCCCTTGTGTGTAGGATAGTGTTAATGTATGGGATGATCGCTGGTCGGCACAGCCTCGGTGGGCCGAAGGGCCTGTTTCCGCGCTGTATCTCTAAAGACTGAAGTTGTGCTTAAACATGGGTGTGTTATTGAAGCAATAGTCACAAAGCTCGCCTTGTTTTAATTATATTTGTCACAAGCTTTGGTTTATATTACCCATTCTTACATCCGTGAATGATGTAAATCAGAACCCAACAATGACTTATAAATAGAACGGACGTTGAGGTGAAAGTTGTGCACCTCAGGGCTGCCATTTGCACGTTGAGGTTCATTAAATGTAGGTTATTACCAATGTTATTACCGACAACCTTCACAATCTAAGGACATCCAACAGCACTTTCCAATGAATTAACAACCTACCTTTAGAAGATCAGTTACTATTTTAGGATACGTGGCAGCCATTTTGCGCATGGCAAGATTCCACAAACAGCAGCATAATAATGACCAGATAACGGCTTCAGTGTTGTTAGTTTAGTTTAGAGATACAGTGTGGAAACTAGCCCACTGAGTCTGCACGCTCCAGCAATCCCCGCACGTTAACACTATCCTACACACACTAGAGACAATTTACATGTAAAACTAAAAAAACTAAATTCACCTACAAACCTGTATGTCTTTGGAATGTAAGTAAGTAAGTAAGTAAGTAAGTAAGTAAGTACCCCACCAGCCGGCAAATACAACACATAATCCTCCGCCATTTCCGCCACCTCCAACGTGACCCCACCACTCGCCACATCTTCTCATCTCCCCCTATGTCTGCCTTCCGCAAAGACCGCTCCCTCCGCAACTCCCTTGTCAATTCTTCCCTTCCCTCTCGCACCACCCCCTCCCCGGGCACTTTCCGTTGCAACCGCAAGAAATGCAACACCTGTCCCTTCACCTCCCCCCTCGACTCCATTCAAGGACCCAAGCAGTCGTTCCAGGTGCGACAAAGGTTCACCTGCATCTCCTCCAACCTCATCTACTGCATCCGCTGCTCTAGATGTCAGCTGATTTACATCGGGGAGACTAAGCGGAGGTTGGGCGATCGTTTCGCCGAACACCTCCGCTCAGTCCGCAATAACCTACCTGAACTCCCTGTGGCTCAGCACTTCAACTCCCCCTCCCATTCCCAATCCGACCTCTCTGTCCTGGGTCTCCTCCATTGCCAGAGTGAGCAACACCGGAAATTGGAGGAACAGCACCTCATATTCCGCCTGGGTTGCTTGCGTCCCGATGGCATGAACGTTGAATTCTCCCAGTTTTGCTAGCCCTTGCTGTCTCCTCCCCTTCCTTAACCCTCGAGCTGTCTCCTCCCATCCCCCCGCCCTCAGGCTCCTCCTCCTCCCTTTTTCCTTCCTTCTCCCCCCCCACCCCCTATCAGTCTGAAGAAGGGTTTCGGCCCGAAACGTCGCCTATTTCCTTCGCTCCATAGATGCTGTTGCACCCGCTGAGTTTCTCCAGCATTTTTGTGTACCAAGTAAGTAAGTAAGTTTGTTTAGGAAGGAACTGCAGATGCTGGAAAATCGAAGGTACACAAAAATGCTGGAGAAACTCAGCGGGTGCAGCAGCATCTATGGAGCGAAGGAAGTAGGCAACGTTTCGGGCCGAAACCCTTCTTCCTTGGCCAATAAGTAAGTTTATTGGCCAAGTATTCACATACAAGGAATTTGCCATGGTGCTCCGCACACAAGTAACAACATGACATACAGTGACACTTACAAATGACTCAGAAAACACTAAACATTAATAATAATGAAACATTATTGATAAAACACCATTCATCAAGCGTGAATCAACAAAATACCAGATCAAAGGGAGGCTACATATTTTTGGCTGTTGAGTAGAGCAACTACTCATGGGATCTCAGAAAAAATTCATGCAGGTCACGGGGAGAATGTACAAACTCCGCACAGATAGCACCTGTCAGGGTCGAACCCGGGTCTCTGGCGCTGTAAGGCAGCAACTCTACTGCTGCCCCACCGTGCCATACCTAAGTTATAGAATAAACATTGCCAGAACCCACTACACTGCTGCAGCATAACATCATATGACCAGTCTGGAGAAGGGCCCGACCCAAATCATCAAATCGCTGTTCCCTCCAAGGATGCTGTCTGACCTGCTGAGTTCCTCCAGCACTGTGTGTTTAGCTCAGGATTCCAGCATCTGCAGTTTCTAAGTCTACATAACACCATATATTTTTTTTCTAATGATCCATTTGAAGGAGCAGACTGATTGAACAGATATCCAAAGTACAACGTACAGCTTCAGCCTAAATTTCTTGCTCCCAAGTCTCTCGAAAAGAAGTATGTGGTAGGAAAGAACTGCAGATGCTGGTTTAAATCGAAGGTAGACACAAAATGCTGGAGTAACTCAGCGGGGCAAGCAGCATCGCTGGAGAGAAGGAATGGGTGACGTTTCGGGTCTGAAGAAGGGTCTCGACCTGAAACGTCACCCATTCCTTCTCTCCTGAGATGTTGCTTGTCCCTCTGAGTTACCCCAGCATTTTCTGACTACCTTCTCTAGAAAAGAACTCGAGCCTGAATCCTGAGGTATATGACACCTAACTGAGCCAAGCCTGATGAACGGTTGAATAAAAACCAGTAAAGAAAATCGCCAGAAGAATCAAATATGGAAGTTATTAAAAATGTTGACCCAGCAGCCAAGGAGCGAAAATATGGGTTGAGGCAGGCATAAGCTCATAAGTTATAGGAACCGATTAAGCCATTCAACCCATCAAGTCTACTCCACCATTCAATCATGGCTGATCTATCTTTCCCTCTCAACCCCATCCTCGCCATAACCCCTGGCACCCATACTAATCAAGAACCTGTCAATCTCAGTCTTATAAATATCCATTGACTTGGCCTCCACAGCATTCTGTGACAATGAATTCACCACCATACGTTTTTGGCTATATGTGTGTTGTGTAGGTACATTATTGGCATTTAAAAAACTTTTGGATAGGCATATCGCGGGTTCGCAGTCTCGGGAGAGGCCGAGTCGGGAAGCTCCAATGACGCAGAGGCTCGACCAGCCCCGACGCGGGGTCCAATCGCCAGCGCGGGGGAGCTGACATCCCCCCGAAGCAGGAGCTGATCGCCCCGATGCGGAGGGCCCAAACGCCCCGGCTACGGGAGTCAAGATCGTCCCGTCAACGGAGGGCTCGAGGCCCCCAACCGCGGGAAAGCAAAGAAGGGAAGAGATTTGAACTTTTTTTCAGCTTCCATCACAGTGAGGAATGTGGAGGAGTAACTGTGGTGGATGTTTATGTCAAAATGTATTTTGTGTGTTCCGTTGCTTTTTATTTGTATGAATGAATTGGCAAATGAAATTTGTCGTATGTTGCAAAACATACTTGGCTAATAAAGTATTATTGTGATTGTGATTGTGATGATTAATGCTGAGAATGGAGGGATAAGGGCTATGTGCAGATAGATAAGTGATGGGCTTGACAAGTGATGCACGGCACAGATATTGTGGGCCGAAGGGCTTATAACCATATAACCATATAACAATTACAGCACGGAAACAGGCCATCTCAGCCCTTCTAGTCCGTGCCGAACACTTACTTGTTCTTGTGCTGTACTGTTCTGTGTTCTATGTTCTACGTTGTGGAGCTGAGCTAGTTGAAGAACACTGCTGGAGAAGATGGGTGGCACGGTGGCACAGCGGTAGAGGTTCTGCCTCACACGCCAGAGACCCGGGTTCGATCTTGACTACGGGCGCTGTTTGGACGGAGTTTGTGCGTTCTCCCCGTGACCTGCGTGGGTTTTCTCCTAGATCTCCAATTTCCTCCCACACTCCAGAGACGTACAGGTTTGTAGGTTAATTGGCTCGGTAAAATTGTAAATTGTCCCCAGTGTGTCCAGGATAGCGTTAGGGTGCAGGGATCACTGGTCAGTGCTGACAAGGTGGGCCGAAGGGCCTGTTTCCAGGGATGTCAGGACTTTCATATGAAGAAAGACTGGATAGACTCAGCTTGTACTCGCTAGAATTTAGAAGATTGAGGGGGGATCTTATAGAAACGTACAAAATTCTTAAGGGGTTGGACAGGCTAGATGCAGGAAGATTGTTCCCGATGTTGGGGAAGTCCAGAACAAGGGGTCACAGTTTAAGGATAAGGGGGAAATCTTTTAGGACCGAGATGAGAAAAACATTTTTCACACAGAGAGTGGTGAATCTGTGGAATTCTCTGCCACAGAAGGTAGTTGAGGCCAGTTCATTGACTATATTTAAGAGGGAGTTAGATGTGGCCCTTGTGGCTAAAGGGATCAGGGGGCATGGAGAGAAGGCAGGTACGGGATACTGAGTTGGATGATCAGCCATGATCATATTGAATGGCAGTGCAGGCTCGAAGGGCCGAATGACCTACTCCTGCACCTATTTTCTATGTATCTATGTTTCCACGCCAAATCTCTAAACTAAGAGGGTCTCGTACTACCTTCACCCTTCCCTTTCTTTATTTCCACAAAAGATAATGCATACTTACATTTGTAGCCAAAAGACAAAGGGGAGGACTATTTATTTAATCATTTTTTTATAATATTTTATTTTCCATTTCCTGTATTTACAAAGCCACTTCTCAACATTCTGCACTGGAGGTCACTGCAAGCGAAGTCTCAGTGTGTTTCCCCCCTGTGCTACGCTGAGCAAACTATTGTACCATTCCATACAATCGTACTCAAGCCAGTGTGGTTGTGATTCCTGAAAAAAATAATTAGTGAATGGCTCCCATCTAGAGAATGGTTTCTAAATGATAAATAACAGTCATGGCAACAGTTTCAGGAGAAGCAATGCATGCACTGGTGCCATCTATATCTCAATGTTAACTACTTTGCAAAGCATGTATTCAAATTTTAGTGTCATTTAAAGAGTTATTGTCTTTTATTCGTCTGGAAAAAGTCCTTATTTTTACTGCTCAAGTAGTACATAATTGAAGCTTGTATGATGCATAAACACTGCCATGGTTATTTGTTACATGATTTATTTCCTCAAGGCTATTAAAATCCATCTATGTAATTAAAATTGCTGCATATCGTGTGAATTCTAAGAGAGTCAGATATCAAAAAGACGTCACAAACTTTGTTTGCTGAAGAGAGCCAGCAAGGCTGTCCGTCAGCGAATGTCATCACCACAAAAGAGAACCCTTGAGAAATTGGAACCGCAGAAGCTGGAACCTGGAGCAAAGGACAAAAGTGCTGGAGTAACTCAACAGGTCAGGCAGCATCTGTGGAGGACATGGCTTGGTGATGTTTCGGCACAGGATACATCTTCAGACTGATTATAGAAACATAGAAACATAGAAAATAGGTGCAGCAGTAGAGGCTATTCGGCCCTTCGAGCCTGCACCGCCATTCAATATGATCATGGCTGATCATCCAACTCAGTGTACTGTACCTGCCTTCTCTCCATGCCCCCTGATCCCTTTAGCCACAAGGGCCACATCTAACTCCCTCTTAAATATAGCCAATGAACTGGCCTCAACTACATTCTGTGGCAGAGAATTCCAGAGATTCACCACTCTGTGTAAAACATGTTTTTCTCATCTCAGTCCTTAAAGATTTCCCCTTTATCCTTAAACTGTGACCCCTTGTTCTGGACTTCCCCAACATCGGAAACAATCTTCCTGCATCTAGCCTGTCCAACCCCTTAAGAATTTTGTAAGGTTCTATAAGATCCCCCCTCAATCGTCTAAATTCTAGCGAGTACAAGCCGAGTCTATCCAGTCTTTCTTCATATGAAAGTCCTGACATCCCAGGAATCAGTCTGGTGAACCTTCTCTGTACTCCCTCTATGGCAAGAATGTCCTTCCTCAGATTAGGAGACCAAAACTGTACACAATACTCCAGGTGTGGCCTCACCAAGACAATAGACATTAGGTGCATGAGTATCCCGACTATTCGATCCCGATTACGGGTGCTGGCTGTTCCGAGTTTGTACGTTCTCCCCGTGACCTGCGTGGGTTTTCTCCGAGATCTTCGGTTTTCTCCCACACTCCAAAGACTTACATATTTGTAGGCTAATTTGCTTGGTATAAATGTAATTTGTCCCTAGTGTGTGTAGGAAAGTGTTAATGTGCGAGGATTGCTGGTCCGTGCGGACTTGGTGGGCCGAAGGGCTTGTTTCTGCGCTGTATCTCTAAACTAAACTAAAGACTGAGCTTTCAAGTTCCAATATCTTATCTCAGAAAGTAGAAGAGAAAATAGACAATAGATAATAGGCAATAGATGCATGAGTAGGCCATTCGGTCCTTCGAGCCAGCACCGCCATTCAATGTGATCAAGTAGCGGGGGTAGAGGGGAAGAACGGTGAAGAAGAGAGACGTGAAAAGGTGGAATAACCCAGCAGGTCAGGCAGATGTTGGACAAGTTATTGGAACAATCTGAGCAAGTAATTGCAATGCATTTTGTAGATGACAATTATAGAATTTTATAGAATTTTTATAGAGTTATAGAATTTTTCGAGGATGTAACTAGTAGCGTGGATAGGGGAGAACCAGTGGATGTGGTGTATCTGGAGTTCCAGAAGGCTTTCGACAAGGTCCCACAAAAGAGATTAGTATACAAACTTAAAGCACACGGCATTGGGGGTTCAGTATTGATGTGGATAGAGAACTGGCTGGCAAACAGGAAGCAAAGAGTAGGAGTAAACGGGTCCTTTTCACAATGGCGGACAGTGACTAGTGGGGTACCGTAAGGCTCAGTGCTGGGACCCCAGCTATTTACAATATATATTAATGATCTGGATGAAGGCAATATCTCCAAGTTTGCGGAAGACTAAGCTGGGGGGCAGTGTTAGCTGTGAGGAGGATGCTAGGAGACTGTAAGGTGACTTGGATAGGCTGGGTGAGTGGGCAAATGTTTGGCAGATGCAGTATAATGTGGATAAATGTGAGGTTATCCATTTTGGTGGCAAAAACAGGAAAGCAGACTATTATCTAAATGGTGGCCGATTAGGAAAAGGGGAGATGCAACGAGACCTGGGTGTCATGGTTCACCAGTCATTGAAAGTAGGCATGCAGGTGCAGCAGGCAGTGAAGAAAGCGAATGGTATGTTAGCTTTCATAGCAAAAGGATTTGAGTATAGGAGCAGGGAGGTTCTACTGCAGTTGTACAGGGTCTTGGTGAGACCACACCTGGAGTATTGCGTACAGTTTTGGTCTCCAAATCTGAGGAAGGACATTATTGCCATAGAGGGAGTGCAGAGAAGGTTCACCAGACTGATTCCTGGGATGTCAGGACTGTCTTATGAAGAAAGACTGGATAGACTTGGTTTATACTCTCTAGAATTTAGGAGATTGAGAGGGGATCTTATGGAAACGTACAAAATTCTTAAGGGGTTGGACAGGCTAGATGCAGGAAGATTGTTCCTGATGTTGGGGAAGTCCAGGACAAGGGGTCACAGCTTAAGGATAAGGGGGAAATCCTTTAAAACCGAGATGAGAAAAACTTTTTTCACACAGAGAGTGGTGAATCTCTGGAACTCTCTGCCACAGAGGGTAGTTGAGGCCAGTTCATTGGCTATATTTAAGAGGGAGTTAGATGTGGCCCTTGTGGCTAAGGGGATCAGAGGGTATCGAGAGAAGGCAGGTACGGGATACTGAGTTGGATGATCAGCCATGATCATATTGAATGGCGGTGCAGGCTCGAAGGGCCGAATGGCCTACTCCTGCACCTAATTTCTATGTTTCTATGTTTCTATGACACCCACTGCAAATAAAAGGTGCCAGTGGTGGAATGTGGAAAATCTTAGAGTGGGTGATGCAATGCCAATTATGTGGGCTGTTTAGCCCTTCAACTGGTACTCTCCTAAAGGGGCTGTCCCACTTAGGCGACCTAATCCGTGAGTTCTGGCGTGTTTGCCCTCGGCTCGTACTCGCAGCATGGTCGACACGAGGTCCTAGGAGGTCTTTTTACCTTCATGCTTTGTCTCCTTCATGCTCGAGAGTGGTCTACGCGTACTTGAGGCCTCAGCTAGGTCACGGCGTATTTTTCAACATGTTGAAAAATGTCCGCGAGAAAGAAAAGGTCGCCATGGAAAAAATCGATACTCTTTTTACTCGTAGGTTTAGTCGTAGTAGGTCGTAGTAGGTCGGCATGTTAGCCGTAGGTAATGGAGGGTAGTTGAAGGTAACCGAAGGTAGTGAAAGGTAGTCATAGATAGTCTTCATCATAGTCGATGGGAGGTCGAAGGGAGGTCGAAGGAGCTCGCCTTCACTCTCCACTATTCGGTGTCCAATTTTCCCGAAGTTAGTCATAGCTAGTCGTAGCTAGTCTTCAACATAGTCGAAGGAGGTCTTCAACATTACATTTTTTCAAGCTCTCCTAAACTCTTCTAAACTTGCCAATTAGGTCACCAAGTGGGACAGCCCCTTCAAGACTGGTGTATTAAAAGTAAACATCTAATTGCTACCTGACAGCAGGATATTTACAAGGAGGTTTGTGGAAAGCTACATTGCATTCTTGCCTAATTCAAGCCATAAAGTCCTAGAGATACAGTGTGGAAACAGGCCCTTCAGCCCAACTTGTCCACACCGGTCAACATGTCCCAGCTACACTAGTCCCGTCTGCACCCGTTTGGTCCATATCCCTCTAAACCTGTCCTATCCAAGTATCTGGCTAATTGTTTCTTAAATGTTGGGATAGTCCCTGCCTCAACTCCTCCTTTGGCAGCTTGTTCCATACACCCACCACCCTTTGTGTGGAAAAGTTACCCCTCAGAATCCTATTAAATCTTTTCCCCTTCACCTTAAACCTATGTCCTCTGGTCCACGATTCATCTACCCAATGTATTCCTCTCAAGATTATATACACCACATTAAGATCACCCCTCATCCTCCTGCGCTCCAATAATTAGAGTCCCAGCCTACTCAATCTGGGCCCTGAAATAAAGTTGGAAGAAATTGACAATGCATTGAGCCAGACTGATCAATTTCAGTGTATAAAGACCTACCCAGCCTAATTTCATCTTTTAGTTCAGTTTAGTTTATTGCCATGTGTAGCGAGGTATAGTGAAAGGCTTTCCTTTCGGTGCTAACCAGTCAGCGGAAAGACTATACATGATTACAATCGAGCCATCCACAGTGTTCAGATACATGATAAACGGAACCCTAACCCTAATGTTTTGTGCAAGAGTCCAGTAAACTCCGATTAAAGAAAGTCAGATGACCTCCTGGGACGTACATAGCACTTAGGACCTTTCTCTAGCTGTCAGTAGGATGCCTGATAGGTTCAGTTGCCTGATAACAGTTTGGAAGAAACTGTCCCCAATTCAGGAGTGTGCATTTCACACTTCTGTACCTCTTGCCTAATGGCAGATTATGGCTATCCAAGTAAACATTCAAAAACTTTATAAATGTAATGGGGGTTTGTGCTTCTATTTTTGTTTAGTTTAGTTTTATATAATTTAGTTGAATTTAGTTTAGTTTAGTCTAGTTTAGTTTAGAGATACAGTGTGGAAACAGGCCCTTTGGCCCACCAAGTCCACAACAACCATTAATCACCCATTCACGCTAGTTCTATGTTATCCCACCTTCCCTTCCTACAGACTAGGGGCAATTTACAGAGGCCAATTAACCTACAAACCTGCTCATATTTGGAAAATGGGAGGAATCTACAATTTGGGTGACAAATTATTTCCTCACTACTCCCCTATCAATTACTCAACATCTATGCTTCTTGGTTTTTGATTTCTCTGCTGAACCCTCTATAGTGGTGAAATCATTGGACAAAGTCAGCATGGATTTATGAAGGGTAAATCATGTCTGACGAATCTTATAGAATTTTTCGAGGATGTAACTAGTAGAGTGGATAAGGGAGAACCAGTGGATGTGTTGTATCTGGACTTTCAGAAGGCTTTCGACAAGGTCCCACATAAGAGATTAGTATGCAAACTTAAAGCACACGGTATTGGGGGTTCAGTATTGATGCGGATAGAGAACTGGCTGGCAGACAGGAAGCAAAGAGTAGGAGTAAACGGGTCCTTTTCAGAATGGCAGGCAGTGACTAGTGGGGTACCGCAAGGCACAGTGCTGGGACCCCAGCCATTTACAATATATATAAATGATTTGGACGAGGGAATTGAATGGAACATCTCCAAGTTTGCGGATGACACGAAGCTGGGGGGCAGTGTTAGCTGTGAGGAGGATGCTAGTAGGCTGCAAGGTGACTTGGATAGGCTGGGTGAGTGGGCAAATGTATGGCAGATGCAGTAAAATGTGGATAAATGTGAGGTTATCCACTTTGGTGGCAAAAACAGGAAGTAGACAATTATCTGAATGGTGACCGATTAGGAAAAGGGGAGATGCAACGAGACCAGGGTGTCATGGTACACCAGTCATTGAAAGTAGGAATGCAGGTGCAGCAGGCAGTGAAGAAAGCAAATGGTATGTTAGCATTCATAGCAAAAGGATTTGAGTATAGGAGCAGGGAGGTTCTACTGCAGTTGTACAGGGCCTTGGTGAGACCACACCTGGGGTATTGTGTACAGTTTTGGTCTCCTAATCTGAGGAACGACATTCTTGCCATAGAGGGAGTACAGAGAAGGTTCACCAGACTGATTCCTGGGATGTCAGGACTTTCATATGAAGAAAGGCTGGATAGACTCGGCTTGTACTCGCTTGAATTTAGAAGATTGAGGGGGGATCTTATAGGAACTTACAAAATTCTTAAGGGGTTGGACAGGCTGGATGCAGGAAGATTGTTCCCAATGTTGGGGAAGTCCAGAACAAGGGGTCACAGTTTAAGGATAAGGGGGAAATCTTTTAGGACCGAGATGAGAAAAACATTTTTCACACAGAGAGTGGTGAATCTCTGGAATTCTCTGCCACAGAAGGTAGTTGAGGCCAGTTCATTGACTATATTTAAGAGGGAGTTAGATGTGGCCCTTGTGGCTAAAGGGATCAGGGGGTATGGAGAGAAGGCAGGTACAGGATACTGAGTTGGATGATCAGCCATGATCATATTGAATGGCGGTGCAGGCTCGAAGGGCCGAATGGCCTACTCCTGCACCTATTTTCTATGTTTCTATGTTTCTATGCCATATATCATACAGCTCAGACTCCTTTGATCCATAGAAAACAACCTTAGTTTTCCCAACCATTCTGCATGGCTCCACTTTTCCAGCCAATGTCAGCATAATTCTCCTCCCCATTGCTATCACATCTTTCCTGCAATTTCAAGGTTTCAGGGTTTCAAGGCCAGTTTATTGTCACATGTACACAGTGTCGCATGTCACAGTGAAATTTGAGTTACCATACAGCCATACTAAGTGAAAAGCAACCTAGACACACAGCCACATAAAATAAAATTTACCATAAACATCCACCACAGCGGCTCCCCGCATTCCTCACTGCGGTGGAAGGTAATAAAGTCCAATATTCTCCCTTGGTCTTGGTAACCATATATGGATGCTGTCCTTCAGCTGTGATCTAACTAGCATTGCAGCTAACTTAATCGGATTAAACTCCATCTATCATATCTGCCTCCACCGTCATCTTTGGCCTGTTTTGTAGCAGAATTCGAATATATCAATTCAGCAAACTCGAGGCTTTAGCAAATAATCTAAATGGCACCAGACCTCAGTAATTAACATGAATTTACCAAAGAGTTTTTCGAGGACAGCTTTATCTCAAAAATGCCTGAGGCACCATTTAATGACAAGACAGCCTGTTTTCTTTGAAGATAAAGAGAAGGGACTCCAATTTTCCATAATTTGTTGTCAATGGTTTAAATGTTTTACATTTCAGTTGAGGAGATATTACATGACATTGTTAGGCCACAGCTAAAGCACTGTGTACAGTCCCGGTCTCCGTGCAGCAGGAAGGACATAATAGAACTTAGGCAGAAGATAGACACAAAATGTCGGAGTAACTCAGCAGGGCAGGCAGCATCTCTGGAGAGAAGGAATGAATGACATTTCGGGTCGAGACCATTCATCAGACTGCGAGTCAGGGGAGGGGGAGATACAGAGATAAGGAAGTGCAAGGTGAGAGAAAGAGACATCAAAGGGGGTGGAGATCATAGCAAATGTAGGATAGACCATTGTTGGCTAGGAGAAGGTAACACAGCAAAGCAAACAGAGAGAAAATATAATCAGGGACAGTCAGACTGGTTGGAGAACTGGGAAGGGGGGGGGGGGATGGTGAGAGAGGGAAAGCAAGGGTTAGTAGAAGTTAGAGAAGTCAATATTCATACCGGTGGGATGTAAGCTGCCCAAGCAAAATATGAGGTGCTGTTCCTCCAATTTGCACTGGGCCTCACTCTGACAATGGAGGAGGCCCAGGACAGAAAGGCCAGTGTGGGAATGGAAGGGGAAGTGTTTAGCAACCAGGAGATCAGGTAGGTTTAGGTGGACTGAGCGGGACCTTGGTATAGAGGTTAAATAATCCCCAAAGTTAGACACAAAATGCTGGTGTACCTCAGCGGGACAGGCAGCATCTCAGGAATCCCCGAATGGACCAGCACAGGACGAAATGGTGGCTAAGAGACCATAGAGGATACCTGCCTTCATTAGCCATGGCATAGAATATAAATAAGCACAGGGAGGTTATGGTACAACTACAAAAAATGTATTAGATAGCTGGGGCAGATCTTCACCACGCTATGGGAAGGGAATAATTACACTGGAGAGGAGATTCATCAGGATGAAGCATTTCAGCTATGAGGAGAGACTGGAGAAACTAGGTTTTGTTGTCCATGTGAGGAGAAAGCAGAATGAGGTAAAATAAATAGAAATATTTCCCCCTATATCAGAAGGCATAGTTCAAGACTCATATGTTCCATGTTGTATGTTCTATGTAAGAGGCAAAAAATTAAGAGGGGATTTGAGGGAGAATTTTTTCACCAAATGTGTAATTGAAAGCTTCAAATGTACTGCCTGAGATTGTAGTGGAAGCAAATATTTTCACGTTCAAAATTATTTAGATGATCTTTGGGATAGAAAGCTACAAACTGGATGGTAGAAAATAGGGCTAATATGTCATAAGGACATAAATGATAGGAGTAGAATTAGGCCATTTGGCCCATCAAGTCTATTCCACCATTCAATCATGGCTGATCTATCTCTCCCTCCTTACTCCATTCTCTTGCCTTCTCCTCAACTACTGCCTCAAAAAGCCTGGCAGTATCATCAAAGACCCACAACAACCTGACCACGTACTCATCTCCCTGCTACCTTCAGGTAGAAGGTACAGGAGCCTGAAGACTGCAACAACCAGGTTCAGGAATAGCTACTTCCCCACAGCCATCAGGCTATTAAACCTGGCTTGGACAAAACTCTGATTATTAATAACCAATTATCTGTTATTTGCACTTTATCATTTTATTTATTCATGTGTGTATATATTTATATCATAGTATATGGACACACTGATCTGTTTTGTAGTAAATGCCTACTATGTTCTGTGTGCTGAAGCAAAGCAAGAATTTCATTGTTCTATCAGGGACACATGACAATAAACTCACTTGAACTTGAACTTGAACTTGAACTTTTCCCCATAACCCCATGACACCTGTGCTAATCAAGAATCTATCTATCTCTGCCTTAAAAACAGGGTCAAACAACTGTTTTCCATCTGGGGAAAAAAATAATATATTTTTCTTCTAATCCTCACCTCACATTCCAATTAGCCTCCTCCAATTTCAACCACTTACTTTTTGGGATGTGGAAGCACACTGGAGCACTCAGATAGAGTCTTATGTGGGCAAACTCAGGGTGGCACAGTGGCACAGCGGCAGAGTTGTTGCCTAAAGGGCCTGTCCCACTAGGCTGTCACCCCGGCGACTAGGCTGTCACCACATGGTCGCCGGGGTGTCGCCTGTATGTAGTCCCGTGAGTCGTCTCCTCAGTCGCCCCAAGAGTCGTAGCGTATTTCTGGTCGCCGCTGGATTTTGAAATGTTCAAAACTTTTCGGCGACAGTCAGCGACCGTGGGCTTGTTGTAGCTTGTCTTCTCCTGACATAGGTGCTGTCGTAGGTTGTCGCCAGGGTGACATAGGTTGTCGCCGTGGCTGACTTTGGTGAATTCCATTGGTGACTACCTATGTCAACCTACGTCAACCGGCGACAGGTACCGGCGGACGATCAGCCATGATCACAATGAATGGCGGAGCTGGCTCGAAGGGCCGAATGGCCTCCTCCTGCACCTATTTTCTATGTTTTTATGTTTCTATGTAATATCATAGAGTCGTACAGTGTGGAAACAGGCCCTTTGGCCCAACTTGCCCATACTGCCCAACATGTCCCATCTACAGTGGTCCCATTTGCCTGCATTTGGCCCTGATCCCTCTAAACCTGTCCTATCCATGTACCTGTCTAATTGCTTCTCAAACATTGCGATAGTTCCGATAGTTGCAATAGAACCGACATGGGAGGAAACCTGTGAGGTCACAGGGAGAACGTGCAAACTCCTCACAGTCAGTACCTGAGATCAGGATTGATCAGAGATCAGGTCTCTGGCACTATGAGGTAGCAGCTCTACCAACTGTGCCAATGTGCTGCCCCTTGACTGTGCCATTTTGTAAGATCGCATACACGCTAAGATCTGAATAGCCTCCCTTTATGTCAGAAGGTGCCTCGAACTGCAAGATCAATGCCAGTCTAGGCTGCAACACAGAACAGAATGTTCCTGCTTGGCTGAAAACGCCAACTTTTTACAAAGTCCCACTTGAACTCAGACCTCTGTCAGTCTGGCATTTAACAGTCAAATCCAAATCATTCCACCGAAGTCATTTCCATAGTCTTATCACAACAGAATGCAGTGTTGTGAAGAAAATTAATCCTCAGTGCACAAACTTAAACACAAAACCTTCAATTAAATTCTGAGTCCTTCACTTACTCAAGCACTTTTAAAATGAGTTAATCAACACTGTATTAACTACTGCTGTTGGGAAAGCAGCTCCTGTAACTAAAACAAGATTAAGTTGCTGCTGGGAATCTGAAACAAAAGAGAAAATTGTTGAAATTGTTGACAAGTCATTGCCCTTGAAGTTAACTATGCTTGTCTCGTCACAGGTGCTGTCTGACCTGTTGAGTCTTTCCACCACTTTTATTTCAGATTCCTTGCAAGTTCATAAGTGATAGGAGTAAAATTAGGCCATTCGGCCCATCAATTCTACTCCACCATTATTCAATTGTGGCTGATCTATCTTTTCCTCTTAACCCCATTCTTCTGCCTTCTCCCCATAACCCCTGACACCGATGCTAATCAAGAATCTATCTTTGCCTTAAAAATATCCATGGACTCCACAGCCTTCTGTGTTTTGCTGTATGTTGTTTGTCAATTCACTGCCACATCTCCTCCAAGATTGCCCTCGTACCCCTGAAGATATCTCCTCTTCTCTCCTTAACCTTGTTTACATTCAGCGGCACCAGAGTTGGCAGATGTTGAGATCTGGAGCAAAAAAAACCCCAAATTGCTGAAGAAACTCGACAGCTCAACTGACTGAGTTCCTCCAGTAATTAGTTTAATGCTCCGCATTCAGTGACTCCCGTTTCCCCAGTGTTTGTTCAGGTAATAATAATAATAATGGATGGGATTTATATAGCGCCTTTCTAATACTCAAGGCGCTTTACATCGCATTATTCATTCACTCCTCAGTCACACTCGGTGGTGGTAAGCTGCTTCTGTAGCCACAGCTGCCCTGGGGCAGACTGATGGAAGCGTGGCTGCCAATCTGCGCCTACGGCCCCTCCGACCACCACCAATCACTCACACACATTCACACACAGGCAAAGGTGGGTGAGGTGTCTTGCCCAAGGACACAACGACAGTATGCACTCCAAGCGGGATTCGAACCGGCTACCTTCCGGTTGCCAGCCGAACACTTAGCCCATTGTGCCATCTGTCGTCCCACTTTGGTAACTCACTTCCACAGCCACCTGGCCTTCTGAGCTGCATCACTTCAATGGATTCAATGGAAATTCCATCCTTTGCTTTACGACACTGTCATGAACATGGATCCTCAGATACTTGCAATTCCTGAACAGCTGTTCTTGCTGCATTCCGAGACCCATTCTTAATGTTATGCATTAAAATTGGGGGTGGCACAGTTGCACAGCAGTAGGGTTGCTGGCTTACAGTGCTTACAGCACCAGAGACCCGGGTTTGATCCTGACTACAGGTGAGTTGTTTGTACGTTCTCCCCGTGACCGCATGGGCTTTCTCAGAGAACTTCCGTTTCCTCCCACACTCCAAAGACGTACAGGCTTGGTATATATGTAAAAATTGTCCCTGGTGTAGGATAGTGTTAATGTGCGGGGATCGCTGGTCAGTGCAGACTCGGTGGGCCGAAGGGCCTGCTTCTGCGTGGAATCTATAAACTGATCTAAACTAAGCTAAAATTGCCTGCTCTTGACTTCAGAATGAATTCACTCTGTTTCACCTTTCCTTCCATTAACGCTCTTTCGTTTTTGTGGGAAATTTGGATTCCAGTCATAGAGTGATGGAGGCATGGAAACAGGCCCTTCGGCCCAACTTGCCCACACCCACCAACAAATTGGTACACGATAAGGAGCAGGCAGTTTATGCAAAGTGATCATCACCAACAAAGGAGAAGCTCATCATTTATCCCATATGTTCAATAGAATGACCATTACTGGGCCCTTCATCAGCAATGTGGTCACTCCTGACCACCAACTCAAATGATCTGGCCACATAAACACTGTGGTATTGGAGGAGGACAGAGGAACACTCAGAGTGTGATGGAAACTAATGACTCTGTAAACCTGCGTGAAAACAGGCTCTTTGGCCCACCGAGTCCGCACCGACAAGTGATCCCCGCACACTAGCACTATCCCACACACACACACACACACACACACACACACACACACACACACACACACACACACACACACACACACACACACACACACACACCACACACACACACACACACACACACACACACACACACACACACACACACACACACACACACACACACACACACACACACACACACACACACACACACACACACACTCTGCAGGCAATTTATACTGGGCCTGGAATAGTGCATTCCAACATGACTTGAGAAGCTTGACTCCCTCCATTCAGGGCAAAGCCTCTTGCCTGGTTGACAACCCATCTTCACACCAAACCTGCAGTAGTAGCAAATACTAACCTTGGTTAGCCTGACACCACCTCCACCCCAAAACCCATGTTCCCCACCACCACAAAACACAGTCTGCACGGAAACACCAGTGCCAGTAGGTTTCCCCGCAAGCTACACAACTCACAGGCCCAGCGTTAGCCCCCCCCCCCCCCACTTCTCATCAGTAATATTTATAGTTTATACAATTTACTGTTAAGCTCTATTCACCAGAATATAGCACGTGTCAATCTTTTATCTGCATATATTTATTTGCCTATGTACATAGATCAATATATCCTCATTTGTATATATTGTTTTAATCAGTATTTTACTACTTTGCGCTCTGATTAGATGCTAAACTGCATGTTGTTTACCTGTACGTATTTGTGCAATGACAATAAAGTTGAATCTAAATCTAAATCTAAAATCATGACTTGGAGATGTATCACTGTTCCTTCAAAATTGTCATGTTTAAATCCTGGAACACGCATGTAACTCGTATTTGGCTGAACCATCAAGGTGTGAGTTATAGTCTTATTCAAACTCACAGTTAATCCCATTGCTTCCCTGCCTGGCAACACTTAATGTAAATCTAGGAGGTGCGGCACGGAGGCGGAGCGGTAGAGTTGCTGCCTTACAACACCAGAGACCCGGGTTCGATCCCGACTACGGGTGCAGTGCATGAATTTGTACATTCTCACCGCATGGATTTTACCTGGGTGCTCCAGTGTCTTCCCACACTCCAAAGACCTACAGTTTTGTAGGTTAATTGGCTTTGGTAAAGATTGTAAATTGTCCCTATTGTGTCAGATAGTGTTAGTGAACGAGGATTGCTTGTCGGTGTGGACTCAGTGGGCCGAAGGGCCTGTTTCTACCCTGCATCTTTAAGTTAAACTAAACTAAACTACACTAAACTAATCTAATCTAAACTCATTGAAGAGGCCCAGAAGGGTGAGTTCTTGTTCCAGTGGGTCCAATGGGTGCAGCCGAATCCAGTTCCTGACAAGAAATATTTGAGTCTCTCCCTCTTCCCATCCCGTGACTCCTGATACTTCTGCTGTTGCAGAATCACTTTGTATAGTTTAGTTTAGTTTAGAGATACAGTGTGCAAACAGGCCCTTCGACCCACCAAGTCCACACTGACTGGCATCACCCATACACTGGTTCTATCCTACACACTAGGGACAATTTACCAAAACCAATTAATCTGTAAACCTGCGTGAAAACAGGCTCTTTGGCCCACTGAGTCCTCGACGACCAGCGATCCCCGTACACTAGCACTATCCTACACACACACACTGCAGGCAATTTATAATTTTTACTGAAGCCAATTAACCTACAAACAGGCAGGTCTTTGGAAAGTGGGGGGGGAACCAGAGCACCCGGAGAAAACCCACGCAGGTCACAGGGGGAACATACAAACTCCGTACAGACAGCACCCGTAGTCAGGATCGAACCCAGGTCTCTGGCGCTGTAATGCCCCTGTCCCACTTAGGAAACCTGAACGGAAACCTCTGGAGACTTTGCGCGCCACCCAAGGTTTCCGTGCGGTTCCCGGAGGTTCCCGGAGGTTTTTGTCAGTCTCCCTAATGGTCGAAAGCGGTTTCCGCTTCTTCTATGTTCCGGCGATGATTTTAAAAAATTCAAAACCGGCCGCGACTAAAAATAGGTTGCCGTTTTAAAAATCGGTAATTTTTTAGTCGAAGCCGGTTGCGATGCTAGTTGAAGGTGGTTGCCGGAGGTTGTAGATGGTTGCCGGAGGTTGCAGGTAGTGGAAGGTGAGACCTTCCACTACCTGCAACCTCCGGCAACCACCATGCCACCCTAGATGAAGTCAGCGATTGAAGGCTGGGATTGCTGAATCTTTCCAGGGATGATTGTATTCCAATAGATTTTGAGGAGCAATAAAGTAAAGGAAAATAGTAAGCAGAAGACTGGCCGTCAGTGAAAAAGTTAGCAGGAGACCACCATCCAGAGAGGCATGAGTAGAAATGTCAAATTAACTTGAGCAATGGACTTGAGTGGTGGTGCAGGAATTCACTGTTGACCAGAAAGTTAATTGGATCAACCATATAAACCCAGAGCTTTTTCTTGAGAGGTGTGTTCAAATCCCACTAAGATAGTTGCGAGTTTAAATTTTATGGAATGAAATAAATCTAGTTCAAAGGCTAGTCCAGGAAACAGTAACCGTAAAATTACTGGATGGTTATGAAAAGCACCATGTGGTTCACTGATATCTTTCAAGGAAGGAAATCTGTCATCCTTAAAAAATCTGACTCCAGACCCAACAATGTGGCGCAAAACTGCCTCCTCAGTTCAGCCACAATGGATGAGAAATACCAATATTCCCAACATTATTCACATCCTGTCAGTGAGTTCAAAAGGGACGACTCACCTCGTAGCTTCCCATGAACTTTCCCCCATCTCCAGGGCAAAGGTCAGGAATGTAAGGCATATTTTTAGCAGGCTGGATAAATACAGCAACGATTACTGTAAATGACGAGTTCAAAGCAGCAGAATGGTGCAAGATTGTCATGCAAAATCCAAGCTGTGCAAAAGAATATTAAAGTACAATAACAGAAGAACTGAATGAGGTAAAGTTAAGTGTAAGGATATATGGCAGCATCTTCAGGAAGGGGGTGTGAAAATATTGATTGATTCAGTAATTGGATAGCTTTGGGGAAGTGGCCATACTTAAGTCTAGAAGGCTTTGGATGGCACAGTGGCGCAGCGGTAGAGTTGCTGCCTTACAGCACAAGAGATCCCGGTTCGATCCCGACTACGGATGCTGTCTGTACGTAGTTTGTACGTTCTCCCCGTGACCTGTGTAACGGGGAGAACTTCGGTTTCCTCCCACACTCCAAAATTGGCTTGGTATGAATGTAAATTGTCTCTAGTGTGTGTAGGGTTGTGTTAATTGTGCGGGGATCGCCGGCCGGTGTGGGTTGGAGATCGTCGTCGGCTCCACGATGTTAGGCCTAACGACACCGGAGACCCGACAGGGGGAAAAAAAGGTCCCCGTACAGGGAAGAGACTAACGATTTCCCCCATCCCCACCCCCCACAAATGACTCTAAAAATGTAATTATTGTGGCCTTGTCAAACATAAGGGTTAGCACTACACGCCACACAATACACACAATACAATTTATTTGTCACTTGAACCTCATAGAGGCTCAAATGAAATGTTGTTTCTACAGTCATACACACATGAAAAAAAGACCCAAGACACAACACAATTTACACAGACATCCATCACAGCGCATCTCCTCCTCGCTGTGATGGAAGGCAAAAAAAATTATCTCTCCCCTGCACTCCCCATTCCCCTCCCGATGTCAGAGTCAAGGCCCCCCGGCGGGCGATGGTAATTGTCCCGCAGCCATTAAAGCCACGCCGGGCGATGCAAGGCCACGCTCCGGGTCTTGTTGTTGGAGCCCACGGCGGGCTCTAGCAAAGTCCCGCAGCCGTTGAAGCCGCGCCGGGCGATGATGTAAGGCCCCGCTCCAGGCACTCCTCGACCCCGCTACTCGGGCGGGAGAAGTCGCCGTTGCGGAAGCCCCGAAAAGCGGTCTCCCAGCAGGGACCCGCGGGCTCCCGGTGTTCCTGTCTGCCTGACCTGCGGTTGGAGCCTCCGAATCTCCGGGGGTCGGGTCGCAGCAGCGCGCCACCACCGCTCCACCCGCTCCGGACTCGGCCAGCTCCATGATGGTGAGTAGCTCCGCAGCTCCGCGACTGGAGCCCCAGGTCGCTCCTGCTGGAGGCCGCTCCACGTTGCAGCCCCAACGACAACGGAGACCCGACAGGGAAAAGGTCGGGTTCTCCGTGCAGGGGAAAGATTTTAAAAGTGGGACAGGGGCATAAGAAAGTAAAGAAACTGATGCGCTTTCTTGATCATTGCAACAGTGACCCGAGAGCCCGATGTGGAATTTGTAGACTTTCCCATGGGTCAAGACTGTTGGGGAGATAACTGCTGTGTATGTTGGAAAGGAGAAATACCGCATCTCCTGCGGCCTAATGGTGGGGGGCTGAATGGTTAGGGCAGTGGGTGGCGTATCAATCAAGCAAGCTGCTCTTAGTTGATGAGGTTTAAAACTCTCAGAATAAAGACAGCCCCGATGATGTCCCTGACATCTTGCATCAATCACCTGCCAGCATCCTCAGCATCTCACTTCAACATTTTCTGTCCCCGTCTGCTTCAAGGAAACTTCCATCATTCCAGTCCCCAAGAAAATTAAAGTCATATGCCCCACCAGCTGTTGCCGATTAGCTCTAACATTGACCGCACTGAAGTGCTTTGAAAGAATGGCAATGGCCCACGTTTGTGCCCGCTTAGTTTAGTTTAGTTTTGAGAAATGGCACGGAAACAGGCCCTTTGGCCCTACCGAGCCCTCGCTGACCGGTGATCCCCGCCCACTAACGCTACACGCACTAGGGACTGTTTACATTCATTTTTTGTCTAATTGTAGTCATGTAGGTCTGTGTCCAAGATGGCTGCCGTGAAGAGAGAGTGGACGCTGGCGCGCTTTGGCTGCCGCTGCTCCCTCTTCACACTGTGTTTTTGATTTTCTGTTTTTGGATTGAATTCTGTTTTTAATTTGTGTCTCTGTGATGTCTTTATTACTTGTTATATTCCGATTATATGTTATTCCGATTACTATGTAAGGTGTCCTTGAGATGTCTGAAAGGCGCCCATTAAATAAAATGTATTATTATTATTATTATTACATTCATACCAAAGCCAATTAACCTACAAACCTGTACGTCTTTGGAGTGTGGGAGGAAACCGAAGATCTCAGAGAAAACCCACGCCGAATAGCAAACGTGTGTCATTGAAGGATGTCATAAGATTATAAGTGACAGGAACAGAATTAAGAAATTCAGCCCATCAAGTCTACCCCATTCAATCATGGCTGATCTATCTCTCCCTCCTAACCCCATTCTCCTGCCTTCCCATAACCTATGACACCTGCACTAATCAAGAATCTATCTATCTCTGCCTTAAAGATATTCACTGACTTTGCGTCCACAGCCTTCTGTGGCAATGAATTCCACGGATGCACCACCCTCTGACTAAAGACAATTTTCCTCATCTCCTTCCTAAAAGAACGTCCTTTAATTTTAAGGCTATGACCTCTAGTCCTAGACTCTCCCACTGGTGGAACCAATCTCTCTCCTCATCCACTCCATCCAAGCCTTTCACTATTCTGTACGCTTCAATGAGGTCCCCCCCCCCCCCCCCCCTCCTCATTCTTCTAAACTCCAGCAAGTACAGGCTGTCAAACACTCATCATATGTGAACCTGCCCACTCCTGTGTCAATTGGGAATAGAGTGAAGATAGCCACTGGGGAATAAGATCAGAAGGGGCAAGCCACTGATCTATCTTGACCAAATCTATTTAAGGGAACGCACACAGAGTGGGGTCGCGGATGACATTTTGCACTTTTTTTTTTTGCGTGACT
This sequence comes from Amblyraja radiata, assembly GCF_010909765.2. Taxonomy (NCBI): domain Eukaryota; kingdom Metazoa; phylum Chordata; class Chondrichthyes; order Rajiformes; family Rajidae; genus Amblyraja; species Amblyraja radiata. Next base: position 93,621,844 of record NC_045961.1, read on the forward strand.
CACTCAGCGAAGTTGCTGAGCCATCATGGAGACGGCGGCTATTATTTTCAAGCAATTAGTCCTGTCAAGCTGATTGAATGTACAGCGGCATCAGCAGAAAGAGGTACACTGCCTGCTGCAGATCGCTCCGTTAATAATGAGCACCAGAAATAATGGCTTCATGCATTCATGGAGCACTTCATAATCCCCAAACTCTCTCGCCCTTTTCTTAAAGTCGGTGCACAAAATGCCATCTGCCCCTTAAAGCCGATTCAAGGGAACCCATATGGAATCAGCTGGTCATATGAACTAATGCTATCTAAATGGTAATGAATTATTTATCTCATTTGCAAATAGAAGCGTGATTCATTGGAATCACAAAATCGATTTTTATTTACCTGGGATTAGTTTAATTTACTTTCATTCATTATTGTGGCGTATATCGAGGTACAGTGAAAAGCTTTTGCTGCTTGCTATCCAGTCAAAGAAAAGACTACACTTGAATACAATCAAGCCATCCACAGCATACAGAAAAAGGCAAAAGGCTACAATATTTAGTGTCAAGATGGTTCAGAGGTCCATCTTAAGGCTCATGGGAGGTCAGGACCACACTCTGGAGGACTGTACAGTTATCGGATAACTTATTTGCCATCGAAACAACGGTTACTTACAGGATGGACATAAAACGTTGGAGTAACTCAACGGGTCAGACAGCAACTCTGGAGAAAAGGAATAGGTGACGTTTTGGGTCGAGACCCTTCTTTAGACTGAGAGTCAGGGGAAAAGGTAACGAGAGTTATAGACGGTGTTATAGAACAAATTAATGAAAGATAATGCACAAAAAGTCATGATGATAAAGGAAACAGGCCATTGTTAGCAGCTTACGGGTCCTCCCCAGTTACGAATGGCTGACTTGCGAACAGTCGGAACAGTCGAATGAGCATTTGGGTGACCGACGGGATTTTCCGATTGGCATGGAGCTGCAGACATCCTCTGTCATGTGAGAACTTGGTTCTTGATAAACTTGAAAACCATGTTGCCCTTGGTTGGCCTCTGATTTTGTGTATATCGTTAAATTGTCACACTTCAGAATTGCCAACTGATATATATATATATATATATATATATGTACACACACACACATATATACAGTATATATCTATATACTGTATATCCACATGTATACATACTGTTCACAGGTATATAGCTGTAGATACAATACAATCCCGTTTATTGTCATTTGAACCTCAAATGAAGTCCAAACGAAATTTGGTTTCTACATTCAGTTATGAAGTTTGTTTGTACATAATAGTTGTATGTATATATATGTCTGTAGGTATTATGGGAAATTGCCTAGGGTAGTATTATTATTAGTAATGAATTGATTTTTAAATATGGTAGAAGTGTTGGGGAAAAGGGGTGAGATTTAATAAGTTATTCTTCTTCTCACTCCTTTTCGAGCTTGTACAGACACAGAGTTGGACATTGGAACTTTGATTTTGTTCTTCTCATTGCTTTGTAAATATTGATTGTAATGTCCAATTGTTTGATAATTTCGATTTTGTTAATATTAATGTCGTTAATGTCTTTACTTGTTCGGAATAAATAAATAAATAAATAAATAAATAAATACAACAAGAAAAGAACCAAGACACACAACACAATTTACACAAACATCCATCACAGTGAATCTCCTCCTCACTGTGATGGAAGGCAAAGTCTTGTCTCCCTCCCCTGCTCTCCGTTCTTCCCCCGATGTCAAAGCCCCCGGCGGGCGATGGCAAGTCCCGCGGCCATTAAGGCCGTGCCAGGCGATGTAAGACCCTGCTCCGGGTCGCCTTCAACCCCGCAACTCGGGCGGGAGAAGTTGTCGTTGCGGGAGCTCCGAAAATATATAAATAAGTGCGTATATATTTATTTATTATTACACACACATATGTGTGTGTGTGTGGGCGTATATTTATATACATATATATAATCCATACACGACCACGTACACATATACATATACAAACATGCATATACATATAAACACGACAGAGGCATGGAAGGAGTACTGTGGGAAAACAATTGATGCATGAGCTTGGATTTGAGGATGGCAGGGAATGCTGAAGGTCAGAGAAACTGCACCAATTGCCTGAACCAACATCCCTGGTACCCTTGTTTAATTATGGAGTCTGTGAATGAACAGAGTCCCAGCAAGAACACTGGTAAATAGAGGGCACAGCAGGTGAGGGAGAGAAATAAAATGTCTGCGGAACTTTGCCAACAGTGTGGATTTTAGGGGCGTGGATTTGTCATTTTTAACCAAAGAAATATACACCATGGCCTTTCTGGGAAAGTTATATTTCTAACACGCCTTTAAAATTCAGCGCAAGCAATAAATATCAAAAGTGTAGATATTTACATTAGCATTCATTTTGTGCCTTTCATGTGACAGAACTATTTGGCTGTGGGATCTGTTGGGATCTGTGTGTCGCTACATCTGCCTGTCATTGTATTTTGCTCCCTCTCTCTCCCTCTCTCTCCCCATCTCTCTCCCCCATTCTCTCTGCCTCTCTGCCTCTCCCTCTCAATCATTCAAATTTCCTCTCTCTCTCCCCCCTCCCGCCCTCTCTCCTCCGCCCCTCTCCCCCCCCACCCCTCTACCCCCCCTCTCCCCCCCCCCCTCTCTCCCCCCCTCTCTCCCTCTCCCTCTCCCTCCCCCTTCCTCTCCCTCCCCTCTCCCCTCTCCCCTCTCCCCCTCCCCCTCCCCCTCCCCCTCCCCCTCCCCTTCCTCTCCCTCCCCTCTCCCTCCCCTCTCTCCCCCCTCTCTCCCCCCTCTCCCCTCCCCCCTCCCCCTCCCCCCTCTCTCTCCCCCCCCCTCTCCCCCCCTATCTCCCCTCTCTCCCCCCCCACTCCCTTTCCTCCCCCCTCCCCTCTCCCTCCCCTCTCTCCCCCCTCTCCCCTCCCCTCCCCCCTCCCCCTCCCCCCCTCTCTCTCCCCCCCTCCTCTCCCCCCTATCTCCCCTCTCTTCCCCCCCCACTCCCTTTCCTCCCCCCTCCCTTTCCTCCTCCCTCCCTTTCCTCCCCACCTCCCTCTCCTCTCCTCCCCTCTTTCCCCCTCTCCCCCATCTCTCTCTCTCCCTCCCCCCTTTCTCCCCCACTCCCCCCCCCCCCCTCCCCTATGGTCCATGGTGGGAAAAGCAGAATTGGGATGAGAAGCAAATGGTGTTCATGGTTGCATGAAAGAAACTGTGAAAAATGTTGAAGATTTTGCCTGTCAAATAGCGAAGGCAAAGGCATAACTGGTTGCTAATTGGTACAAATGCTGGGATAGATATGAATGTTGAGAAACTGAAAGTTGAGTAATTTTTTTAATCACTGAAAATGCACTATCTTGCAGATCGCAGGTAAAATATGTGAAAGTTTCCTGGAACTAAATACATTTTTTTTAATAAAGATATTACCTTAAATATTCCATACAGATTCTCTACAGCTGCTCACTCAAGCCTAAAAGTTCAACTTCTATCCCCATGGACAAGGGCAGCAGGTGCTCGGGATCGCCACATGTTCCTCTCCTAATTCCACAGCATTCCCAAGCAGAAATATATTGCAGGCCCTTCATAAGGGTCATAAGATCAAGTGATAATAGAATTAGGCCATTCGGCCCATCAAATCTACTCCACCATTCAATCATGGCTGATCTATCTCTTCCTCCTAACCGCATTCTACTGCCTTCTCCCCATTAACCACTGACACCCGTACAAATTAAGAATTTATCTATTGGCTTGGACTCCGCAGCCTTCTGTGCCAAAGAATACAATCAATCAATCCATCAATCAACCAGTTTTATTTGTCACATTGCACACAAAGTGGAAGTGAAATGAATTAGCCAGCAGCAGCACAATGATAAAGAACGCACAAAAACACAAACAATTTCAACACAAACATCCACCACAGCATTCTTCTCTGTGGTGGAAGGAACAAAATTTGGCCAGTCCTCCTCCATTTTCCCCCAAGGTCGGGACCACAACCCTCTGCAGTTGCCGCTGCGGGCGTTCAGATGTGCAGACAAGGTAAAAAGTCCAGGTAAGTCCAGAATCGGCTCTTCCACACCGGAGACCGCGGCTTCAGGTTGGTGTAGGCCGCAGGCCGGTGGTCGAAGATTTAAGAATTCCACAGATTACCAGACTAAATAAATTCCTCCTCATCTCCTTCCTAAAGGAACGTCCTTTAATTCTGAGACAATGACCTCTAGTTCTAGACTCTCCCACTAGTGGAAACATCCTCTCTACTTCCACTCTATCCAAGCCTTTCACTATTCAATGAGGACCCCCCTCATCATTCTAAACTCTAGCGAGTACAGGCCCAGTGCCGTCAAACGCTCATCATTAGAGCAGCACCCAAAGATATTTTCCGGTGCTGAAACCTTCAGTCAGAGAGAAAGAACGGAATAAGGCCCTTCGGCCCACCAAGTCCATGGCAACCATCAACCAACAATTTACACCAATGGTACACTATTCCCATTGGTTTTATTTTCCCAGCATTCTTATCAATTCCTCTTCTCTACCAGATCCGACCACTCACCCACACAAGTTACAATGGTCAATAATCCTCCCAATCAGCCCATGTGTGGGATGTGAGAGGAAACCAGAGAACCCAGAGGAAACCCAGGCAGTTACAGGGAGAACGTGCAAACCCCACATAGATAGTAATAGAGGCGACAAAATGATGAAGTAACTCATTCCTGGACAATGGGTCTAAATCCGGGAACCTCATCCCGAACAGGAATGTGACAACATCTTCGTCAAAAAGATGGTAGGAAAGTGGCTCATCACCTTCTCAGGACTAATTGGAGATGCATTAATAAATGCCATTGACATCCATATCTAAAAATGAATGTAAAAATATTCATTCAAAACTTTGAGTTGATACTGCAACAGGGTCTGATAGGCCTGGGCAACTCGGGAACAATCTTCCTGCATCTAGCCTGTCCAACCCCTTAAGAATTTTGTACGTTTCTATAAGATCCCCCCTCAATCTTCTAAATTCTAGCGAGTACAAGCCGAGTCCATCCAGTCTTTCTTCATATGAAAGTCCTGCCATCCCAGGAATCAGTCTGGTGAACCTTCTCTGTACTCCCTCTATGGCAAGAATGTATTTTCTCAGATTAGGAGACCAAAACTGTATGCAATACTCCAGGTGTGGTCTCACCAAGACCCTGTACAACTGCAGTAGAACCTCCCTGCTCCTATACTCAAATCCTTTTGCTATGAATGATAACATACCATTCCCTTTCTTCACTGCCTGCTGCACCTGCATGCCTGCTTTCAATGACTGGTGTACTGTGACACACAGGTCTCGTTGCATCTCCCCTTTACCTAATCGGCCACCATTCAGATAATAGTCTACTTTCCTGTTTTTGCCACCAAAGTGGATAACCTCACATTTATCCACATTATATTGCATCTGCCATGCATTTGCCCACTCACCCAGCCTATCCAAGTCACCTTGCAGCCTCCTAGCATCCTCCTCACAGCTAACGCTGCCCCCCAGCTTCGTGTCATCCGCAAACTTGGAGATGTTGCATTCAATTCCCTCGTCCAAATCATTAATATATATTGTAAATAGCTGGGGTCCCAGCACTGAGCCTTGCGGTACCCCACTAGTCACTGCCTGCCATTGTGAAAAGGACCAGTTTACTCCTACTCTTTGCTTCCTGTCTGCCAGCCAGTTCTCTATCCACATCAATACTGAACCCCCAATACCATGTGCTTTAAGTTTGTATACTAATCTCTTATGTGGGACCTTGTCGAAAGCCTTCTGGAAGTCCAGATATAACACGTGGATGTTTATCCACTCTACTAGTTACATCCTCGAAAAATTCTATAAGATTCGTCAGACATGATTTACCTTTCATAAATCCATGCTGACTTTGCCCAATGATTTCACCACTTTCCAAATGTGCTGCTATCCCATCTTTAATAACTGACTCCAGCAGTTTCCCCACTACCGATGTTAGACTAACTGGTCTGTAATTCCCCGTTTTCTCTCTCCATCCCTTTTTAAAAAGTGGCAACATCCTTGTAAAAATGTTGGCAACATCCTTGTAAATATTTTTCCTATAACATTGTGCCCAGATTTGAACACAATATTCTAAATGCGGTCTCACCAACATTTTATACAACTGCAACATGACCTCCCAACTTCTAAACACAGTACTCTAACTGATGAACGCCAAAATGCCAAAAGCCTTTTTGACCACCTTATCTACCTGCAACTCGACCTTCAAGGAAATATGCACCTGTACTCCTAGATCCCTCTGCTCTACAACACTACCCAGAGGCTTACCATTTACTGTGTAGGTCCTGCCCATGTTTGACGTCCAAAAATGCAACTCCTCACACTTTTCTGTGTTAAATTCCATCAACCATTCCTCCGCCCACCTGGCCCATCTTTCACAACCATCTTCACTACCTGCAAAACCATTGGCTTTTGTATCATCAGCAAACTTGCAAATCTGGTCCTGTATGTTCTCATCCAAATCATTGATGTAGATGACAAACAGTAACGGGCCCAACATTGAACAAGTCACAGGCCCTCCAGTCCGCGAAGCAACCTTCCAGCATCACCCTCTGCTTCACAGGGTCACAGGGAGAACATACAAACTCCATACAAACAGCACTGGCAGTCAGGATTGAACCAGGTCTCTGGTGCTGTAAGGCAGCAACTCTAACACTGCACTACTCGATGGACTGAATGGCCAAATTCTACTCCTATCACTTATGATCATAATCTTATGATCTTATGATGTTGTGGTACCACCCAAGGCAGACCACCCAAGGTACCACTCAAGGCAGTGAAGAAAGCGAATGGTATGTTAGCATTCATAGCAAAAGGATTTGAGTATAGGAGCAGGGAGGTTCTACTGCAGTTGTACAGGGCCTTGGTGAGACCAAACCTGGAGTATTGTGCACAGGTTTGGTCTCCTAATCTGAGGAACGACATTCTTGCCTTAGAGGGAGTACAGAGAAGGTTCACCAGACTGATTCCTGGGATGGCAGGACTTTCAATGAAGAAAGACTGGATAGACTCGGCTTGTACTCACTAGAATTTAGAAGATTGAGGGGGGATCTTATAGAAACTTACAAAATTCTGAAAGGGTTGGACAGGCTAGATGCAGGAAGATTGTTCCCGATGTTGGGGATGTCCAGAACAAGGGGTCACAGTTTAAGGATAAGGCGGAAATCTTTTAGGACCGAGATGAGAAAAACATTTTTCACACAGAGAGTGGTGAATCTCTGGAATTCTCTGCCACAGAAGGTAGTTGAGGCCAGTTCATTGGCTATATTTAAGAGGGAGTTAGATGTGGCCCTTGGGATCAGGGGGTATGGAGAGAAGGCAGGTACAGGATACTGAGTTGGATGATCAGCCATGATCATATTGAATGGCGGTGCAGGCTCGAAGGGCCAAATGGCCTACTGCACCTATTTTCTATGTTTCTATGTTTCTATGTTAATGGCTGCCAAATTTCCGCAAACTACCTTGAATAACAACCAGACTATATGTTTTAGTTACACAAAAAAGCTGGAGAAACTCAGCGGGTGCAGCAGCATCTATGGAGCGAAGGAAATAGGCAACATTTCGGGCCGAAACCCTTCTTCAGACTGATCGGGGGTGGGGGGGGCGGGGACAAGAAAGGAAAAAGGAGGAGGAGCCCGAAGGCTGGGGGATGGGAGGAGACAGCAGGGGGACTGAGGAAGGGGAGGAGATAGCAAGGACTATCAAAATTGGGAGAATTCAATGTTCATGCCCCCAGGATGCAGACTCCCCAAGCGGAATATGAGGTGCTGTTCCTCCAATTTCCGGTGCTGCTCGCTGTGGCCATGGAGGAGACCCAGGACAGAGAGGTCGGAGACGGAGTGGGAGGGGGAGTTGAAGGCTGAGCCACCGGGAGGTCAGCTTGGTTATTGCGGACCGAGCGGAGGTGTTCGGCGAAACGATCGCCCAATGCATCTGCAGTTCCTTCTTAAACACTACATGTTTTAGTTACTGCGACTGAGAAGCAAATATGACAAGGTCACCGTGATTAACTCCTCTGATCTTCTTTGAAATGGGTGGAAAATCTAATTTAGATACTGTAAATTGATTAAAAGATGAATATTAGTCAAGACACCCGGGATGACTCAGATTAAGGCCAAGATCTGATCAGCCATGTTCTTGATGAATGGCAGAGAGGCCATGATGCCTGCTCCTGCTGTTGTTTCTTCTGTTCTAATGAGATCCCTTACGTTTATAAGCCCTCAGTATAAGATCATAAAGTCATGTGATGGGAGCAGAATTAAGCCATTCAGCCCATCAAGTCTACTCTGCCATTCAATCATGGCTGATCTATCTTTCCCTCTTAACCCCACTCTCGGGGTGGGAGATTGCAACCTTCATGTGGTCCGCCCTGTTTCGACGAATGCAATCAACCCGGTGTGCACAATCAAGTAAGATCAAATAGAACAAGTTGTCCTACAACTTTAGGCTGTGCACGCCATATGCAAGAAGAAGAACCCCATTCTCCTGCCTTCTCCCCATCACCCCTGACACCCATTCTAATCAAAGGTTCACCAAGGGGAGATGACAGGGGGCTCAGATTCACAAGGTCCTGTCTGAAAGATAGCACCTCTGACAATAAGGTGCACCAGGGAATCACCCTAGTAATTTTGCATTTAAGTCTCTGAAGTTTGGGAGGTGTAGTATATCTGATGAGTTGTCTCAAGAAAGCAGCTGACATCATGAAAGACACACACCACCTTACCCATGTGCTCACCATGCTACTACCTTGGGAAGGTACAAGACCCTAACAACATGACCTCCCGGTTCAAGAACAACTTCTTCCTATCAACCGTTAGGCTTTTGAACCACATAACACAACCCGAACTACAAACCTGCCTCAGAAATGGACTACTATGAACTTTTTTATAAGTGGCACTATGTACTTCGACTTGGTCTGGTAACTGAGTATAATTGATACCTTATTGTTACATGCCTGTAAAGCTGAAGTAAAATATGTTATTGTTCCAATCCTGGTGCATATGATACTTGAAACATAGAAACATAGATCAGAAATATGAAAATAGGTGCAGTTTTATACCATTCGGCCCTTCGAGCCAGCACCGCCATTCAACATGATCATGGCTGATCATCTAAAATCAGTACCCCATTCCTGCTTTTTCCCCATATCCCTTAATTCCATTAACCCTAAGAGCTAAATCTAACTCTGTCTTTTGAAAACATCCAGTGAATTGGCCTCCACTGTCTTCTGTGGCAGAGAATTCCACAGATTCACAATTCTCTGGTTGAAAAAGTTTGTTCTCATCGCTGTCCTAAATGGCTGACCCCTTATTCTTAAACTGTGACACCTGGTTCCGGACTCCCCCAACATCGGGAACATTTTTCCTACATCTAGCCTGTACAATCCCTTAAGAATATTAAAAGTTTCTATGATACCCTCTCATCCTTCTAAATTCCAGTGAATATAAGCCTGGTTGATCCATTCTTTCATCATAAATAGGAAGGAGATTCTGAATTATTATTAATCTGAACATCCTTGACAATGCTTGATCCTCTCTTGAATCCCTTCTACTGCCCAAGTGGCATTATGACAAATTGTGCTATTTGTCGAAGATAGATCACCAGATGTCTTGACCTCTCCCCGTCCCACTTCAGTTCAGTCCAGTTCAATTTAGTTTATTGTTACATTTACCGAGGTGAAAACCTTTTGTTTTCAAGTGAAAACAGTGAAAACCTTTTGTTGCGTGCTATCCAGTCAGCAGAAGGACAATACATGATTACAATCGAGCCACTTACAGTGTGTAGATACATGATAAGGTAATAGCGTTTAGTGCAAGGTAAAGCTAGCAAAGGACGAACAAGAATAGAAACATAGAAACATAGAAAATAGGTGCAGGAGTAGGCCATTCGGCCCTTCGAGCCTGCACCGCCATTCAATATGATCATGGCTGATCATCCAACTCAGTATCCCGTACCTGCTTTCTCTCCATACCCCCTGATCCCTTTATCCACAAGGGCCACATCTAACTCCCTCTTAAATATAGCCAATGAACTGGCCTCAACTACCTTCTGCGGCAGAGAATTCCAGAGATTCACCACTCTCTGTGTGAAAAATGTTTTTCTCATCTCGGTCCTAAAAGATTTCCCTCTTATCCTTAAACTGTGGCCCCTTGTTCTGGACTTCCCCAACATCGGGGACAATCTTCCTGCATCTAGCCTGTCCAACCCCTTAAGAATTTTGTACGTTTCTATAAGATCCCCCCTCAATCTTCTAAATTCTAGCGAGTACAAGCCGAGTCTACCCAGTCTTTCTTCATATGAAAGTCCTGACATCCCAATAGTCCGAGGGTTACCAATGAGGTAGATAACAATTTAGGGCTGATCTCCAGTTGTGAGATAGGAAGACTCGGTTGCGCGATAACAACTTATCACCAGACCATGGACTAAAACATGTTATCAGTCATTTACCAAATGCTCTATGTGCCAAAAGTAATGAAACTTCAAAAGGAATTTGCAATGTCCTTTAAAGGAGCAAGATCAATGGATTTTTCTTCCCTGCTAATTTTCTGAAGCTAACTCTGAAAGAAATTGCAGAAGAGAAAGGATAATTTAAAAGAGGCTTCAAGCGAGAATTAAGTTTCCAGAAATTCATCCTACAGAAGCCAACTAATTTGGAGACTGTCATCCTTCCCCTTTGAAGGGCTCACTGCAATGGGATGGGCTACTCGTGTTGGCAGGTAATTAGATACAAACATCTGATGAAAAGTATTGGCACTGAGAAGATGCGCTCCTCAATTATGGATACGTTCCTGAAAATCTTCTTAGTACCTTAATAGTGTAATGCCCCTGTCCCACTTAGGAAACCTGAATGGAAACATCTGGACACTTTGCGCCCCACCCAAGGTTTCCGTTGCGGTTCCCGGAGGTTTTTGTCAGTCTCCCTACCTGCTCCCACTACCTGCAACCTCCAGCAACCACCTGCAACCTTCAGGTTTCCTAAGTGGGTCAGGGGCATAAGGGCGTCTTGATTTGGGTTAGGTAGGAGAATGTAGATTCGCAGCAATAAGGGGTTGAAAAGCAAGTAAGCATTTTTCGTGCATGTTGCCGAACATCTGGGTATTCTAACCGCACGGAAACCTTGGGTGGGGCGCAAAGTGTCCAGATGTTTAAGTTCAGGTTTCCTAAGTGGGACAGGGGCATTATGCACCCAAGCTCTCTGCAATTATTATGCTTAAATACCTGTCCCATGTCTCTGTTGCTAGATGGTTGTGCACTCGGTCAAATCTATATCTTCGGAAGTCCTCGACGGCATCTTTGATTGCAACCAAACCCAGCACTAAGACCAATGGGATCATAGTGATATCTTTCCTGAAGGCTTCCACAACGGGAATCCAATTCAGCAGAGCCAAAAACAAGAAGTAGATATTGGCGCACCTGTGAACATAAGAATAAAGGAAGAAATAAATGATTTTGGTGTAGGTAGGTTTAGGTTTATAAATATCACATGTGGGCGACACGGTGGCGTAGGTGGGCGAAAAGGTGGTGCAGGGGGAGAGCTACTGCCTTACAGCGCCACAGACCCGGGTTTGATCATGACTATGGGTGCTTGCCTGTACGGGGTTTGTACGTTCTCCCCGTGACCTGCGTGGGTTATCTCCGCGATCTTCAGTTTCCTTTCACACTCCAAGGACGTACAGGTTTGTAGGTTAATTGGCTTGGTGTAAATATTAAATAGTCCCTAGTGCGGGATCCACTGGTCAGTGCGGACTCGGTGGGCTGAAGGGCCTGTTTCAACGCTGTAACTCTAAACCAAACTAAACTAAAGAAAAAACGATGAAATCTACTTGCGCCACAAGGTGAGGCAGCAGCTCTATAGACTATGCCACTGTGCAGCAATGCCAACCTATGCACTACGATGCCAACATATGCACCACTGTGCCACCCTCTTGATCCTATCCACTGAATGAATTGAGTTGCTGATCCAATGCCAGGTCAACTTAGTGCAGGTTTAATGTCCGAATTCTGCTGTGTAACCACTGGAGAATTGAGGAAATTCACTCTCCATCATTGGATCCCATGATAATAATAATAATAATAATAATACATTTTATTTATGGGCGCCTTTCAAGAGTCTCAAGGACACCTTACAAAAATTTAGCAGGTAGAGGAAGAACATGTAAGGGGAATGAAATAAATAGTAGAGACATGACTAGTACACAAAGTAAAGACAGAATTCAATACAAAACACAATATGAGGCAATTAATGCACAGATGAAAAGGGAGGGGGACGTGGGGCTAAGGATAGGCAGAGGTGAAGAGATGGGTCTTGAGGCGGGACTGGAAGATGGTGAGGGACACGGAATTGCGGATCAGTTGGGGGAGGGAGTTCCAGAGCCTGGGAGCTGCCTTGGAGAAGGCTCTGTCCCCAAAACTGCGGAGGTTGGACTTGTGGATGGAGAGGAGACCGACTGATGTGGATCTGAGCGACCGTGAGGGTTGGTAGGGAGAGAGGAGGTCAGTGAGATATGGGGGGGCCAGATGGTGGAGGGCTTTGTAGGTGAGGACCAGGATTTTGTAGGTGATCCGGTGGGAGATGGGAAGCCAGTGAAGTTGTTTGAGGACTGGAGTGATGTGATGCCAGGATTTGGTGTGGGTGATGAGTCGGGCGGCTGCGTTCTGGACCAGTTGGAGTCGGTTGATGTAGGTGGAGCTGATGCCAAGGAGAAGTGAGTTGCAATAGTCCAGTCGGGAGGAGATGAAGGCATGGATGAGTCTTTCAGCAGCAGGAGGTGTGAGAGAGGGTCTGAGTTTGGCGATGTTGCGGAGATGAAAGAAGGAGGTTTTAATGACATGGCGGATGTGAGGCTCAAGTGAGAGGGTGTGGGCACCATATCTGAGGACGGATGTGCCTGTTCAGGAGAGGGTCCAGAGGAGGTTTACAAGCATGATCCCAGGAATAGTGAAAGGCTTGGATAGAGTGGATGTGGAGAGGATGTTTCCACTAGTGGGAGATTCTAGGATTAGAGGTCATAGCCAGTGGCAGACTGGGTCTAAACATATTGGTTGCCAGGAGACAAAGGGGGTCCACTTCATCAGGGGCCCACTTGCCATCGGGCAAGCTGACACCCTGCCCAGTCCGCCACTGGTCATAGCTCAGAATAAAAGGACGTTCTTTTAGGAAGGAGATGAGGCGAAATATCTTTAGTCAGAGGGTGGTGAATCTGTGGAATTCTTTGCCACAGAAGGCTGTGGAGGCCAAGTCAGTGGATATTTCTAAGGCCGAGGCAGATAGATACTTGACTAGTGCAGGTGTCAGAGGTTATGGGGAGAAGGCATGAGAATGGGGTTAGGAGGGAGAGGTAGATCAGCCATGATTGAATGGGCTGGATGGCCTAATTCTACTCCAACCACTTATGACCCTATAAGCTTATGACCTTATGACCTCATGCCATCAAGAGTGCAGTTGGAGCGTGTGAAAGCATGAAAAAAACAATACAAACTCCAGATAGACACAAAATGCTGGAGTAACTCAGCGGGACAGGCAGCATCTCTGGATAATTCCTTCTATCCGGAGATGCTGCCTGTCCCGCTGAGCTACTCCAGCATTTTGTGTCTATCTTCAGTTTAAACCAGCATCTGCAGTTCCTTCCTACACAATACAAACTCCATACAGACAAGTCCCCATAGTCAGGATCTAACCCAGGTCTCTGGCGTATAATTAGGCGACCACACCACTGTAGATGCTGGTTTACACCAAAGATAGAGAAAAGGAATAGGTGATGTTTCGGGGTCGGAGTCCTTCTTTGGACACATTTTGAAATATTTTTTCTATATTTTTTTTCTGGTTGTACACAAAGCACAAATGTGGTAGAGATCATGGAAAGCTCACTGGCCATCAGAAATTCTTCAGTATTTCAGTGAAAGTCCTAGCTCATTGGTTTTGGGCAAGTTAACGGGCCTCGTGCAATGGAGAAAGCGATTTCAGACAAATGCCCTAAGTGTTTATTATCACACGACACCATTTCAAGCATCGAAAGATTTAACTGAATGTTAACGACAAGTGAAATGGATCATCCCCTGGCTCATTGATCACACGATAGAGCATTCAAATTTCTTATTGACACCCAATTAGCCTTAAAAGTATCACTGCTAGAACAATTGATAAAATGAGATACGTGCAGCTTGCTGATGATACAAGGCTTGGAGCCTTATTGGGGATTATTAGAACAAGAATGTAGAGACCTCTAGTGGCCGTGGAAGAAGTTTCACCAATTGAACACCCTTTAATAATAATAATAATAACAGATGGGATTTATATAGCGCCTTTCTAATACTCAAGGCGCTTTACATCGCATTATTCATTCACTCCTCAGTCACACTCGGTGGTGGTAAGCTACTTCTGTAGCCACAGCTGCCCTGGGGCAGACTGACGGAAGCGTGGCTGCCAATCTGCGCCTACGGCCCCTCCGACCACCACCAATCACTCACACACATTCACACACATTCACACACAGGCAAAGGTGGGTGAAGTGTCTTGCCCAAGGACACAACGACAGTATGCACTCCAAGCGGGATTCAAACCGGCTACCTTCCGGTTGCCAGCCGAACACTCAGCCCATTGTGCCATCTGTCGTCCCAATGGGTTTAGTCAACAATGGGGTATTATAATGGGCCATAATAATTGGAAGAATATATAAGAAGGCTTTTCCTACTTAATCCGTCTACCAATGTTAGCAAATGGAAGAGGATTTGCATTAAATGCGAGTTACAAGAAACGGCTGTCAGAATGAATAACCTTGCATTGTTAGGCTAATGATAAACGGCAATTCTGCAACGTTATTTATCGTGGTAAGAATGTGTAGCATATCACACTTTTGGCAACGTTATACAGTAACAAGCAAAACGGCAGGAACACAGAGCCGTTCACCTTTGCTGTCGTTGTATAATATTTCAATCCTACAGAAAGTCTGTAGGAAAGAACCTCGGATGCTGGTTTAAACTGAAGGTAGACGCAAAAAGCTGGAGTAACTCAGCAGGACAGGCAGCATCTCTGGAGAGAAGGAATGAGTGACGTTTCAGGTCGAGACCCTTCTTCAGACTGAAATCCGGTTTATACCGAAGACAGACACAAAGTGCTGGAGTAATTCAGGCAACATCTCTGGAGAAAAAGGATGGGTGACATTTTGGGTCGGAACCCTTCTTCAGACTTCTGTAGTTTCCTCATCTCTTTGCTCGATGTCCCATCACCTGTATCTACTAGTCATCTGCCCTTCTGATAATAGTAGTGGAAGATGAGTATTTGGAGTTGGACATGAGATGCTGCCCCTCCAGAGATGCTGCCTGTCCCGCTGAGTTACTCCAGCTTTTTGTGTCTATCTACAGAAAGTCCGGTTTACTTGCATTAACTTTTCACTGTGCACAAAGTTTTAATGGGAGTTCAAGATGCCCATTGGAGTTAACGGTGTTTAGAGAGTTGTCATTTTTGAAGAGTGTTGCCTCATTGTGACTATGGTAAGACATTAGTAATGTTACCTGTCCTCTCAAATGCCCAGTCTTCAGATTGGGACATTTTCTTTTGAACTCTCATTTTGATGTCCAACTCCAAATACTCATCTTCCACTACTATTATCAGAAGGGCAGATGACTAGTAGATACAGGTGATGGGACATCGAGCAAAGAGATGAGGAAACTACAGAAGTCTGAAGAAGGGTTCCGACCCAAAATGTCACCCATCCTTTTTCTCCAGAGATGTTGCCTGAATTACTCCAGCACTTTGTGTCTGTCTTCGGTATAAACCAGCATCTGCAGTTCCTTCCTACACGCGAGGAAACTGTTTTCTTTGCGGAAAGTTTTTAATTTCTGACTTGTATGGACTGACAGAGTTGTGGAAGCAAATCCATGCAAGATGAAACCTGTACAACCAAATGCATGAGGCCAGTTCATTGGCTATATTTAAGAGGGAGTTAGATGTGGCCATTGTGGCTAAAGGGATCAGGGGGTATGGAGAGAAGGCAGGGATGGGATACTGAGTTGGATGATCAGCCATGATCATATTGATTGACGGTGCTGGCTCGATGGGCCGAATGGCCTACTCCTGCATCTATTGTCTATGTTTCTAACCAGGAGCGGGGCTATACTGGGACTAGCTCCTTGATTAAGTAGACCTGGACAAGAGGGACTGAATGGCCTCTTCCTCTGCTGTAAGATTCACGGGGATAGAAATGTGTCTTCTGTTGTATGTGTTGAACCTGTGTTGCAATAATACGAATATAAGAAATAAATACAGGAGTATGTCATAGTCCCACAATCTTATGCTGCCATTTGTTGTGTTCTTGGCTGATTATGTATTACAGCCAATTCCCTGTCTGATCTGTGTGTCTACAATGGAACCAAGTGCTGGAGGTGGAGTTCAATGTGAATGTTTTATCATATTAGATTTTTAGTTTGTTAACAGGATGAATTTCACCCGATGGTGTTCCCGCCAAGTTGTTGTCATTTCTTTTTGACTATGGGAAGAAATCAGCAGTGCTGGCTTCAAGGGCCGAATGGCCTACTCCTGCAACTATTTCCTATGTTTCCAAGTTGCTATGCCTTTTCTTGTCCAGGTATCTTGTCTTTTCTCAAGGTGCAGTGTTCAGATTGGGGCATTATCTTTTGGGCTCGCATTTTGATGTCCTTTCCTTTAATTTTTAGACTTTCAGAGACATGGCACAGAAACAGGGCCTTCGGCCCACCAAGTCCGTGCCGACCAGCGATCACCCCATACACTAGCACTCTCCTATACACTAGGGACAGTTTACGATTTTACCGAAGCCAATTAACTTACAAACGTGCACGTCTTTGGAGCGTGGGTGGAAACCAAGGCACCCGGGGAAAACCCACACAGGTCACAGGGAGAACGTGCAAATTCTGTACAGACAGCCCCCTTAGTCAGGATCAAACCCTGGTTCTCTGGGGCTGTAAAACCCCTGTCCCACGGTACGAGTTCATTCCAAGAGTTCTCCCGAGTTTGCCCTGATTCGAACTCGGAGATTTACGGTAATGGCCGCTCGTCGGTACTCGGGGCTCTCCTGGACATTTTTCAACATGTTGAAAAATTTTCACGAGTCTTCCCGTGCTTACCTGCCGTTAGCGAGTCTTCCCGAGTACCTGCCGTTAGCGCTAAGAGACGTCCCCGAGCTCCGACGTACCCGCTACGTTCATTCTCCGCGCTTACCATGAGTTTGATTTTTCTTTTAACTCGGGAGAGCTCTTGGAATGAACTCGTACCGTGGGACAGGGCTATTAAGGCAGCAACTCTACCGCTCCGCCACCGTGCAGCCCCAAATACTCTTCTTCCACTTGTGCGATGAATTCCGTTTCTCTACTCTGTCGGGAAGTCAATGATGTTGCGATGAACTCGTCTGACATTAAAAAGGCATAAATGCTTTAGTTCCCTGTTAACCATCTCTCCCAATGATGGATTGAAAATAGGACGAGATGATTAACAGAGAGACAAATCAATACCAGCCCAGCCAAATGTACATCAAGTGTGCTTTGAGATCACCTGCAAGTACTTGGAATTGCTATAAAATGACGTAAAGGAGATTCATAGTACATCAAACATTTGTTTCACTGCAGGGGATTCTGTCTGTAGCAGAGCGATCAGCGAGATGTTTGATCAGTCTGGTCTTCAATTGATGTGTACACAACAGACTCTTTGGGGGCAATTGCAGCTGGTTTCTTCTCCATTCTGTGTCACTTTCCATTGAAGTTTGAGAGGGATTAAGGGTTAAAAAATAGTCCAGTGAAACCAATTGAAAATTCACTTAGCAGTGGCTTTTTGGATTCAGGCTAACTCTGCAGCTTCTTAAGTTGAATCCAATTGGCTTTGTTGCTCCTAGAGAAACAGCTTTACACAATCTTTCATCAGAGAAACGGAAGCCCTTTTGATTAAGGTGGCCGACTGCTGGTTACTGGTTAGGAAATAGCTCAATTTTAAAACTGTCTTTGTTCTTTCCATATCCCCCATCACAAATCCGCTTTTCCCTGCCTCTGCAACCTTCTCTGGTTCTAGAAGCCTCTGAGAATTCTCTAATCAGGTTGTCTAGATTTAGTCTCTTCCTCGTCTCAGATTTTGATTGCCCCGTGATCGATGGCCTCCACTTCCTGAGGTGTCGTGGGCCTAACTCATTGAAAGACCAGTGAAGGGAGGTGCCCACTTGATAACCCCGATAATACACTGGCATCCACACGATCACTTTTTATGTGCTTTTTAACATGTAGGTAGCTTATTATTCCACATGGAGTTAGTTATTGACTTTAGCATAAGTTTGTCTAAGGCCCATTCTTAGTCACGTGTGTGACCAAAATGATGAAAAATTGTGGAACATATCTCTTCTAATTCTGAAAGCATTATTGGTATAATGTTATGAACTGCATATATAATTTTTTTTTGGTTTATCCAGTGAAATATTTGTATGTTATGCTGACAATGTTCAGGGCAAGAGGTCAAACACGACTGGTCACGTGTGTGACATGTTGGTTCACTTTCCAAAGGATGGGCCATAATCAGTTTAGATAGTAGAAGAGTCTGAAGAAGGGTCTCGACCCGAAACGTCACCCATTCCTTCTCTCCAGAGATGCTGCCTGACCCGCTGAGTTTCTCCTGCATTTTTATCTACCTTTGATTTTTCCAGCATCAGCAGTTCCTTCTTAAACATCTTTAACATTTCTATTATTTGTTGAGATTTAGTTTAGTTTAGTTTAGTGTTAGTTTAGAGATACAGTGCGGAACTAGGAGCGGCCAAGTCCGCGCCGTCCAGCGAGCCCCGCACACTTATACTATCCTACACACATGAGTGGACAATTTACAATTATACCAAGCCAATTAACTTACAAACCTGTACGTCTTTAGGGTGTGGGAGGAAACCAAGGATCTCGGAGGAAACCCACGCAGGTCACGGGGGGAACGTACAAACTCCCAACAGACAAGCACCCGTAGTTAGGATCGAACCTGGGTCCCTGGCGCTGTAAGGCAGCAACTCTACCGCTGCACCACCGTGGTGTAAGGGGAAACTGACAAGGCCACCATTTATTGCCCATAGTCAATTGTCCTTGAGAAGATCTTTGCAGCCCTTCTAGTGAAGGGATTCTGACAATAACCTTGGACTGGGAGCCTGAAGGGCCTGTCCCACGAGCATGCGACCTGCATGCGGCAAGCGCGACCTAAAGGGCCGGTCCCACGAGCATGCGACCTGCATGCGGCAAGCGCGACCAAACCAGAAGCGAGAGCCGCGCGGAGGTCGAGTGAGTGAAATGAAGTGCGAGCGAAGTCCGCGGGAAGTTCGCGCGAGATGTACGACGTCGAGGTGGCTGCGGGCCGGCAGGCCGTTGCCGCGCGGAATTTTTAAACACAGTCAGTTTTTCGGAGCCCCGCGCGATGTCGAGACCAGCTCCGCACAACTCCATACGGCTCCGGCGATCGAAGTGGGACCGGCCCCGCGAGGGCCGTACGGCTCAAGCGACCACGTTAGGTCGCGCTTGCCGCATACAGGCGCATGCTGGTGGGACAGGCCCTTTAGGGTGAGACCTAGTGACAATGAAGGGCTGGCAATGTATTTCCTAATCAGAGTAGTATGAGACTCAGAGGTGAACTAGTGGGTTCCCATGTACCTGCTGCCCTTGTGCTTCTTAGTGGTTTTGGATATGGAAGGTAATCTGGTAAAAGCCCAGGAGGATAATTACAGTTTGATTGCAGATGGTCCATAGCACAGACACCATGCAGTGGTTAGTGGGTGGAATTAATACTCATACATTGAAAGATACAATATGGCTGAGTTTATTGTGGGCAGCACAGTGGCACAGCAGTAGAGTTGCTGCCTTACAGTGCCACAGACCCCGGTTCTATCCTGACTACGGTTGCTGTCTGTACGGAGTTTGTATATTCTCCCCGTGACCGCGTGGGTTTTCTCCATGTGCTCTGGTTTCCTCCCACACTACAATGAAGTGCAGGTTTGTTGGTTAATTGGCTTCTTTAAATTATCCTTAGTGTGTAGGTTAGTATTAGTGTATGGGGTGATCGCTGGTTGGCATGGACATGCTGGCCCAAAGAGTCTGGTTTTCACGCTGTATCTCTAGTCCAAAAGTCTACTGTTAGTCCTTAATCCATTCATCAGGCTATATCTTCTGGAAAGTTAAAAGTTTGGAGGGGGAAATATAGCCTAAACGTAGGTGATCATCTATAGAAGAAAGTATGAGGAGAAAGGTGGGAGCAGCATGGTTCATTCATGGGTTAGGACACTCGAGAGGGTAAAGGGCCTGTCCCACTTGCATGCGATTGCTAAGTACGCGCTAAATTTGCGCTAAGTTCGCGTGTGACGTAATTTGCGTCATACTTAGCAGGAGACGGGCCGACTGAATTTGGGCGCCGCACGGCGTCAGGCGGTGACGTCATCACGCAACGGCACGCCGGGCGGTGACGTCATCGCTCAACGCCACGCGCTAGGTGTACGTCGTCAAGACACTGCGTACGACGTCAAGACGCTGCGTATGCCCTCAATGCGCCTGCGGGCCGACAGGCCGTTGACACGCGAAATATTTGGACAGTGCGGGATTTTCGGAGCCCCGCACTTCGAAGTGGGACCGGCCCCGCGCAGCCCGTACGCCTCAAGCGACCAAGGTTGGTTACGCCAGACGCATGCAATCGCACGCAAGTGGGACAGGCCCTTAAGGAAGTGAGGAAGGATTAGAGGAAGAAGAACTGCCCATTAAGGGTCTGGAAGCAATCAAAGAGAATGTGTGAGATGGGATAGGAGGGAATAACATGAGTGAGTGACTAAAAACTGGAGGGGGTGACGTTGTTTAATCTTGGAGAGGGGTGAGGAAATATAGGATCTGCCTAGCCTGTTCATGGGTCAGGTCAATCTGGCGGTGAAATTGGAGACAAATTGGAGACATAAAAGTCAAGTTCTAATTCATGTAATTTTCCCTATTCATACAGCAAGCCAAATTCTCTCATGTACCACCTTTCATCTTAACTAACTTCACATGGCCCAAGCTTTGCATTCATCTAAGTATTCCCAAGCGCACGGCAGACACTGCCTCGATCTTTCAAGTAATGCTATCATGTTTCATGATCCTTTGATCCACAGCAGTGCTAATGTGCCATCAAGTAGCCAGAATACTAGCAGGCCATGCAATCAGTGGGGGATTAGTTTAGTTTAGTTTAGAGATACGGCGTGCGAAGCAGGCCCTTCTGCCTACCAAATCCACACCGACCAGTGATCCCTAGACACTAACACTACCCTACATACACTAGGGACAATGATAATGATACCAGGGCAATTAGCCGACCAACCTGTACGTCTTTGGAGTGTGGGAGGAAACTGGAGCACCCGGTGAAAACCCACACAGGTCATGGGGAGAACGTACAAACTCCATACAGAAGATACCACCTGTAGTCAGGATCGAAGGTACACAAAATTGCTGGGGAAACTCAGCGGGGATCGAACCTGGTTCTCTGGTGCAATGAGGCAGCAACTCTATCGCTGCGCCACCGTGCTGCCCCGCTGGCTGCGGCCAATGCAGACAGTCTCCCAACGCTCTGGACACAAATCTCACAGCATCGTAAGTGGTCGTATCACTGAAAGGTTTCATCAAGCTTTTGGAAATGTTATTCTCTGATTAAACCAATTTGCATTTCGGGCCTAACAATGTGATTGGGGCAGAAGAGCGGTGCGGCTGGTAGAGATGCTACCTCACAACGCCAGCGACCTGAGCACAATCCTGACCGCTAACACTGCCTGGCATCACGTTCTCTCTGCGATCGCATGGGATTCGGCAGGATGAAGAAAAACGTTTTCACCCAGAGAGTTGTGAATCGATGGAACTTTCTGCCACAGAAGACAGTGGAGGCCAATTCACTGGATGTTTTCAAGAGAGAGTTAGATATATGGCTCTTAGGCTTAACGGAATCAAGGGATATGGGGAGAAGTCAGGTACAGGATACTGATTTTGGATGATCAGCCATGATCATATTGAATGGCAGTGCTGGCTCGAAGGGTCGAATGGCCTACTCCTGCACCTATTTTCTATGTTTCTATGTTTCTATTCCACATCCCCAAAACATTATCGGTTGCTACCAACGGTTAGTTTTTCCATTCTAAATTGCCCATAATGTGTACAGGAGTTATAGAATCTGGGGATGGAGGGGAAGAAGTAGGGGAATGTGTGGATAATGGGTCACTGAAAAAACTAGTGAAGGAATGGAATTGTTCTGTGAGCTAGCACAGACTTGGTGGGCTGAATGGTCATGTTGGCAAGCTGAGATATGATGCTTGCACATTTTATTCAGCGTGTGTGACTAAAATGGAGCAAGAAATGAGAAGCGGAGACACAAACGCTGGAATCTTGAGCAAAAGCACTAAATGATGGATGAACTCAGTGGATCAAGCAGCATCTGAGGAGGGAATGGATAGGTGACGTTCCGGTGGCACGGTGGTCCAGCGCAAGAGTTGCTGCCGTACAGTGCTAGAGACCCGAGTTCAAACCTGACTAGGGGCGCTGTCTGTGTAGAGTTTGTACGTTCTCCCTGTGACCCCGTGGGTTTTCTCCAGGTGCTCCGGTTTCCCTGCACGCTCCAAAGACGTGCAGGTTTGTAGATTGAATGTAAAAATCTGGATTCTTGGTTTATCAACAACCATGCTAAATTAAGTTGCACTTGACGCGCTGTGTTTCGAGGCAAGTCAACAGAAGTAGGTCAATAAAAGATGATATAACGTGGGAGACCAGATCATTCGGAGACCCATGAGTGAGAGAAAACACACACACACACACACACCTGTGAAACTGCTCATACAGGTTCCTTGGAATGAAGGTCAGTAGTGTGTACTTCGTGGTACGGATCTCGTTCCCAGGATAAGGCCGTTGAGATCGAAAATGGCCGCCCTTGATGGAACCGCAGTTTGGCATCACGATTCTGCGTTCAGGCATTTCGTTCTCGAGCCTTGTGTAGCCTTGCATGCTGAAGGGGTTTCTCCAGACTCGGTAATAGAGATTTCTCACAGCAGAAATTCTGGAGCAACTGGGTCTTTCATGTCTGGTTGCCATGGCGACGGTTTCATGTAGCAATAATCACCGGCTCTCAGTGGCCCGAAAAAGCAGCACTAGAGGGGAAGAAAAGACAGAATAATAAAGATGACATTTAATTTTCTCGTCTAAAAATAGCTGCCTTTATGCTTCAAATATGAAAAAAACCCAAAATCTCTCTCAAGATAAAAATGGAAGAGTCACATGTTACCTTAGCCATTCCGCACACACACACACACACACTCATGCCAATTATTATGTGCTGCCTTTTCGTAAATGTTTCCAAGAATTTGACCTTCGCTATCTTAGATGCAAGCACCTTGGGACATTTGCAGCACGTTAAATTTGCAGCCAATGCAAGTTGTTGTCAGTAAGTCAATTGATGTTTGACCATACTTCATGAAAGCAGAGCATGCCGATAATCCCTCTTTTACTTTCCTCTCACACAAGTATTGTCCTCATCAGCGTAACAGTCGGGATTTTCAAAGCTCGAAACCCTGAACCTTTTACAAATCAGCTCCAAATTTTTTTTTGAGTGATAGAACATGGGTGGGTTTTGACACATTTAGCTGCAGGCCTCTTAAAAAAATAATACACTGAAGGGATGAGGCAAGGTTTTTGCAATTGGTGATGCAGCAGGCCAGGGTATTCTGGACTGCGGTAAGAAACTGCTCTCCATTATATATAACAACGCTCCTTCCGATCTGGTACCGGCACATCATGTGTTAAATGGGGTGGGAGATTGCAACCTTCACGTGGTCCGCCCTGTTTCGACTAATGCAATCAACCCAACGTGTACAATCAAATGAGATCAAATAGAACAAGTTGTCCGACAACTTTAGGCTGTGCACGCCATACGCAAGAAGAAGAAGTGTTAAATCATCCAAATTCCCGCATCCACTATGATTTGATTTGTAACCACAGGAATTTTATAACTGCATTAGATACATTAAGGTCCAAGATGGTGTCCAACCCAGGCGACTCTTAGCGTGCTGGTCACAGAAGTGGATCCGCCATCATGCATTACAAACGCTCCACTGTTTTAAATCTCTACGCCGACAGCAACGTTTCTTTACTGTAGATTGTGGACGGCCCGATTGTGAATCATGTATTGTCTTTCCGCTGACTGGTTAGCACGCAACAAAAGCTTTTCACCGTGCCTCGGTACACGTGATGATACTCAAATTCAAACTCTGCACACAGGCATGTGAACTGCAGTGACCGTCATTGCCCACCAAGCTAGAAGGAAGCACTGTTGCGTGTATGAAACCATGCGCCTCAGCTGAATGTAATGTACCTACTCAATGAAGACATTCAGCGGAGAAATAGGCCTTTCGACCCACCATATCCATGCTGAACATCAAATGCACATTCTCATTTACCAACACTTAGTCCTATCTCTTTCTATTGGTGATTCACATTCTTGTTTACATGCTTCTTAAATGCCCCAATGACTATCGACCAGTGGCACTAACGCCGGTGGTGATGAAGTGCTTTGAGAGGCTGATCATGGAGCAAATCAACTCCTAGCTCGACAAAAACCTGGACCCATTGTAGTTCGCTTACCGCCACAACAGATCAACGGTGGATGCGATCTCGCTGGCCCTCCACTACGCTCTGGACCACTTGGACAACAAAAACTCATATGTCAGGCTGTTATTCATCGATTACAGCTTGGCATTTAACACAATCATCCCCTCCAAGCTGGTTACCAAACTCGCAGAACTGGGTCTCTGCGCATCCCTCTGCAATTGGATCCTCGACTTCCTCACTCACGGACCACAGTCTGTTCGTATTGGTGGAAATGTGTCAGACTCGATAACAATCAGCACAGGAGCACCTCAAGGCTGCGTGCTCAGCCCCCTGCTGTACTCACTCTATCCTCATGACTGCGTAGCCAGTCACAGTGTGAACTCTATCATCAAGTTCGCTGACGACACCACTGTTGTGGGACGTATCACTGATGGGGATGAGTCAGAGTATAGAAGAGAGATCGAGCAACTGTCCATATGGTGCCAGCGCAATAACCTGGCCCTCAACACCAGCAAAACCAAGGAACTGATTGTGGACTTTGGAAGGAGTAGGAGGGGAACCCACAGCCCCATTTATATCAACGGGTCGATGGTTGAAAGGGTCAAGAGCTTCAAATTCCTGGGCGTGACATCTCTGAAGATCTTTCCTGGTCCGGGAACACTAATGCAATTATCAAGAAAGCTCATCAGTGCCTCTGCTTCCTGAGAAGATTACGGAGAGTCGGTTTGTCAAGGAAGACTCTCTCTAACTTCTACAGGTGCACAGTAGAGAGCATGCTGACCAGTTGCATCGTGGCTTGGTTCGGCAATTTGAGTGCCCTGGAGAGGAAAAGATTACAAAAAGTAGTAAACACTGCCCAGTCCATCATCGGCTCTGACCTTCCTTCCATCGAGGGGATTTATCGCAGTCGCTGCCTCAAAAAGGCTGGCAGTATCATCAAAGACCCACACCATCCTGGCCACACACTCATCTCCCTGCTACCTTCAGGTAGAAGGTACAGGAGCCTGAAGACTGCAACAACCAGGTTCAGGAATAGCTACTTCCCCACAGCCATCAGCCTATTAAACCTGGCTCGGACAAAACTCTGATTATTAATAACCAATTATCTGTTATTTGCATTTTATCATTTTATTTATTCATGTGTGTATATATATTTATATTATAGTATATGGACACACTTATCTGTTTTGTAGTAAATGCCTACTATGTTCTGTGTGCTGAAGCAAAGCAAGAATTTCATTGTCCTATACTGGGACACATGACAATAGACTCACTTGAACTTGAACTTGACTTGAACTTGAAATGCCGTGAGACTACCTTCCTCTGCTACCCATTTAGGCAGTGCTTCCCAAGGTCCAACTATTCTCCGAATTAAAACAATGCTATTGAGGGAGTGCAGCGTAGGTTCATGGCGTTAATTTCCGGGATGGCGGGGCTGTCATATGTTGATAGAATGGAACGGCTGGGTATATATATAGTCTGGAATTTAGAAGGATGAGAGGGATCTTATTGAAACATGTAAGATTATTAAGGGTTTGGACACGCTAGAGGCAGGAAACATGGCCCCGGTGCTGGGGGAGTCCAGAACCAGGGGCCACAGTTTAAGAATAAGGGGTAAGCCATTTAGAACGGAGATGAGGAAAAGCTTTTTCACACAGAGGGTTGTGAATATGTGGAATTGTCAGTGGAGGCCAATTCTCTGGATGCTTTCAAGAGAGCATTAGATAGAGCTCTTAAAGATAGCAGAGTTAGAGGATATGGGGAGAAGGCAGGAACAGGATTGTGGATGACCAGCCATGATCACAGTGAATGGTGGTGCTGGCTCGAAGGGCCGAATGGCCTACTCCTGCACCTATTGTCTATTTATTGTCTAAGTCCTCATCAGATCCCCTTTAAACTTTCTACCACTTTACTGAAATCTCTTCCCTCATGTTAGATACCTCTGCTGTGAGAAAAATATCCTACTATTCACTCTATTCATGATCCATATAATCTTGTAGATTTCCATCAATTCAGAGAACTTGGTGAAATGGTGAATTCTCTTAAAAATAAATACGTTTAAAAGGATCATTTGTTTCAATGGAAACAGACTAATATTGGAGATTTTCTGTTTCACTCATTTTCATTCCTTATTTATTAACTCATAGAAATAAGGATATTACTGGTATTCCCAGCATTTATTGTCTGTAGCTAAGATAGGCACAAAATGCTGGAGCAACTCAGCAGGACATGCAGCATCTCTGGAGAGAACAAATGGTTGATGTTTCGGGTCGAGACCCTTCTTTAGACTGAAGAAGGGTCTCGACCCAATACGTCACCCATGAAGAGCAGTTTCTTACAGCAGTCCAGAATGAATGGGTGATGTTTCGGGTCGAGAGCCTTCTTCAGACTGATTCCTTCTCTCCAGAGATGATGCATGTCCTGCTGAGTTACTCCAGCATTTTGTGTCTATCTTTGGTGTAAACCAGCATCTGCGATTAAGAATAAGGGGGAGGCCATTTATAACCAAGATGAGGAAAAACATCTTCACCAAGAGAGTTGTGAATCTGTGGAATTCTCTGCCACAGAAGGCAGTGGAGGCCAATTCACTGGATGTTTTCAAGAGAGAGTTAGATTTAGCTCTGAGGGCTAAAGGAATCAAGGGATATGGGGAAAAGGCAGGAACAGGGTACTGACTTTAGATGATCAGCCAT
The DNA here is from genome assembly GCF_010909765.2 of Amblyraja radiata. Lineage (NCBI taxonomy): Eukaryota > Metazoa > Chordata > Chondrichthyes > Rajiformes > Rajidae > Amblyraja > Amblyraja radiata. Next base: position 93,649,160 of record NC_045961.1, read on the forward strand.
GATCATATTGGATGATGGTGCTGACTCAATGGCCTATTTTTCTGCACCTATTTTTCTATGTTTCCATGTTTCCTACACACATTGTCTATAGCTAATTGAAAAACTGGATGAAATGTATGTGTTGAGAAGGCACAGGTTGAAAAATGTGTTAAGAGTCAACCACATAAATAGCTGTATAGTCCCATATAGATTTGTCGAGAAAAAAATAATTAGACAGTTATACAGCATAGAGGCAGGTCCTTCATCCCACTGTGACCATGCCACATGTTCAACCCATCTACACTAATCCTGTTTACCTGCATGAGCCCAAAGCCTTCTATCCCTAAAGGACATTATATAGGTTATATAGGATACTAATTAACAACAACCCAGTAGTTCCAAAGTTAATAACATTGAGGCTCTCTTTACCTTTTATTTAATTCTTTAAACCTAGATTCTCCATCAACTGGACGCTAACTGATACCAAAGGCCCCAAACTCTGACTCCTTATTCAGGTTCCATGCTATGTTGCCCAACTTCGAGTCAAGTCCTACAGCCAAGCTGTGTTTGTGAAGGTTAGTAGAAACATAGAAACATAGAAAATAAGTGCAGGAGGAGGCCATTCGGCCCTTCGAGCCAGCTCCGCCATTCATTGTGATCATGGCTGATCGTCCCCCATCAATAACCCATGCCTGCCTTCTCCCCATATCCCTTGAATCCATTAGCCACTGGAGCTCTATCTAACTCTCTCTTAAATCCATCCAGTGATTTGGCCTCCACTGCCCTCTGTGGCAGGGAATTCCACAAATTCACAACTCTCTGGGTGAAAAAGTTTTTTCTCACCTCAGTCCTAAATGACCTCCCCTTTATTCTAAGACTGTGGCCCCTGGTGCTGGACTCGCCCAGCATTGGGAACATTTTTCCTGCATCTAGCTTGTCCAGTCCTTTTATAATTTTATATGTTTCTATAAGATATCCCCTCATCCTTCTAAACTCCAGTGAATACAAGCCTAGTCTTTTCAATCTTTCCTCATATGACAGTCCCGCCATCCCAGGGATCAATCTCGTGAACCTACGCTGCACTGCCTCAATCACAAGGATGTCCTTCCTCAAATTAGGAGACCAAAACTGTACACAATTTCGCTGTACACAAAACTGTACACATAATATTCACTGGTTAACACATCAATTGTTCGAAGGGCCGAATGGCCTACTCCTGAACCTATTGTCTATTGTCTATTGTCTATAATTGGATATTCCCGGTTTTGCGTTGTTTTACTGCATAATTCTGAATTTCTAGGTAATGCAACAGTCACAGCTTCTGGAGAAGAATATTTGTTTGCTACCGTCATGAAAGGAAGCCTCGCAGGATTCACAGATGAAGGCAAATATTTCACTTCAGCGGACATTGTTCAAATCTGCAAAAAGTTGCCTGGAAATAAATTACATTAAAAAAAATGTGCCCTTCAGCAAAAATACTTTAAAATATTCCACTCTTCCTCTCTTCCAGCAGGTGGCTCACTTTTCCACTGCTCATGCCTTCTCAACACATCCATTTCATCCAGTTATTTTAGAGACAGTGCGGAAACAGGCTCTTCGGCCCACCGAGCCCGCACCGACCAGCGATCCCCATACATTATACACACAAGGGATAATTTATACTTATACCAAGCCAATTAACGACAAACCTGTACATCTTTGGAATGTGGGAGGAAACGGTATCATCAAAGACCCACACCATCCTGGCCACACACTCATCTCCCTGCTATCTTCAGGCAGAAGGTACAGGAGCCTGAAGACTGCAACAACCAGGTTCAGGAATAGCTACTTCCCCACAGCCAACAGGCTATTAAACCTGGCTCGGACAAAACTCTGATTATTAATTTCCAATTATCTGTTATTTGCACTTTATCAGTTTATTTATCCATGTGTGTATATATTTATATTATAGTATATGGACACACTGTTTTGTAGTAAATGCCTACTATTTTCTGTGTGCTGAACCAAAGCAAGAATTTAAATGTCCTATCAGGGACACATGACAATAAACTCACTTGAACTTGAACGAACTTGATCTCGGAGAAAACCCATGCAAGTCACGGGGAGAACGTACAAACTCCGTACAGACAGCGGGATCGTAGTCGGGATCGAACCCAGGTCTCTGGAGCTGGAAGGCAGCGCCTCCACCACTGCGCCACCATGTCTCCCGATACTCTTTACTCAATTGTCCCAAAAAGGTTGCTGTTTCCATATCACAGGGAAGGACATCAATGAATGCATTGCTATACCCAGTCTTATTCAGGTGATACAGTGTTAGTTGTCTAACTTGGTTAAGAGATTCTGTAATTTAGTTTAGTTAGTTTAGTTTAGTTTAGTTTAGTTTAGAGACACAGCGCAGAAACAGGCCTATTGTCCCACTGCGTTCGTGCCGACCACCAATCCTTGAGCACTAACACTATCCTGCACACACTAGGAGGATGTCTTTGGTGTGTGGAAGGAAACTGGAGCTCCTAAAGGAAACCCACGCAGGTCACGGGGAGAACATACAAACTCCGGAACAGACAAGCACCAGTAGTCAGGATCGAACCCGTGTCTCTGGCGCTATAAGGCAGCCACGCTACCACTGCACCACTGTGCCGCCCTCAGTGCGGTGTTTACGTTATGGGTTTGCATTCCAAAAAAATGTTAATACAAATCACACCAGGGCAGAACTTGCTATGGAGAGAAGGCAGGAACGGGGTAGTGATTGTGGATGAACAGCCATGATCACAGTGAATGGCGGTGCTAGCTCGAAGAGCCGAATGGCCTACTCCTGCACCTATGGTCTGTTGTCTATAGTCTATTGATCTCATTCACATAAATGTTTGTCACAGTAAGAGCACCCATGAAGCAGTTGGAATATGGTAGAATTCCAGCCAGTTCATTCACGTCCTTCATGAAAAATAGCTGGTTTATCTTTCCCCGATATCTGACATCAGACTATCTTTGAATGGGTTGTGAGAGCGGCCAGCAAAATTAGACTCTGTCTGGACTGGACAGGCATGCAGACAAGCCCTCCCAGGCAATTAAACAGACACAAGTTGGACCTGCTCCCATAACTATGGAATCATAGAATAGAAATGGTAGAGAAGAGGACATTCGGCCCATTTTATCCATGCTAGTTTCTTGTGTGTACATATGTGTGTGCGTGTGTGTGTATATATACGCACTGTATATATACACATCTATATATATGTGTATTTGTGAGTATGTGTATATATACACACTGAACTTTTTTCTTCTCTATTGTTTATACATTTGTTTACATTTTCTGTTGTGCTGCTGCAAGTAAGAATTTCATTGTTCGATCTGGGACATATGACAATAAAAAACTCTTGACTCCTGACCCTTGACTATTAATCCCTGCAACCTCAATCCTTGATAGTATCACATCCGACAATTGGGAATGAACTCAAATTAGTTTGGTAAATTGCCTCTGATAGTTCCAGCCACTTTTGCGCCGTGCCTTTAATAAAGTCAAATTCCCCAAAGCGCAATAAAGGTACATTATTTAACACTGAGTCGTAAAGTGGGTTATTAGGGAAGATGACCAAATGCTTGCTCAAAGAGGCAGGGTTGGAGGAAAGTCTTAAAGGAAGAGAGCGGTGGAAAAAATAAATGGTTTAGGGCGAGAGTTCCAGAGTATAACAAAATTTGGAGATGTACGGGGACGTAGAAACCTAGAGACATAGACAATAGGTGCAGGAGTAGGCCATTCGGCCCTTCAAGCCTGCACCGCCATTCTATATGATCATGGCTGATCATCCAACTCAGTATCCTGTACCTGCCTTCTCTCCATACCCCCTGATCCCCTTAGCCACAAGGGTCACATCTAACTCCCTCTTAAATATAGCCAATGAACTGGCCTCAACTACCTTCTGTGGCAGAGAATTCCAGAGATTCACCACTCTCTGTGTGAAAAATGTTTTTTCTCATCTCGGTCCTAAAAGACTTCCCCTTATCCTTAAACTGTGACCCCATGTTCTGGACTTCCCCAACATCGGGAACAATCTTCCTGCATCAAGCCTGTCCAACCCCCTAAGAATTTTGTAAGTTTCTATAAGATCCCCCCTCAATCTTCTAAATTCTAGTGAGTACAAGCCGTGACTATCCAGTCTTTCTTCATAAGAAAGTCCTGACATCCCAGGAATCAGTCTGGTGAAATTGGAACAGTACTGAATTGTATAAGGCTGAGGGAGGAGGTAGGCAAGAGGGGAGAATGTGGTGGTGGGGGCGGGAGGGGGCATCAGACACAGGGAAGGACAAGCCCAAAGAAGGATGAGAAATCAAAGGCGAGAATCGTAAAATTCAGCTGTGGTTGTACCCGCCATTGAATCCTAATGAGCACAGGCATGGAGTGGCGGTGGGATCTGGTGCGAGTCTGCTTGGCGCATTGCCGGTCAACATGGCTATGCAGGGGAGATGGCACTTGGTGTGAGTCAGGACAAAGACAACACGGTTTTGGATGATTTTTTGAACGCGTTCCCCCCCCCCCCCCCCCCCCTCCAACGACCTTCTGAAAATAGCTCCGCATCCAAAGAACAATCTGTTACACAAATGAAACCAGACAGCCTCTGTTGGTTTGCAAACTGCCCATTTGTACAAATGTTTTATTTCCAATTGGTTTATGTACCAATTTTGCTCTGGTCATTTCTCTCTTCACTGCAGGGACATTTCTTGCTGATGATTACATGCCTTTTATAATTCACCTTCTGTTCACGTAGCAAACTCACGCCTTTTTCAGTGAGGTGTAAGAATCCCTTTTACATTTTTTCCTCTTTCCCCAGCAGTTCACATTTCCTTTAGCAAATCTCCTTTACTAAAGTTAATTCATTTCAATTGTGTTTTGATTTGGTGCCTCCTCACGCCTCTTTTCTGCAGGCATTCATCCATGAGTCCATGATATCCAGGGGGATTCTGTCCGAGACCACAGGATGCAAAATTGACTAGGGAGAACCATATTAAAATGTAATTATATTATTGCACATCCGCTCCCCAGGGCCTCGTAGAACGAGGAGTGTAAACTACCTTGGGTCAAATTAAACTGTGTCGTTTTGAAATATGCCAGCTTGTGATGATTACAGGTATAATTAGATGGGTCATTTTTCTCCTTGTATCCTTTAATGCAATGGTTAGAAATTCTTCCAGGCTTTGGGTGGCACGGTGGTGCAGCGGTAGAGTTGCTGCCTCACAGCGCCAGAGACCCGGGTTCGATCCTGACTACAGGCGTTGCCCTTGTGGAGTTTGCACGTTCTCCCTGCGATCATGTGGGTTTCCCCCTCGTCCTTTCAGTCTGCTCCCCCCTCCCAAAGATGTGCGGGTTTGTAGGTTAATTGAGTGCAGGGTGTGAAAGTGGGATAGGATAGAACTAGTGTACGGGTGACCGATGGGTCTCCAAATTAACCTTCTGAATGCGGCAGTCCATTGAGTATTTTCTGGACAAGAAACTGGTGGCGAATTCTCCAAACCATCAGATGTTGTCTATTTAAAGGCCTTTCTACTGCACAGTCTACCATTGTAAGTGAACAGCATGAGCTACATAACAGAGCATAGGAAGGAACTGCAGATGTCGGTTTACAATGAAGATAGACACAAAATGCTGGAGTGACTCAGTGGGCCAGACAGCATCTCTGGAGAAAAGGAGTTGGTGACGTTTCAGGTCGAGAGTGATACAGCGTGGCAACTTGCCAACATGTCCCAGCTACAATATTCCCACCTGCCCGCATTTGGTCCATATCCCTCCAAACCTGTCCTATCCATGTACCGGTCTAACTGTTTCTTAAACGCCTCAACTACCTCCTCTGGCAGCTTGTTCCATACATCCACCACACTTTGTGTGAAAAAGTTACCCCTCACGATTCCCTTTTGCCCTTTACCTTAAACCTATGTCATCTAGTCCCCGATTCACCTACTCTGGGCAAGAGACTCAGTGCATCTACTCGATCTATTCCTCTTATGATCGTATACACCTCTGGAGTGGCCCAGTGCCAGACTCTATGGCTGCTCAGCCATATTCCCATGAGGTATAGATAAAGCAGCCAAAGATCTAGCACTGGGCAAGCTTGATGACGCAGAGGTAGAGTTGCTACCTTACAGCGCCAGGGACCCAGTTTCGATCCTGACTGCGGTTTCTTGTCAGTACGGAGTTTGTACGTTTTCCCTGCGATCTGCATGGGATTTCTCCAGGAGCTCCGATTTCCTCCCACACTCCAAAGTCCGACAGGTTTGTAGGTTAATTGGCTTGGTATAGAAACATAGAAAATAGGTGCAGGAGGAGGCCATTCGGCCCTTCGAGCCATCACCACCATTCATTGTGATTATGGCTGATCGTCCCCAATCAATAACCCGTGCCTGCCTTCTCCCCATATCCCTAGATTCCACTAGCCCCTAGAGCTCCATCTAACTCTCTCTTAAATCCATCCAGTGATTTGGCCTCCACTGCCCTCTGCGGCAGGGAATTCCACAAATTCACATCTCTCTGGGTGAAAAAGTTTTTTCTCACCTCAGTCTTAAATGGCTTCCCCTTTATTCTAAGACTGTGGCCCCTGGTTCTGGACTCGCCCACATTGGAAACATTTTTCCTGCATCTAGCTTGTCCAGTCCTTTTATAATTTTATATGTTTCTATAAGATCCATCCTCATCCTTCTAAACTCCAGTGAATACAAGCCTAGACTTTTCAATCTTTCCTCATATGACAATCCCGCCATCCCGGGGATCAATCTCTTGAACCTACGCTGCACTGCCTCAATCACAAGGATGTCCTTCCTCAAATTAGGAGACCAAAACTGTACACAATACACCAGATGTGGTCTCCCCAGAGCCCTATACAAATACAGAAGAACCTCTTTACTCCTATACTGAAATCCTCTTGTTATGAAGGCCAACATTCCATTAGTTTCTTCACTGCCTGCTGTACCTGCACGCCAACTTTCAGTGACCGGTGTACAAGGACACCCAGGTCTCACTGTACTTCCCCCCTTACCTACCTAACCTAACCCCTTTGAGATAATAATATGCCCACGTGTTTTTGCCACCAAAGTGGATAACCTATACATTTATCTATATTATACTGCAACTGCCACGTATCTGCCCATTCACTCAACCTGTCCAGGTCACCCTGCAACCTCCAAACATCCTCTTCACAGTTCACACTGCCACCCGGCTTTGTGTGATCCGCAAACTTGCTAGTGTTGCTCCTAATTCCCTCTTCCAAATCATTAATATATATGGAAAACAGTTGCGGCCCCAACACCGAGCCTTGCGGCACTCCACTCGCCACTGCCTGCCATTCTGAAAAGGACCCGTTCACTCCTACTCTTTGCTTCCCATCTGCTAACCAATTTTCCATCCATGTCAACACCCTACCCCCCCAATACCATGTGTTCTAATTTTAGTCACCAGTCTCCCGTGCGGGACCGTATCATTGCATAAATGTTAATTGTCCCTAGTGTGTGTAGGATAGTGTTAGTGTGCGGGGATCACTGGTCGGTGTGGACTCAGTGGGCCAAAGAGCCTATTTCCGCGCTGTATCTCTAAACTAAACTAAACAAACTAAACTGAACTAAACTAAACTAAATCTGCACCTGAGTAAGTGGTTCACTGTCCACAAACACAACATTCACAAAGGGAATATTCCAATGGGCATTGGACAGTGCTGGACGCCATTGCACATAATCAGACTCCTCTGTTCATAAGACACATGCAGGAACCAGAAGGATAATTAAATTCTTCATGTATCTCACATTGTATCCCTGATTTCCCCTTACAGTGCAGAAACAATCCCTAGGGCCCTATGATTTTGTTCTGACTGCTGACCCTTCTCCCTACAACTTCCCTTACAATCAACTACTCACTCACACACTAGGGATAATTTTACAGTTGCCTACAAACTTGCATGTCTTTGGAGCAGAGGGCATGAGAGGACCTGGAGGAAACCTACCCAATTACAGGGAGGGGAACATACAAAATTCTCTACAGAGAGCACACAAGAACAGGATTGAACCTGGCTCTCTGGCACGTTGAGCTAGCGGCTCTAACAGCTGCATCACTGTGTCTAAAAAACTTCCTAAAAACTATCTAAAAACTTTTCATTTCTTGTTTTGGTGACATTTGTCCCTCTCAATCTTTTTTTGCATTTCTTAAACCTGTTTTAATGATATCTGCCTGTGCCACATCTCCTGCCAAATTATTTAAAGAGCAGCCCAACAGGAGAAGTGCACCTTCCTTCAAGTATATTGGTCTAACTCTGTTGACGTGCAATCCATCCGAACTGTAAGGGACCCAACTCCTCCGGGAATCTGAAGGCTTCACTTTTAGTTTACTTTAGTTTAGTGTATAGATACAACCTGGGAACAGGCCCTTCGGCCCGCCGAGTCTGTGCCGCCCAGCAATCCCCGCACTATCCCACACACCAGTGACAATTTATAGCCTTTATCAAAGCCATTAACCTACAAACCTGTATGTCTCTAGAGTGAGGGAAGAAACTGGAGCACCCGGGGAAAGTTTTGACCGCCCCTGGAGCACTTGGATCAGAACTCCTGCGGCTTGGAGTCCCCAAAGTCGGTTAAAGTCCGCAAGTACCCACGGTTGGAGCTCCGAGGTTGACTCCTGGCAAAGGGATCGCATAAAGTCCCATAGGCTCCCCCCGGTGGAGCTCTCAAAATCAGCAACTCCTCGATGTTAGGCCGCATTGCGGACGTAGATACAATATGGAAAAAAATCGCATCTCCGTCGAGATAAGAGATTAGAAAACATTTCCCCCAATCCTTCCCTCCCCATCCCACCCCCACATAAAACAAGCTAAAGAACACTAAAAACATACATTGAACACATACAATTAAAACACAATGAAGGAAAGGACAGACAGACTGTTGGCGAGGCAGCCTTTGCTGGCGCCAATCAGGATTTGAACCCGGGACTATGGTGCTGTATGGCAGTACCTCTACTGCTGCACCACCAAGCCATCCACTGGTGTAATGGTGGCATTTAAGAGACTTTTGGACAGGCATATGGATTAATAGCAGGCAGATAAGAGTTCTGCAGCAATTCCTTGGACACGTGTTCATTTTCACTAAAGATAGACACAAAAAAGCTGGAGTAACTTAGCGGGTCAGATCGGTTTAAAACATCATCTACAGTTGATTCCTATACATCTCGTCTGCTCAACTACGAAATCTCATCAAAGTCTGACTACTTTGAAGAAGTTCTCCTCATCTCTCCTCCTCATCGTTTCCCTTTCCCCTGACTCTCAGTCTGAAGAAGGATCTTGACCTGAAACGTCACCTTTTCCTTTTCTTCAGAGATGCTGTCTACTTATTTCCACTATCCTACTTCATTCTATATCCTCCTAGACCATAGAACAGAGATCAATACAGAACAACACAAGGCCCTTCGGCCCACAATGCCTGTGCTAAACATGATGCCAAGGTCAACTATTATCTGAGTGCACATAATCCATATGCATCCATTGCCTGCATATCCATATGCTTATACAAATGTCTCTCAAATGCCACAGTCGCATCTGTCTCAACCATCACCCTTGGCAGTGCATTTCAGGCATTTAACATCTTCTGTCCAAATATTTGCCCTGCCCATCTTCCTTAATCTTTGCCCCTCTCACCTTAAACAGTAGTGATGTTAGCGTTTGTCTTGCTATTGAGGGTGTGCAGTGTAGGTTCACCCGGTTAATTCCTGGGATGACGGGACTGACATATGAGAAAGAATGGGTCGACTAGGCTTGTATTCTCTGGAATTTGGAAGGATGAGAGGGGTTCTTATAGAAACATATAAAATTCTTGAGGGATTGGACAGGCTAGATGCAGGAAAAATGTTCCTGATGTTGGGGGAGTCCAGAACCAGGGGAAACAGTTTAAGAATAAGGGATGAGTCATTTAGGACTGAGACGACGAGAAACGTTTTCAGCCAGAGAGTTGTGAATCTGTGGAATTCTCTGCCACAGAAGGCATTGGAGGCCAATTCACTGGATGTTTTCAAGAGAGTGTTAGATTTAGCTCTTAGGGCTAATGGAAATAAGAGATATGGGGAAAATGCAGGAACGGGGTACTGATTTTGGATGATCAGCCATGATCATATTGAACGGCGGTGCTGGCTCAAAGGGCCGAATGGCCTACTCCAGCAACTCCAAAACATAGCTTTTAAGCCCCACCAGTTGACAACACTTCTCATGCTTGTTGTCCAGAGTATAGGCAGTGTCTTGGAATATCCACCTGGGACAGAATGTACTCTTCAGGCACTGCCATGCCTAGATATTTTTTTTACTTGTTCAGTTCAGTTCAGTTTAGTTTATTGTCATGTGTGCCGAGGCATGGTGAAAAGCCTTTGTTGCGCGCTAACCGGTCAGCGGAAAGACAGTACAAGCCATTGCGCGGTGGTTGAGCGGTAGAGTTGCTGCCTTACAACGCCAGATACCCAGGTTCGATCCTGACTACGGGTGTGGTCTGTACGGAGTTTGTACATTCTCCATGTGATTGCTTCGGGTGCTCCGGCTTACTCCCACATTCCAAAGACCTATAGGTTTGTAGGTTAATTGGCTTCGGTAAAATTGTAAATTGTCCCTATCGTGTAGCATAGTGTTAGTGGACGGGGTTCGCTGGTCGGTGCGGACTCGAAGCTGTTCCTGCACTGTATCTCTAAACTCAAGTAAACTAAACTAAACCATCCACCATGTACAGATACATAATAAGGGAATAACGTTTAGTGCAAGGTAAAGCCTGTAAGGTCTGATCAAGGATAGTGCGAGGGTCAGCAGACCAGGACGGCTCTCTAGTTGTGGTAGGATGATTCAACTGCCTGACTTCATTCAATTAACATCATAATTTAGGAGTAATTTAACTGTACTATTAGATTGCTTATTGTTTTACTTACTCAAAGGCACATTTTAATTCCCTGGCTCTTCGTATAAAACAAGTGCTTGTTTAAACTCACTGGGGTTTTCTGAGGCAGTGCCAATGTTTCATTATCTCAGTTATCTCTTGGTCTCCAAGCGCAGCATTGCATACCTGATGAAGATCATTTCATACTTTTCTCGAGGGGGAGGCTGGTGGCTGGCAATGGTGGTGATCGAGAGGAGCTTTCGTGTGAGTTTGGCAGAACTGCTTTCAGTGAATCAAGCTGCCCTCTTATCTTAAGATCATAAGATCATAAGTGATAGGAGCCGAATTAGGCCATTCGGCCCATCATGTCTACTCCGCCGTTCAATCATGGCTAAACTATCTCTCCCTGCTAACCCCATTCTCCTGCCTTCTCCCCATAACCGTTGACACTAATCAAGAATCTATCTATTTCTGCCTGAAAAATATCCACTGACTTGGCCTCCACAGCCTTCAGTGGCAAACAATTCCACAGATTCACCACCCTCTCACTAAAGAAATGTCTCCTCATCTCCTTCCTAAAAGAACGTCCTTTAATTCTGAGGCTATGAACACTACTTTTAGACTCTCCCGCTAGTGGAAACTTCCTGGCCACATCCATGCTGGAGGTGTTCCTTTGAGCTAGAGTCTATGTGTGCTTCCCTGCATTAGCTGCTTCAGGGCAAATGATCCTCAAGAGGGAAACCACAAGCTCTATGCAGAGGTTATGGGGAGAAGGCAGGAGATGGGGTTAGGAGGGAGAGATAGATCAGTCATGATTGAATGACGGAATAGACTTGATGGGCCAAATAGCCAAATTCTACTATCACTTGTGACCTTATGACCTTATTTAAATCCTTTCTTTGCAAAGACAAATCACCAATAGGTCTGCTTCAGGTAAAGTTCAGGCAAAATTCTCTCTTGCTATAAGAATATAAAGGAGGATAGAAAAAGCTTCTTTAGGTATGTGATGAGGAACAAATTAGTTAAGACTAAAGTTAGACCCTTAAAGACTGAAAAAGGTGAATTTATTATGGGGAACAAGGAAGTGGCATATGAGTTGAACAGCTACTTTGGATCCATCTTCACTGAGGAGGACACAAACAATCTTCCAGATGTACTAGTGGCTGGAGGATTTGGGGTGACAGAGGAACTGAAGGAAATCCACATTAGGCAGGAAATGTTGTAAGGGTAGACTGATGGGACTGAAGGCTGATAAATCCCCAGGGCCTGTTGGTCTGCATCCCAGGATACTTAAGGAAGTGGTTCTAGAAATCGTGGGTGCATTGGTAATCATTTTCCAATATTCTATAGATTCAGGATCAGTTCCTGTGGATTGGAGGGTAGCTAATGTTATCCCACTTTTCAAGAAAGGCGGGGGAGAGAAAACAGGGAATTATAGACCAGTTAGCCTGAGATCAGTGGTGGGGAAGATGCTGGAGTCAATCTTGAAAGATGAAATAGCGGCACATTTGGATAGCAGTAACAGTATTGGTCCGAGTCAGCAAGGATTTACGAAGGAGAAATCATGCTTGACTAATGTTCTGGAATTTTTTGAGGATGTAACTAGGAAAATGGACAGGGGAGAGCCAGTGGATGTAGTGTATTTGGACTTTCAGCAAGCATTTGCTAAGGTCCCACATAGGAGATTAGTGGGCAAAATTAGGGCACATGGTATTGGGGGTAGAGTGCTGACATGGATAGAAAATTGGTTGGCAGACAGGGAACAAAGAGTAGGGATTAATGGGTCCCTTTCAGAATGGCAGGCAGTGACTAGTGGGGTACTGCAAGGCTCGGTGCAGGGACTGTAGCTATTTACAATATACATCAATGATTTAGATGAAGGGATTCAAAGTAACATTAGCAAATTTGCAGATGACACAAAGCTGGGTGGCAGTGTGAACTGTGAGGAGGATGCAATGAGAATGCTGGGTGACTTGGACAGGTTGGGTGAGTGGGCAGTTGCATGGCAGAAGCAGTTTAATGTGGATAAATGTGAGGTTATCCACTTTGGTAGCAAAAATAGGAAGGCAGATTATTATCTAAATGGTGTCAAATTGGGAAAAGGGGAAGTACAACGGGATCTGGGGGTTCTTGTTCATCAGTCAATGAAAATAAACATGCAGGTGCAGCAGGCAGTGAAGAAAGCGAATGGCATGTTGGCCTTCATACAAGAGGAGTTGAATATAGGAGCAAAGAGGCCCTTCTGCAGTTGTACATGGCCCTAGTGCGATCACACTTGTAGTATTGTGTGCAGTTTTGGTCCCTTAATTTGAGGAAGGATGTTCTTGCTATTGAGGGAGTGCAGCATAGGTTTACAAGGTTAATTCCCGGGATGGCGGGACTGTCATATGCTGAGAGAATGGAGCGGCTGGGCTTGTATACTCTGGAATTTAGAAGGATGAGAGGAGATCTTATTGAAATATATAAGATTATTAAGGGTTTAGACACGCTGGAGGCAGGAAACATGTTCCCGATGTTGGGGAAGTCCAGAACCAGGGGCCACAGTTTAAGAATAAGGAGTAAGTCATTTAGAACGGAGATGAGGAAACTTTTTCACAGAGAGTGGTGAGTCTGTGGAATTCTCTGCCTCAGAGGGTGGAGGAGGCAGGTTCTCTGGATACTTTCAAGAGAGAGCTAGATAGGGCTCTTAAAAATAGCAGAGTCAGGGGATATGGGGAGAAGGCAGGAACAGGGTACTGATTGGGGATGATCAGCCGTGATCACATTGAATGGCGGTGCTGGCTCGAAGGGCCGAATGGCCTACTCCTGCACCTATTATCTATTGTCTACTGAGAGTGTGGCGCAATTGTAATATCAGTTTGTAGATCTGCTTCTGTGGCTAGCAGGCAAATAGGCGCCTGGGTTGGGCGCCATCTTGGAAGTATTGCCCCTTCTTGCAAGTATTGTCAGAATGTGACAATTGTTTCTATATACTCCGGATAGGGAACAGAATATCTGTATGTTAACTTTCTGAGATTTGATATTGGCTTATTATTATCATCGTGTGTAACGAGATACAGTGAAAGGATGTACAGGAGCTTCAGGAGAAACAGGTTTGGAGGGATATGGACCAAGCGCAGGCAAGTGGGACTTGTGTAGCTGGGACATTGTTGGCCGGTATGGGTGAGTTGGGCCGAAGGGCCTGTTTCCACACTGTATCACTCTATGACTATGTGTTTTTTGTTTGAAAGAACACCCAGGTCTCTCAACATCAGGGGTCACAGCTTAAGGATAAGGGGGAAATCCTTTAAGACCGAGATGAGAAAAACATTTTTCACACATCTCTGGAACTCTCTGCCACAGAGGGTAGTTGAGGCCAGTTCATTGGCCATATTTAAGAGGGAGTTAGATGTGGCCCTTGTGGCTAAAGGGATCAGGGGGTATGGAGAGAGGGCAGGTACAGGATACTGAGTTGGATGATCAGCCATGATCATATTGAATGGCGGTGCAGGCTCGAAGGGCCGAATGGCCTACTCCTGCATCTATGTTCTATGTATCTATGTATCAATATATTTCAATCTTGTCCAATTAAGAAAAAATCCACTTGTCTGTCGGTTGGTACCGATGTGGATGCCTTTACATTTTTCCGCAAAATATTTCATCTGCATGTACTTCCCTGTTCACTTGACTTGCTGATAATCCTTTGAAGCTTCTGCACAGCCTCCTCTCAGCCCACACTGTTACTCATTTATTGTCATCTGCAAACCTGTATACATTACACTTCATCCTCTCTTTCAACTCAATCGCACTGGTCCACACACTGATCACTGCTCCTGCCTCCCAAACGATTCATTCCAATCTTCTGCTTCCTCTCCATTAATCGTCTCTCAATCAACATCAGCGCATGACCTATAATACCCAGCACTCCAATTTTGTTCAATTACTTCTTGTGTGGTACCTCATCAAAGGCCTTCTGAAAATCCAATCATCAACTCGACCACCTTTATTTATTTGACTAATTACAACCTCAAAACCTGGCAGATTTCTCAACCATTATGTCTCTCTCAATAATCCATATTAATTCGGCCTAGTCCTATTATTATTTTCTAAGTACCTATTAAATCTCCTTAATAATAGATACTAGCAATTTGCTATTCACTTATGTCAGACTCAATGGAATAAATAGCATTCTGTTTTCTCTCTCCTCCCTTTCTTAAATAATAGGAAGGTCACATTTTCTATCTTGAATGAATGAATAAGTTTATTGGCCAAGTATTCACATACAAGGAATTTGCCTTGGTGCTCTGCCCGCAAGTGACATACAGTGACAGTTAGGAATGACACCTAAAACATTAAACATTAATCTTCCAACCTTTGAGAACAGTTCCAGAATCTGAAGCGTTTTTAGTGAATTACAAAAAGTGCATCCGCTATTTTGTAGCCAAAACTATCTAGACACAAAAAGCTGGAGTAACTCAACGGGTCAGACAGCATCTCTGGAGAAAAGGAACAGGTGACGTTTCGGATCGAGACCCTTCTTCAGACTGTCTCGAAACATCACCTGTTCCTTCTCTCCAGAGATGCTGCCGGACTCGCTGAGTTACTCCAGCACTTTGTGTCTATCTTCGGTTTAAACCAGCATCTGCAGTTGCTTCCGACACATCTCCTCCAAAACCCCAGCATTCAAATCACCAGGTCCCGGGGATTTTCATTTGTTTAATTTCACTGCCATTTTCATATATATCTCTAATATAATGGCCCTTGTCATAATCTGTAAAGGATCTACAAAAGCTTCAGCTAACCTGTTCTACTTTACCAGCCTAGAAAACAATTTATCCCTTATGTTTCCCACTAGATTATAAGCAATTTGGGCACCATACGTGAAGAAGGATGTGCCCACTCTGGAGAGGGTCCAGAGGAGGTTGACAAGAATGACCCCAGGAATTATTAGGTTAACCTCTGATGAGCGTTTGTCGGTACTGGGCATATACTTGCTGGAGTTTAGAGGAATGAGGGGGTACCTCATTGAAACGTACAGAATAGTGAAAGGCTTGGATAGAGGAGAGCATGTTTCCACGTGGGAGAGTCTAGGACTAGAGGTCATAGCCTCAGAATAAAAGGATTTTTTTTAAAGGAGATGAGGGGAAATGAGGAGAAGAGGGTGGCGAATCTGTGGAATTCTTTGCCAGAGAAGGCTGTTGAGGCCAAGTCAGTGGATATTGTTAAGGCAGAGATAGCTAGATTTTTGATTAGTACAGGTGTCAGAGATTATGGGGAGAAGACAGGAGAATGGGGTTAGGAAGGAGAGATAGAGCAGCCATGATTGAATGGTGGAGTAGACTTGATGGGCCGAATGGCCAAATTCTACTCCTATTCCTTATGACCTTATGAACATGAGATCATTCTTATGTGGAGTACCGCAAGGTTCGATCTTAGGGCCCTCTTTATTCAACATCTACATGCTCCCACTAGGGCAAATCATGCGAAATAATAATATTGACCACCACTGCTATGCCGATGACACTCAAATCTATGTAGCGCTATCACCAAATGACTATCGCCCCATAGATCTGTTGTGCCAGTGCATTGAGCAAGTCAAAGACTGGATGTGCCAACATTTTCTCCAACTAAATAAGGACAAAACGGAGATAATTGTTTTTGGTGCTAAAAAAGAAAGGCTTAAAGTAACCCAACACCTTCACTCTCTGTCCCTGAAAACTTCAAACAAAGCCAGAAATCTTGGGGTCATTATGGATTCAGATTTAAATTTCGACAGTCACATCAAATCAGTAACAAAATCGGCCTACTATCACCTCAAAAACATAGCAAGATTAAGAGGACTCATGTCAGCTCAAGACTTAGAAAAACTTGTACATGCCTTTATTAATAGTAGGCTAGATTATTGTAACGGTCTCCTTGCAGGTCTTCCAAAAAAAAACTGTCAGGCAGCTACAGCTTGTTCAGAACGCTGTTGCTAGAGTTCTAACAAAGACCAAAAAATTTGAGCATATTACACCAATTCTTAAATCCTTACATTGGCTCCCTGTATGTCAGAGAATTGATTTTAAAATCCTGCTGCTCACCTATAAATCACTACATGGTTTAGGGCCAAAGTATATCACTGACATGCTTCCACTATATAAGCCTTCTAGACCGCTAAGATCTTCTGAAACCAATCTGCTAGTGATTCCCAGAGTAAATACAAAACATGGGAAAGCAGGATTTAGTTACTATGCAACAAATAGCTGGAATAAACTTCCTGAAGATTTAAGACTTGCCTCAACTTTGACCACTTTTAAAAGAAGACTGAAAATTTTTATGTTTACTTTAGCTTTCAGCTAAATCTTAACTACATTGCACTTTTAACTTTTGCACTTTTTATAATGCATTTTTAATTTTGCTTTTCTTTTCTTTTAGTTCTTCTATTTTATTTCATTTTATTATTTTGTTTATTGTATGACATGTTTTTATGTGAAGCACTTTGAGTCTGCCTCGTGTATCAAATGTGCTATATAAATAAAGTTGCCTTGCCTTGCCTTGCCTTAAGTTGGTCTTCACCCTTCCATACCAAGGTTTCGGTCCTTTGCTGAATTCACAATCCTGTCTCAGTCCTCAGACTTACTGCAAATTCTTTCAGCAAGATAAAAAGTTATAGAAGATAAAACAGGCCCTTCGACCCAACTAGCCCTAGTCAACCAACAAGTCCCATCTACACTAGTCCCACCTACCTGCTTTTGCCCATATCCATCTAAACCAGTCCTATCCATTTACATGTCCAAATGTGTGATAGTGCCTGCCTCAATACTTTTCATTTAATCAGAGAAAAAATGCATTGATAATAGACAATAGACAATAGGTGCAGGAGTAGGCCATTCGGCCCTTCGAGCCAGCGCCGCCATTCAATGTGATCATGGCTGATCATCCCCAGTCAGTACGCCGTTCCTGCCTTCTCCCCATATCCCTGACTCCGCTATTTTTAAGAGCCCTATCTATCTTTCTCTTGAAAGTATCCAGAGAACTGGCCTCCACCGCCCTCTGAGACAGAGAATTCCACAGACTCACAACTCTCTGTGTGAAAAAGTGTTTCCTCATCTATGTTCTAAATGGCTTACCCATTATTCTTAAACAGTGCCCCCTGGTTCTGGAATTAAGCAATATCTTGCTTAAGCTACTCTAATAGCATCTCCCAAACCTATGACCTCCGTAACAGGTTTAATAGGAATAAGGATAATAGGCATTTAGGGGAAATGCATATTGTATGTTGTTTCTCTTCTAAGGTGATGAAAGTGGTGCAGGTTGTAATGCTGTTGCCTCACAGAGCTAGAGACCCGTGTTCAATCCTGACCTCAGGTGCTGACTCTGTGGAGTTTGCACCTTTTCCCTGTGACCACATGGGTTTCCTTTGGTTGCTCCGGTTTCCACCCACACCCCAAAGACATATGTGTTTTGTAGGTTAATTGCCCTCTGTAAAATTATTGCTAAAAATGTATGGAGTGGATGAGAAAGTGGGATAACATAGAACTAGTGTGAATGGTTGACCAATAGTTGGCATGGACTCGATGGACCGAAGGGCCTGTTTCCATGTTGTATCTCTAAATTGAACTACACTTAGAAATATATCATCATTCCTTCATCGAAGAGTCTGAGCGTCAGCTATTCATTTTCCCCAAAGATGCTGCCTGACCTGCTGAGTTACTCCAACACTTTGTGTCCTTTTGTGAAAACCAACATCTGCAGTTCCTTGTTTCTACATTCTACCTTTGTTGTTGCCTGGTATAAATTTTGCCGAACCACCTAATTTTGCCTAAGGACAAATCGGGATCCTGCTGGCTTTGCCAGTCATTTTCACATTCTGAAGAATGAAATGAAGAAAGCTACTGTGGACATTACATTTCTCAACACCAGCAAAACCAAGGAATTGATTGTGGACTTTGGAACGAGTAGGATGGGGACCCACAGTCCCGTTTATATCAACGGGTCGATGGTTGAAAGGGTCAAGTGCTTCAAATTCCTGGGTGTGCACATCTCTGAACATCTTTCCTGGTCCGACAACACTGAAGCTATTATTAAGAAAGCACATCAGCGCCTCTACTTCCTGAGAAGATTACGGAGAGTCGGTTTGTCAAGGAGGACTCTCTCTAACTTCTACAGGTGCACAGTAGAGGGCATGCTGACCGGTTGCATCGTGGCTTGGTTCGGCAACTTGAGCGCCCTGGAGAGGAAAAGACTACAAAAAGTAGTAAACACTGCCCAGTCCATCATCATCGAGGGGATTTATCGCAGTCGCTGCCTCAAAAAGGCTGGCAGCATCATCAAGGACCCACACCATCCTGGCCACACACTCATCTCCCTGCTACCTTCAGGTAGAAGGTACAGGAGCCTGAAGACTGCAACAACCAGGTTCAGGAATAGCGACTTCCCCATAGCCATCATGTTATTATTCTTGGCTCGGACAAAACTCTGAACATTAATAACCCATTATCTGTTATATGCACTTTATCAGTTTATTTATTCATGTGTGTATATATTTATACAATGGTATATGGACACACTGATCTGTTCTGTAGTAAATGCCTACTATGTTCTGTTGTGCTGAAGCAAAGCAAGAATTTCATTGTCCTATCAGGGACACATGACAATAAACTCTCTTGAATCTTGAATCTTTCTCACTTTAAAAATATACACCCTGTTTGCCTGTAATATTGTTGCCAATATGTTTCACTCCAAAATAAACAGACATTTTCTTCTCCCTTCAGCCAAGTGGTAGAGATATTTGCAAAAACACACCTCCGGATTCAGGGACAGTTTCTTCCCAGTTGTTATCAGGCAACTGAACCATCCTCTCTCCAACTAGAGAGCAGTCCTGACCTCCCATCTAGCACATTGTAGACCTTTCAACGATCTTAAATCAGACTTTATCTTGCACTAAATGTTATACCCTTTATCTTGTATCTGTACACAGTGGCGGCTTGATTGTAATTGTGTATAGTCTTTTCGCTGACTGGATCGCACGCAACACAGTTCTCCAACTAGTCTGACTGTCCTCGTTTACATTTTTTGCTGTTTGCATTGTCGTTACCCTCTCCTAGCTAACAATGACCTATAGACCTTCATCCCCTTTGTCTCATTTTCACACCTTACATTTCCTTATCTCTGTACCTCCCTCTCCCCTGATTCAGTCTGAAGAAGGGTCCCGACCCGAAACGTCACCTATTCCTTCTATCAAGAGATGCCGCCTGTCCCGTTGAGTTACTCCAACATTTTGTCTATCTTCGGTTTAAACCGGCATCAGCATTTTCCTTCCTACGACAAATAGCTCGGTAGATGTAAAAATAATAAATTAAGCTAAACTAAACTAAACGATGTTGTCAAACAACCTTGAACCAATTCTGTAACACAGATAATAAACTGGAGTCCTGCTGTAATGTATAATGTTAAGATCCCAATATTACTCCCTCGTGTGCTTTGAGGTCAGTTTCTTCGTCTCTGATGACTCATCTGGAGACACTCGAGAGGGATATAAAAACAGACCATGATTTCTTTCCTACAATTACTTAAGCACATTTCCTGAATATTCTACTGCAAAACACCACTCAAATGAACTCCATCGAGACATATACTGAATTCACTGAACTTCCTACAGCTCTGAAAGACAACCCAGCTAGTAATATCCACAAATCCAGGTGTTTTGGGAAAGCTACGCAATAATTGGGATTCATCAATTCTGTAAGGACTGTCAAATTTTTTGGTGATATTTCAGTCGTGATCTGAGCTTTTCTCAAAATAGATTTACCTTATTTTTAACATTTCCAACTCCTGCATTTCATGGATTATTTCAGAAATATGAATAATTAGTTATCCATCATGTCAAAAAATCTGCTTTTGCCT
Organism: Amblyraja radiata; assembly: GCF_010909765.2. Taxonomy (NCBI): domain Eukaryota; kingdom Metazoa; phylum Chordata; class Chondrichthyes; order Rajiformes; family Rajidae; genus Amblyraja; species Amblyraja radiata. The sequence goes on from NC_045961.1 coordinate 93,669,878, forward strand.
TATCTAAATACATAAGATGTATTCACCCGATATTATTGGAATTACCGGTGAAAGATACTGAAAAATGTGCCTGCACAATTCAGCAAAGCAAGTTTAATGAGAAAGAGAAGCATTCTTAAGATAATATAGTTAAGTTTAATGCAAGTTTGAAGCAACATATCACAGTTATTACCTTAACTGGGATTGAAATCAGAGTGAAGATATTGCAAGGCGGGATAGAATGCATAACACAAATGCTTCTCTCTCCCACACAAACTTACTGTCAAAACAGGGAAGAAAGTGAAAAAGGCCAATTACATTTGCATAAGTTAGCCATGGTACAAATGGCTCTGTTTTTTGTTACATTCAGCACACTGTTTATATTGAATTAGATTACAGGTACAGACCAGGGCAGTCACGGTGGTGCAGCGGTAGAGTTGCTGCCTTACAGCGAATGCAGCGCCGGAGACCCAGGTTCGATCCCGATTACGGGTGCTGCTGTACGGAGTTTGTACATTTTCCCCGTGACCTGCGTGAGTTTTCTCCGAGATCTTCAGTTTCTTCCCACATTCCAAAGACGTACAGGTTTGTAGATTAATAGGCTTGGTAAAATGTTAAGATAAAATTGGCCCTAGTGGGTGCAGGATAGAGTTAATGTGCGGGGAGCGCTGGTCGGCACGGACCCGGTGGGCCGAAGGGCCCGTTTCCACGCTGTATCTCTAAACTAAAAATTAAAAAAATAAAACCTTTCAGGCCACCAAGTTCATGAGGTTCAAGTCTGAAGAAGGGTCTCGACCCGAAACATCACCCATTCCTTCTCACCATAAATGTTGCCTGCCCCGCTGAGTAACTCCAGCATTTTGTATCTATCTTTGGTGTAAACCAGCATCTGCAGTTCCTTCCAACACATCAAGCCCATCATATCTATTTTACTTCGGAGTTACGTGAGTGACTACGTGAAGAACCCCGCTAGGACGCATGCGTGTCATTGCGCTACACGCATTGCGAAACGTCAGACGCGGTGGAAGGACGTTCCCCCGCGGCGGCAATTTGAAAAGCCGCTATTGCAGGTAAGATTTTTTAATCTGCCGTCTTTTTGCCCACTACAGGAGAAAGGCAAAAAGCAAACGGGGGCTGCGATGAAGCTGGTCAGGGAGGACCACGAAGCAGCGGACAGCCAGCAAAGCAGCCGTCGGCACTAGATCACCCACAGTGGGATCAGCTGTGCCCTGTGTAGCCGCCGCGCCGGCCAAATCAACGCGGCCGGGCGGCAGGCAAAACACAAAACAAACAGAGTCGTGGACTCGGAGGAGTCCGACTCTGATACACCACGGGAGGCCAGCGACCGAGATCACTGGACCCGCATGGAATGGTGTTTGGAGCATCTGCTCCAGCGTGACCAGCTCCGGGATTTGGAGTCAGGCCACTGTGGACACTATATCAAACCCACAGCAGCACCTTTTCAAGGGCTGCACAATTTTTTATTTTTTTATTTAACCTTTATTTAACCAGGATAAGTCTCATTGAGATTAAAAATCTCTTTTACAAGAGAGTCCTGGCCAAGACAGGCAGCAGCACAGTTCCACAGTTACAGACAATAATTTAAAAAAAAAACAACAGAGAACATATAAATAGAGTCACAGTCAGATTCAAATTCAGCAGGGGTATTAAAATTAACAGCAGACTCAGCAGAGCCAGGGACTTGGTTAGGTTGAACATTCCTTGAAATCATATTTGTAAAACAAACAGACACAGTTAGAGACAGGAGGAGACGTGTGCTGCCATCTTGGATTTTTGCCACAGAAGATGTCGAGACGGTGCAGGTTTGGAATTCCTCCCACACCACACAAAAGCCAGACCGGCCCGGACAGCACCGGCGAGGCAGTAAGGGGGGGGGGGGGGGGGGGGGGGGGGGGGGGGGGGGGGGGGGGGGGGGGGGGGGCTGTTCTGGATGCAGGTGTCAAAGTCCAGAAAGATTTTCTCCCCTCTTTTGGTGCGCTAGTTTCATGGCAGGTTGCCAGCAACAGTTGTGGGAGCTCGGCAGTTAGTTGATAAGACTGCTCGCAGTCCCAAAACAAGCAGAAACTTTTAAAATAAATCTCTGCAGCGTTGCAGCGATACTCCAAGATGTTAAAGGTTCCGCTGTGCCTCCTCCGAAGTCCAAAAAGATTTTCTCCCCTCTTTTGGTGCGCTAGTTTCATGGCAGGTTGCCAGCCACAGTTGTGGGAGCTCGGCAGTTAGTTGATAAGACTGCTCGCAGTCCCAAAACAAGCAGAAACTTTTAAAATAAATCTCTGCAGCGTTGCAGCGATACTCCACGATGTTAAAGGTTCCGCTGTGCCTCCTCCGAAGTCCAAAAAGATGTTTAAATTCCCTCACTTTTGTGTCTGGACGGGAGCTCCGCAACACCACACCTCTCTGCTGCCACACCTCCTGCGCTGAATGTCTCCACCTTATCAGAGGGGAGCACCTCGAGTCAGTTCTGGGCTGACTTGGAAGAGGGGACCGCGGAAGAAAACACCAGTGCATGCATGGGGTGCAGGGTGAAGAAAATTTGCTGGATATGGTGATGCAGCCAGACCAAACAGGGGCAAACCTGGAGCCTAAGCTTGCAACAAGCATTGACTACATGTCACTGAACCAGCTACAGGAACAGGCTGTGCTGGATACAACAGAGACATTTAACACCAGGAAACTGCATTTCCTTGAATGTGCCAATTGTAAACAGCTGCATCTGGAAGCACATCGGGCCACGGGCAGAAGCATGGAAGTGAAGTTTCAAAAAGTCCTGAAGTTACTAAACTTCAGGAATAACCGCTTTTTGCCCGTACGGTGGCACCACGGCCATGTCCCAAGGCCAACAGGACGCGCAGGCACTGCTATGCAACACTCAGCACGAATTAAATAGCATTAGAAAAAGTGCCATACAGCCAACGCTAAATCCAAAATTCACGGGGCTGTGTAAGCCTGGAGCCACCAAACCGCCTATTCTCCTGTTCAGGAGGCAACTTGTCTAAGCAGGTAAAGGAGCTGGACGAAGAAGCCAGAACTTTGGGGTTAATTAAAGGATCAACCTACCCTGCTAAAAACCCACCATAACCTACGACAACACCTCTACGCACCCACTGGCAGAACTGGTGAAATTTCGAGGGCTCGGCACTCTAAACATGAGTCTTTTAGGCCATGGCCCAGGCCGACCCTCCTGGAAGATGCGGGTAACCCCAATAACACCAGCAACCAACCCGAAGAGCCAACCACCAGCACAGCAACGGAAGAACTTCAGGAAGAAGTAGTCCTGCCACTGGTAACAATGGAGGTAGGGGGTCTGGTTCCCCAAATAATATGGGAAGCATGGAGGTTGGGGGAAGACTGTATTACGGTTTAAATGCACGGAGCATGCTAACATCCGATACTTACGTCTTAAGCAGTATCCAGGGTATGCCATAGAGTTTGTACACCAAAAACAGCCCTCCAGTTCAACACAAACCAAACCGAGAATTTGTGCTCCCTGATAGGTAAAAAACAGAAGCACAAGTTGAACTGGAGCGACTTTACATAAAAGGTGTAATTCAGACAACACAACACGAACCATTAGAATTCGTGTCCAATATATGTACTAAAACCAAAAAAGATGGTGGTTGTCGCATCATCATAGATCTGACAAATTGAGTACATTTGTACAATATATTCACTTCAAAATGGAAACCTTTGTTACTGCTAAACAACTAATTTCCAAAGGGTACTTCATGGCTAGCATCGATTAAAAGATGCATACTATTCAGTACCCATACGAGGTGACCACAGACGTTACTTAAAATTTAACTGGATGGGACAACACTGGCAATATAAAGCGCTGCCAAATGGGCTAACATCAGCCCAGGCTGTACACAAAAATTAAAAAAACCAGGCCTAGCGTTTCTACGCAAACGCAAACATATGGTTATGGCATATTTGGATGACATACTCATGTGGGCATAACTTTGGAATTGGCCATATTAACTGTAACAGCCACAAAAACAGTTGTTTGGGAAAAACTGGGATTTATCATCCATCCAATTAAATCTAAACTAACACCGTCCACTACTATGGACTACTTGGGATTCACCATTGATTCAGTTCACAACGGTGACACTACCCAAGGGAAAGGCCAGAGAAATAATAGAGGTTGTAGCAACCTCATTGACATCACAAATCCATCTATCAGATTGGTAGCCAAAGTAATTGGTAAAATGGTGGCTGCTTTCCCAGCCACACAATTTGGATTACATTACCAAAACTTACAGAGAGCTAAATTTCAAGCTCTAAAAATCAATGCAGGTCACTTTAACAGACCTATGAGACTACCAATTCAAGCCAAAACTGAGCTAAAATGGTGGATCGATAACATCTGGCTTTGTTTCAAACCTATCATTGTCAGTAACCCTTCGATGGTACTACAAACGGATGCCAGTGCACTGGGATGGGGAGCCACCAATACCATCACCAGCTGTGGAGATAGATGGACCGTGCAGGAGGCATCCTTCTTACTGACACTGGGTATAAATTACTTGGAAATGTTGGGTGCAGTTCATGGACTTACACACCACCAGCATGTTAGATTACAAATAGACAATACCACTGTGGTAGCATACATCAACCACATGGGCGGCAACAAATCGATATCATGTGACAATCTCGCTAATTCAATTTGGCAATGGTGCATCCAGAGAAATATTTGGATATCAGCCACTTACCTACCACGGAGACTAGGTTTAGTGGCAGACACCAGGTCACGCAAATTTAATGAAAACACCGAATGGATGTTAAACAAAACAGTGTTTGCTGAAATCACAGCAAAATACGGGAAACCGGATATCGATCTTGTCGCATTTAGAAGATATCTAACTATGTTTCATGGGAACCAGACCCTGGGTCAACGGCAACAGATGCATTTTCGTTGCATTGGGGGAAATGGTTTATTTACGCATTCCCTCCCTCCTGCCTCATCAGTCGGGTATGAAGGAAAATACAACAAGACTCTGCGTCTGGTATTTGGGAGTACCCGATTGGCCTGCTCAACCATGGTTCCCAGTGGTGCAAAACATGGTATTCGAACCATGTATTACATTCCCACACAGACCAGATCTACTACTACATCCCGTGACGGGATAGCCATCCAAGCCATAAAGCTGGAACCTGCTAATTTGTAGAGTTTAAAAACACCGCTTCTACAACTGGGACTCACGGACCGAACAGCAAACATCATCTCGGCGGCCCAAAGAGAGTCAACCAAGAAGCAATATCTGGTCTACATCAGAAAGTGGGAAACGTACTACCATAAGAACAAAACCACGAACAGAAATATCAACATCCCATCTGTTCTGGAATATCTGGCAGGCCTCCACTATGATGAGGGGCTCAGCTACAGTGCCATCAACAGCGCCAGAAGTGCCCTATCGACATACCTATGGCAAGGGACAGAGCGTTACACGGTATGGACTCACCCTCTGGTAACCAAGCTCATGAGGGGAATATTTAACACAAACCCCCAAAAAAACAGGTACTCCCATATATGGGATGTAAGCATTGTCCTGAAAGCACAGTCATGGTAATGGCACTGGTCACGGCAGAGGGTTCAGTCACTGCACAGACTGGACAACATGACCTCCTCACCTGACGATATTACGTTCCATATTTACGAACTAGTAAAACAGAACAGACAGGGGTCAGCAGGCCTCAATATCCAATGTAGGTCATACCCTGCAGATGACCGCCTCTGTATAGTTAAACATCTATCACTATACATGGTGAAAACTAAAAACCTGAGAGGCAATGAGAAGTGACTGCTGATCAGCCATAAGAAACCTCACAAAAAAGTGACGGTCCAAACGATCTCGAGATGGCTGAAAAAGGTACTGACGTGGGCTGGGGTGGATACTAATGTGTTCAAATCTCATTCCACCAGGGCCGCAGCTACATCAGCGGCAGTACGACTGGATGTGCCCATGGACCAAGTCCTCGAAGCAGCAGGACGGTCAGGGGAAAGAACTTTCCAGTTATTTTATAACAAACCAGTGAGAGAGACTGGAACATTTGCAGAAAGAATTTTAAATTCTGTAAATTAATTAAAACCCATAAATAGGGTTATATTTGTGTTAATACATTTTATGATTTCAATAACGAATCATGTGCAATTATGTTAACACTATTCCTCCCACAGTCAAGGCAGACGTGTGCATGGACGTTTCTACGGCATGAGATCACAGAGCTTTGAAGTCTTCACGTAGTCACTCACGTGACTCCGAAGTAAAATAGTAAGATTAAACGAGAACTTACCAGTTTGAGGTTTGATCTGTATTTTATGAGGAGTTACGATGAGGGATTACGTGCCCTCCGCTCCCACCCAGATCATATATACTTAACTGGTACCTCTTCTCTAATCTTACTATGTTTAGTCATTACAGTTATCTGTGATCTCACACTGCTGCTTTGAACAATGACACGCATGCGTCCTAGCGGGGTTCTTCACGTAATCCCTCATCGTAACTCCTCATAAAATACAGATCAAACCTCAAACTGGTAAGTTCTCGTTTAATCTTACTATTAAACACTCATTTACACTAACTATATCCCAATGCCATTATTCCCATGTTTCCAAAAACTGCACCAGATCCCACCACTCAGCTCCTCATGAGACAACATACGGTGGCCAATTAACCTATTAAGTTGCACATTTTTGGGGTTTCGTCTAGTTTATTATAGCCTTGTTTAGCTTAGTTTAGAGATACAGCACGGTAACGGCCCTCTGGTCCACTGGATCCGCATCGACCAGCGATCCCCGCACACTAACACTATCCTACACACACGAGGGTATGTGTTTACACTTGTACCAAGCCAATTAACCTACAAACCTGGAAATCTTTGGAGAGTGGGAGGAAACCGAAGATCTCGGAGAAAATCCACGCGGTCGCGGGGAGAACGTACAAACTCTGCACAGACGGCACCCGTAGTCAGGATCGAACCCGGGTCACAGGCGCTGCAAGCGCTGTAAGGCAGCAACTCCACTGCTGCGCCACCGCGCCGCCCACTGTAGGAGCTGTAGGAGGGAACTGGAGCACCCGGAGGAAACCCCATGCATTCACGTCAGATCCATACAGACAGCATTGACTCTTTGAGACAGGTCAGGATTGAACCCAGATCACTGAGCTGCTCCACAGTAGCTCCACCATCTATGTTACTGTGTTGCCCCTCACACACAGTCGTGCCTGCCATTTTTTCCCTCATCTGCACAAGACCCCGATTCATGCTCAGAACCGTCCCGTTGATCGCATGTGATGACTTGACCAAATAGTCACTTTCTAGCTGCAATAGTGGCTGCTCACCGACAGCATAACGAGAGATGAGTCAAACAGTAATACTCCAGACCAGTGACTTTTCGATTATCTCACATACATCCGTGCCACCATTTCTTGTCACGAGCAGAATGAACTGCATATGCTGGAAAAACCGAAGGTAGACAAAAAATACTGGAGAAACTCAGCGGGTGAGGCAGCATCTCTTCTTTTTGTCTCTGACAACCCTTCAGACACTCTGTCACGCATTTCTCAGGACAGCGAGTTCAGGAAGGCTGATCTGATATCTACCAGGGTGACTGCATATACAGGTGCAGCCTAGACTGTCAGGTACTAAGCCTGACTCATGTTAAGAGTCAAGAGTGTTTTATTGTCATATGTACTACAACGGAACAAATAATTTCTTACTTGCAGCAGTGGCACGACAGGTTTGTGAGCCCACTTCTCAATGGATAATATAATAAATAAACATGAAAAAATAGAAGTTCAATAAATAATATTACAGTAAAGTGCAATGACAAAACAAAGCATAAAGTCCCCAGTGTAACCAAAGCAGTTGGTAATTTGGAGTTTAGTCGGAGTTTGTCGTGTTCAATGGCCTGATGGTTGTTGGGAAAAAGCTGTTCCTGAACCTGGCTGTTGCAATAGACAATAGACAATAGACAATAGGTGCAGGAGTAGGCCATTTGGTACTTCGAGCCAGCACCGCCATTCAATGTGATCATGGCTGATCATCCCCAATCAGTACCCCGTTCCTGCCTTCTCCTCATATCCCCTGACTGCTATTTTTAAGAGCCCTATCTAGCTCTCTCTTGAAAGCATCCAGAGAACCTGCCTCCACCGCCCTCTGAGGCAGAGAATTCCACAGACTCACCACTTTCTGTGAGAAAAAGTGTTTCCTCGTCTCCGTTCTAAATGGCTTACTCCTTATTCTTAAACTATGGACCCTGGTTCTGGACTCCCCCAACATCGGGAACATGTTTCCTGCCTCTAGTGTGCCCAAGCCCTTAGCCCAAGTCCAAGCAGTTTTCACAAGTTCATAAGAGGAGAATTAATCCATTCGGCCCATCGAGTCTACTGCGCCATTCAAAGCTGCCACAGCCAGACATAAAAACAGCTTTTTTACCACGAGTAGTAGCTCGACTCAATAACTAAAAATCTGTAGCCTCCTTTTGCCCTGTATTTTATTTATTTCACATGTTTAATCGATAATGTTTTATTATTAATGTTTAATGTTTTATGTGTCATTCTTAATTGTCACTGTATGTTGTGTTGTTACTTGCGAGCGGAGTACCAAGACAAATTCCTTGTATGTGAACATTCTTGACCGATAAACTTATTCATTCATTCATTCATTCCTTTAATCATGGCTGTTCTCTGCCTCCTAATCCCATTTTCCTGCCTTCTCCCCGTAATACCCATTTTAATCAAGAACGGATTCAGATTCGTACAATTTCGTCCCGTTGGAAGGAGTGAAATGAGAGCATGGCCAGGGTGGAGGGGGTCATAGAAACATAGACATAGAAAATAGGTGCAGGAGTAGGCCATTCGGCCCTTTGGGCCTGCACCGCCATTCAATATGATCATGGCTGATTATCCAACTCAGTATCCTGTACCTGCCTTCTCTCCATACCCCCTGATCCCTTTTTCCACAATGGCCACATCTAACTCCCTCTTAAATATAGCCAATGAACTGGCCTCAACTACCTTCTGTGGCAGAGAGTTCCAGAGATTCACCACTCTCTGTGTGAAAAATGTTTTTCTCATCTCGGTCCTAAAGGATTTCCCCCTTATCCTTAAGCTGTGACCCCTTGTCCTGGACTTCCCCAACATTGGGAACAAACTTCCTGCGTCTAGCCTGTCCAACCCCTTAAGAATTTTGTCAGTTTCTATAAGATCCCCCCTCAATCTCCTAAATTCTAGCGAGTACAAGCCGAGTCTATCCAGTCTTTCTTCATATGAAAGTCCTGACATCCCAGGAATTAGTCTGGTGAACCTTCTCTGCACTCCCTCTATGGCAATAATGTCCTTCCTCAGATTTGGAGATCAAAACTGTACGCAATACTCCAGGTGTGGTCTCACCAAGACCCTGTACAACTGCAGTAGAACCTCCCTGCTCCTATACTCAAATCCTTTTGCTATGTCCTTGATTGATGCTGGCTGCCTTTTTGAGACAGTGTCTCAGATGGATCCATAGGAAGGAACTGCAGATGCTGGTTTACACCGAAGATAGAAACAAAATACTGGAGCAACTCAGCGGGTCAGGCAGCATCTCTGGAGAGAAATAATAGGTGACGTTTTGGGCCGAACCCTCCTTCAGGGAAAGTAGACGTGAGGGGAGGGGTGGAACAAATCAAGGCCATTATGGGCTCCACCCTACCTGAGGTCATCTGTTGCCGGCCCTGATTTCTTCTGGCCTTTGCTTACCTCCATTTTATTTCCCCCCCCCCCCCCCCCCCCCCCCAGCCCCCCAAGCCCTCCTACCCCCCCCCCCCCTCCCCACCTCTACTTTCAGACTGAAGCAAGGTTCCAACCCAAAACATCACCTATTCTTTTACCAAAGATGTTGCCTGACCTGCTGAGTTACTCCAGTATTTTGTTTTGTCTATCTCTTTTAAATCCCGTCGATGATGGTGAGGTCAGAACCCTTATGCCAGGGAACAGGCCTGAGACATTCCTCAAATGTGCAATTTAGCTTCACACTGCAATGCTGATTAAAAATGACGCCACTGTGGAAGTTCTGCCAGAATAATTGCTGTCTTCAATATTATGAGCCAAGTATTAATAATCTTCCTTGACTAATAGCTCTGTTTAAGCTACTTACTCCTGGTCAACATCTATGGATAAAGCACAGCCTTGCCTTAAATCCACTATGTAATGCGTTCATTCTTCCCGCAACCAGGTATTTTTTTAGATAATCATTGCGACACTGGTCATGAATGAACTGTTGGCTGTGAAACGCAAATTCATGCACCACTGGCAGAAATGCAGTGGTTGCCCAGGGATTCAATATAGACTTTAGACTTCAGAGGTACAGCTGCCGATGCAGGCCCTTCAGCCCATCCAGTCCGCGCTGACCAGCGATCAGCATGTACGCTAGCACTATCCTACACACTAGGGACAATTTACAATTTTTACCAACACCAATTTACTCTGTTTGAGATCATTTGTTGCTGGCCATCATTGGACCGGGTCTTCTCTTGCCTCCATCTCATAATCTCCCTGCTCCCCCCACCTCCCCCCACTTTCAGTTTGCAGAAAGATCCAAACCCGAAACATCATGTTTTCCCTGTATGAAAGCTCTTGGGTTACTGTAAATATATTACAAAACTTCTTTCAATTTTCAGAACTTCCAACATCAATCAACATGAGATTCTTCCATTATATTTATTTGAAGGTGTTGTGATTTCAATGTACAGTATAATGGAGTGTCCAGGCTAATATAGATTGGTGTCTATGTCATTTGAACAACTTAACATCAGTTGAAAGTATTAATATATTTCCAGTTAAAGAACTTATCTCTATACCACCTTCAGCATGCAGCTGTGAAATATTTCTATTTAATGAGCGGCACGGTGGTGCAGTGGTAGAGCTACTGCCTTACAGCGCCAGGGACCCGTGTTCGATCCTGACTACGGGTGCTTGTCTGTACAGAGTTTGCACGTTCTCCCCGTGACCTGCGTGAGTTTTCTCCGAGATCTTCTGTTTCCTCCCACACTCCAAAGACGTACAGGTTTGTAGGTTAATTGGCTTGGTATAAATGTAAAAACAAGTATAATTGTCCCTGGTGTGTGTAGGGTAGTGTTAATGTGTGGGGATAGCTGGTCAGCGTGGACTCGTGGCTTTGTTGAACTGTTTGTCTTCCATGGTGTCAGCTTTATCCAGGAATTTCTCAAGTTCTCATGTCCCTAGCATCAGGGACAATTGTTTTTGCTTTGTTCCCTCCTACATCTGCAAACATCACATTTTGTTGTCCAACGTCTCTTCACTGAAGAAGGGTTTCGGCCCGAAACATTGCCTATTTCCTTCGCTCCATAGATGCTGCTGCACCCGCTGAGTTTCTCCAGCATTTTTGTGTACTTTCTCTTCACTACTGTTCTGCCTCCTGCCCATTGCAAAGGTTTGCAAACTCTCGCTGGTGGGTAGAATACATCCATTTCAGCACTTCTCCTACATATTCTGGGACCACTATCTTTCACTTCTGAAAAGCAAATCCTCAGAAGTGCTGGGCTCATCTTGCATATAGTAAGCATGGGACAATGTTGGCTGGGAACCTCCGCTGCTTTTGTGGAGCCTAAAGCCTAAAAGAGTGAAATAGATTTTCACATCCAAATCTCTCCGAGGCAAAACGAGACGGGTTCTTTTGAAAAATTAGATTTATTGTAGATAGACACAAAAGGCTGGAGTAACTCAATGGGACAGGCAGCATCTGTAGAAAAGGAATGGGTGGCGTTTCGGGTCGAGACCCTTCTTCAGATTGTAGATGTCTAGATTCAAATAATTATGGAGACCAGACTCTAATGCGAAATGTAGGAAAGAAATTTATGTGAAATTTGTTGATTGATGGCCAATAGTGGAAGAGTCAAAAGCAAAAACTCCAAATACATACGTACAGGTATGTAGGTTAATGTGGCTTGGTGTATGTGGTAAAAAATTGTCCCTAGTGTGTGTAGGATTGTGTAAATGTGCGGGGATCGCTGGTCAGCGCGGACTCGGTGGGACGCAGGGCCTGTTTCCGCGCTGATTCTGCAAACTAAACTAAACTATATCTGAGTCATTTCTACACATGCATGAGTCTGCCTTCAGATTACTGGTGAGTCTGGTAACCTTTGTGATGACACCAGTTCATTTTTTTAATGGCCAATGTTGCTCATATTGCTGTTTCTGCAAGCAATTATTAAACATGTGTATTGCAATGCTCTTTATATGTTAAATAAATAAATTGTCAATACAACACATTTCTACATGTTAGACAAAGTAGTTTTTCCTCAGGAGTATTTAGTGTGTCATGTCATGTCCTAAGTATACAGCGTGAGACGAAGGTTAATTGGTAATTTCCAAGTGTGCTGCAGTGTAAATTCAATAACCAGTGGCAGTCAACTTATTCGGGCAATTTTTATGTAAAGGTGACTCAAAGCCAAAATTACAATTTCACAGTAAAATAATTAATTCGGAGCACAAATACCAGATTGATCTCTGGAACACGGTAAGCCTTACGCAAACGACTAATAACATGTCCACCAGCAATGCACTCGTTTCTGGTCATTAGCTGACAAGGAAAATAAAATGCTAAACAAGCCGGAGGAGACACAAAAGAGACTGCAGATGCTGGAATCTGGAGCAAAGGACAAGCTGCTGAAGAAACTCGTCAGATCAAGCAGCATCGTTGGAGGCAATCAGGACAAACAAGCCAGGGTACATTTCAACAATTCCCGCTGGGCGTTCCATGATTTTATAATTAAGGCTAGTCAGGGCAAACATTGACGAGGCATCAAAGTCAATGTGCCAATGGAGATGACTACAATTAGTCAACAATATGGGTGGCATGGTGGCGTGGCGTGTCATAAGGTCATAAGTGATAGGGGCAGAATTAGGCCATTCAGCCCATTAGGTCTACTCCGCCATTCAATCATGGCTGATCTATTTCTCCCTCCTGCCTTCTCCCCATAACCCCCGACACCCGTACTAATCAAGAATCTATCCATCTCTGCCTTAATAATATCCATTTACTTGGCCTCCACAGACTTCGTGGCAAATAACTGCACAGGTTCACCACCCTCTGACTAAAGACATTCCTTCTCATCTAGAGCTACTGCCACAGAGCACCAGAGATCCATGTTCGATCCTAACCATGGGTGGGCGCCTGTACGGAGTTTGTACATTCTCCCCGTGACTTGCGTGGGTTTTCTCCGAGATCTTCGTTTTCCTCCCACACTCCAAAGACGCGCAGATTTGTAAATTAATTAGCTTGGTATAAATATATTCAGATTCAAAAAACTCAGATTCAAACTTTATTGTCATTGTGCAGTGTACAGTACAGTACAGAGACAATGGAAATTGTCCCTAATGTATGTAGGATAGTGTTATGCCCCTGTCCCACTTAGGAAACCTGAACGGAAACCTCTGGAGACTTTGCGCCCCACCCAAGGTTTCCGCGCGGTTCCCGGAGGTTGTAGGTGGTTGCCGGAGGTTGCAGGTAGTGGAAGCAGGCAGGGAGACTGACAAAAACCTCCGGGAACCTCCGGGAACCGCACGGAAACCTTGGGTGGGGCGCAAAGTCTCCAGGGGTTTCCGTTCAGGTTTCCTAAGTGGGACAGGGGCCTTGGTGTGCAGGGATCGCTGGTTGGTGCGGACTTGGTGGGCCGAATGGCCAGCTTCCGCACTGTATCACTAAACTAAATTGAACTAAACCAAACTAAATATTCTTGCTAGATGTCGGAGGCACCATTTTTCCTCAATGCCTTTCGCAAATTGTTATTTAATTAAATGAGTTCACTTTATCTATTCTATAGATATAACCTCAATCAGCTCTGGCAGATTGAATAAACATGATCTCCATTTCGACGATGCATGGATACATAACTGTTGTCAAATCCTCTTAAATTATTTTCTAAGTGGGGCAGCAGTAGAGTTGCTGCCTTACGGCGCTTGCAGGGCTGGAGACCCGGGTTCGATCCCAACTATGGGTGCTGTCGGCATGGGGTTTGTACGTTCTCCCCGTGACCGTGTGGGCTTTCTCCGAGATTTTTGGTTTCCTCTCAAACTTCAAAGACGTACAGATATGTAGGTTAATCGGCTTGGTGAATGTGTATATTGTCCCTGGTGTGTGTAGGGTAGCGTTAATGTGTGGGGATTGCTAGTCGGCGCGGACTCGGTGGGCCGAAGGGCCTGTTTCCGCGCTGTATCTCTAAACGAAATTAAACTAAACTAAAGTATATTGTTACCATTTCCTTAATAATTGGTTCCCATGTTTTCCCTACTACTCATGGCAATCCGGTTTGTAGTTCCCTGTTTTCTCTTTCCTTTCCTTCCATGTGCAGTTTTCTTCCTACACATTTCACATATTACCTGCCAGGCTTTGTCCTGCCCCTCCTCACTTCCACTTTCTTCACCCTCCCCGTACATCAGTCTGAAGAAGAGTCCCAACCCAAAACGTCACCTACAGTATCCATGTTCTGCAGAGATGCTGCTCGGTCCACTGAGTTACTCCAGCAATTTGTGTTCTATATTTTTCTAAAGATAGGCTTTGATATCTTCTCACTGAAGCTCAGGAGACTGCGGGGTGATCTTACTGAGGTTTATAAAATTATGAAGGTATATAACCGTAGTATTATTTTTTCCAAGGATAGACGAGTCTAAAACTAGAGGACGTAGGTTTCAAGTGAAAGGAGAAATATTTAAAAATCTGACGGGCAAATATCCCACACATATGGATGGCGCTAGAGATAGTTAACAATTTCAAAATCGCGGGCATGCACATGTCTGAAGATCTGTGCTGCACTACAGACTTCAATTTTGCACTATTATGGTCTGGTTCATAAGATTATCATAAGTGATAGGAGTAGAATTAGGCCATTTGGCTCATCAAGTCTACTCCGCCATTCCACCATGGCTGATCTATCTCTCCCTCCTAACCCCATTCTCCCCATCACCTCTGAGACCCGTACAAATCAAGAATCTATCTATCTCTGCCTTAAATATATCCACTGACTTGGCCTCCACAGACTTCTGTGGCAAAGAATTCCACAGATTCACCATGCTGTGATTCACAGTGTGGTTATTAATATTACTGATTATTAATGTATTGTATCATTGATTATTGTGTACTTATTAGTGTGTTATTGCATTGATGGGCCTGTAAAGTTGCGGCAATAAGGATTTTATTGTTCCATTGAGGTCCATCAAAAAATTAAACACCCTTGACTCTCTTGATGAAGTAGACTATGCCTGTACACCTTTGAGTTGAGAGGAATGAGAGGTAGATGGAGACTTAATGTTTCCTCTGTTGGGCTATCTCGAGCAAGGTGTTAGTCTCAACATAAGAATTCTGCCATTCAGGAGAGAATAGAAAGCAAGTCATCACCGAGAGGATAGTGTGAATTCATGGAATTCATTACCTGTGAGGTTGCGAAGGCTTGGCTACAAGACAATGGGATTTTAGGAAATAGTGGAATGAAGGTATTATGGGGTTAGTTCCATGAAATGGTGAAAGGTACAAGATCAATCCTTCATAGAACATACAGCATAGCACAAGAACAGGCCCTTCGGCCCACAATGTCATGCAGAACAAGATGCCATGACCAACTCTCCTCTGTCTGCACATGATCCTTATCCCTCCATTCCCAATCCTAATGCTTATCCAAAAATCTCTTAAATGCCACTATCGTATCTGACTCCGGCACCAACACATGGCTGTGCGATCCAGGCATTCATCACCCTCTGTGTACAAAACTTGCTCTGCACATCTGCTTAAGATTGCCCCTCTCACCTTAAATCTGTGCCCTCAAGTATTCAATATTTCCATCCTGGGATAAAGGTTCTGACTGTCTACCCTATCAACACCTCCTATAATTAGGTGAGAAATAGTATTGGGTTGGCTGTTGGGACTGAAGGCTGATAAATCCCCAGGGCCTGATGGCCTGCATCCCAGGGTACTCAAGGAGGAGGCTCTAGAAATCGTGGACGCATTGGTGATCATTTTCCAATGTTCTATAGATTCAGGATCAGTTCCTGTGGATTGGAGGGTAGCTAATGTTATCTCACTTTTCAAGAAAGGAGCGAGAGAGAAAATGGGGAATTATAGACCAGTTAGCTTGACATCGGTGGTGGGAAAGATGCTGGAGTCAATTATTAAAGAAGTAATAACGGCGCATTTGGATAGCAGTAAAAGGATTGGTCCAAGTCAGCATGGATTTATGAAAGGGAAATCTTGCTTGACTAATCTTCTGGAATTTTTTGAGGATGTGACAAGTAAAATGGATGAAGGCGAGCCAGTGGATGTAGTATTTCTGGACTTTCAGAAAGCCTTTGATAAGGTCCCGCACGGGAGACTGGTGGGCAATATAAGAGCACATGTTATTGGGGGTAGGGTATTGACATGGATAAACTGGTTGGCAGACAGGAAACAAAGAGTAGGAATAAACGGCAGAATGGCAGGCAGTGGCGAGTGGAGTGCCGCAAGGCTCGGTGCTGGGGCCGCAACTGTTTACCATATATATGAATGATTTAGATGATGGAATTAAAAATATCCAGCAAATTTGCAGATGACACAAAGCTGAGTGGCAGTGTGAACTGCAACGAGGATGCTAGGGTGACTTGGACAGGTTGAGTGAGTGGGCAGTTGCGTGGCAGATGCAGTATTATGTAGATAAATTAGAGATTATCCACTTTGGCGGGAAGAACAAGGAGGCAGATTATTATCTCAATGGTGTCAGATTAGGAAAATGGGAAGTGCAACGACCTGGGTGTCCTTGTACACAAGTCACTGAAAGTAAACATGCAGGTACAGCAGGCAGTGAGAAAGCTAATGGAATGTTGGCCTTCATAACAAGTGGATTTGAATATATTAGTAAAGAGGTCCTTCTGCAGTTGTACAGGGCTGTGGGGAGACCACATCTGGAATATTGTGTGCAGTTTTGGACTCCTTATTTGAGGAAGGACATCTTTGCTATTGAGGGAGTGCAGCGTAGGTTCACGAGGTTAATCGCCAGGATGGTGGGACTGTCATATGAGGAAAGAATGGAAAGACTGAGCTTCTATTTACTGGAATTGAGAAGGATTAGAGGAGATCTTATAGAAACATATAAAATTCTAAAAGGACTGGACAAGCTAGATGCAGGAAAAATGTTCCCGATGTTGGAGAAGTCTAGAACCAGGGGCCACAGTCTAAGAATAGGGGAGGCCATTTTAAACTGAGATGAGAAAAAAACGTTTTCACCCAGAGAGTTGTGACTTTGTGAATGGCCTCCTCCTGCACCTATTTTCTATAATTGTATAATACTTGTTTCAGGTCTCCCATCAACCCTGAGTGTTCCCGACTAAATAATGCAAGTTGGTGGGACCTTTCTGTAACTAATGCCAATGAATCCTGGCAACATTGTGGTAAACCTCTTCTGCACCCTCTCGAAAGCCTCCACATCCTTCCTGTAATGGGGCGACAGGAACTGCATGCAATTCTCCCAGTGTGGCCAAACCAAAGTCCTATAATTCTGGCTCGTAGGGCCGAATGGCCTACTCCTGGACCTATTGTCTATTGTCTAATTTCTGTTATTGAACGGAGAGCGGGCATAATGGGCTGAATCGCCTACTTTTATTCCTCATTAAGGAAGGCGTTACATTCCACGGAAGCAGGTATTATGGAAGGAAGACTGTTGAAGGGGGTTCAGAAGACTGAAGGGAATGACAACTAATGAAGGATGTACTGGACAACATCTTATATTGAAGGGTGCCCCTAATTAACTGCGGCCAGTGATAATATTACGGGAGAATTGTTTGCACGTTTGGCAACTTGTTTAGTTCAGTTTAGTTTACAGATCCAGCGCAGAAACAGGCCCTTCAGCCCACTGAGTCTACACCGGCCAATGATCCCCGCACATTCACAGTGTCTTACACACACTAGGAACAATTTTTACATTTATACCGAGCCAATTAACCTACAAACCTGAACGTCTTTGGAGTGTGGGAGGAAACAGAAGAGAAAACCCATGTGGTCACAGGGAGAACGTACAAACCCTGTACAGACAGCACCTGTAGTCGGGATCGAACACGAGCCTCTGTTGCTGTCAGCCCTGTAAGGCAGCAACTCTACCGGTGCGCCACCGTGCCGCCCCTTGTATTGATTTGTATTTAATATAAAAGCACAGCAGCATCATCTCCAAGGACCTTAAATGGGGGGCTACCATCGACTCCACAGTCAAAAAGGAACAACTGAGATTCAAGATTCAAGAGAGTTTATTGTCATGTGGCCCAGATAGGACAATGAAATTATCCCTTTTTTTCAGCACAACAGAATATAGTAGGCATAAATAAATACAGAACAGAACAGATCAGTGTGACCATATACCAATTAATATATATATACACACACATAAATAAACAGATAAAGTGCAATGGGTTATTTAACGATCAGAGTTTTGTTTGAGTTGAGTTTAATAGCCTGATGGCTGTGGGGAAGTAGCTATTCCAGAACCTGGATGTTGCAGATTTCAGGCTCCTGTACCTTCTACCTGAAGGCAGCGGGGAGATGAGTGAGTGGCCAGGATCGTATGGGTCTTTGATGATGTTGGCAGCCTTTTTGAGGCAACGACTGTGATAGATCCCCTCGATGGTGGGGAGGTCAGAGCCGATGATGGTGTTTACAACTTTTTGTGGTCTTTTACGCTCCTGGGCACTCAAGTTGTTGAACCAAGCCACGAAGCATGCTCTCTACAGAGGATGTACTTCCTGCGGCAGCTGAGGAAGCACAATCTGCCACAGGCAAGGATGGTCCAATTCTACACGGCCATCGTAGAGTCTGTTCTCACCTTCTCCATCATGGTCTGGTTTGGCTCAGCCACCAAGCACAACATCCGGAGGCTGCAGCGAATCGTCCGATCAGCTGAGAAGGTTATTGGCTGCAACCTTCCCTCCATTGATGAACTGTACACTGCAAGGGGCAGGAAGCGAGCGGGCAAGATCATCTCTGACCCCTCTCACCCTAGCCACAAACTCTTTGTATCACTTCCCTCTGGAGGGCGACTCCGGACTGTCAAAGCTGCCACAGTCAGGCATAAAAACAGTTTTTATCCACGAGTAGTAGCTCTACTCAATAACCGAAAATCTGTAGCCTCCTTTTGCTCTGGTATTTTACTTAATTCACATGCTTAATCAATAATGTTTTATTATTAATGTTTAATGTTTTATGAGTCATTCCTAACTGTCACTGTATGTCGTTGTCACTTGCGGGCGGAGCACCAAGGCAAATTCCTTGTATGTGAATACTTGGCCAATAAAATTATTCAATCATTCATTCTTATGTTAACTAACACCAGTGTTGCTGACAGTATAGCATTTAGATTTTCTACAGTTTAAGGTAAGTTAAAAAAACATGCATTATCCAATGCACTTCATATTGCGACTAGAATACTCTATACCAGTATAAAAGGATATAAGAAGATGCTTCCATCTGGGATGACCCAACAATGATGCAACTGTGGCATCAAGTGCCAGTGTGGTGGGTACTGTTAAAGATGGAAAAACTTTCCTCTCTACAGCTGTCCAAGAGGAAGCTTTTCATTTTTGCTAATAACTTAATAAATCTCCCAAATATCTTCCTCCTTTATTGTGTGGTCCAAATATTAGACACAACGTTCCATCTGAAGTCTGGTCAGTGGTTAAGGAATGCTTCACATAATATCTTTACTTTGTATTTTATTGGGCTATTTATAAATCCCAAGGATCTTTTAAATCTTGTTGTTTGTGCTATTCCCCAACGTCTGTCAATTGCATCATTTTAAAAATTGTACTTAAGATTTTACACTCTCTTTCCTCATTCTCCTTTCCAATATAAATTTTCTGCTTATTTATCTGCATTAATCATAATCTCCCTTTTGCCTGTCCAATTCACCAGTTTGTCTTTGGCCTTCAGGTATATATCACTACCATCATCATTGTTTATTACTTCCTCAGGCAACTTTTGAACTTCTGCCACTTGTGTCCTAGTCCAGAACATTGATACCTATCAAAAATAAATATAGTGCACAATATAGGCCGGCACGGTGGCGCAGCGGTAGAGTCGCTGCCTTGCAGCGCCAGAGACCCGTGTTCGATCCTGACTACAGGTGCTGTCTGAACGGAGTTTGTACGTTCTCCCCAAGACCGCGTGTGTTTTCTCCAACATATTCTGTTTCCTCCCACACTACAGGTGCACAGTAGAGAGCATGCTGACCGGTTGCATCATGGCTTGGTTCGGCAATTTGAGCGCCCTGGAAAGGAAAAGACTACAAAAAGTAGTAAACACTGTCCAGTCCATCATCGGCTCTGACCTTCCTTCCATCGAGGGGATTTATCGCAGTCGCTGCCTCAAAAAGGCTGGCAGTATTATCAAAGACCCACACCATCCTGGCCACACACTCATCTCCCTGCTACCTTCAGGTAGAGGGTACAGGAGCCTGAAGACTGCAACAACCAGGTTCAGGAATAGCTACTTCCCCACAGCCATCAGGTTATTAAACCTGGCTTGGACAAAACTCTGGTTAATAATAACCCATTATCTGTTATTTGCACTTTATCAGTTTTTTTATCCATGTGTGTATATATTTATATTATGGTATATGGACACACTGATCTGTTTTGTAGTAAATGCCTACTATGTTCTGTGTGCTGAAGCAAAGCAAGAATTTCATTGTCCTATACAGGGACACATGACAATAAACTCACTTGAACTTGAACTTGAACACTCCAAAGACGTGCGGGTTTGTAGGTTAATTGGCTTGGTATAAGTGTAAATTGTCCCTCGTGTTTGTAGGATAGTGTTAGTGTTCACTGGTCGGCGTGGACTCGGTGGGCCAAAGGCCTGTTTCTGCGCTGTATGTCTAAACTAAACTAAATCTGCACTAATCACAAATAGTGACTGATTGGGTGTCTGTCCTCCAAACACAAGGGCAGCACAGTGGCAGCTGGTAGAACATCGCCAGAGACTTAGGTTCAATCCTGACTTCAGGTGCTGTCTGTGTGGAGTTTGCACATTCTCACTGTGAATGCGTAGATTTCCTTTGAGTGCTCCGGCTTCGCCTCACAGTGTAATAGTACTCGAACAATGTAATAAAATTACATTGCCCTCCATGGCCAGAGCGAGCAACACTGGAAATTGGAGGAACAGCACCTCATATTCCGCTTGGGGAGTCTGCATCCTGGGGGCATGAACATCGAATTCTCCCAATTTTGTTAGTCCTTGCTGTCTCCTCCCCTTCCTCAGCCCTCCTGCTGTCTCCTCCCATCCCCCAGCCTTCGGGCTCCTCCTCCTTTTTCCATTCTTCTCCCCGCCCCCCCCACCCCTGATCAGTCTGAAGAAGGGTTTCGGCCCGAAATGTTGCCTATTTCCTTCGCTCCATAGATGCTGCTGCACCCGCTGAGTTTCTCCAGCTTTTTTGTGTACCTTCTAATAAAATTAACAGTTTGATTCTGAAAGGTGGTGGGGAAGAACGTCATTGGTTCTGGTGAAACTGTATATGCACTTTACCGACAGAGAGAGGGGGAATATAAACAAGAGCTTATGACCTCAGGACATCATTAAGGGGCGGTACTGTGGCTCAGCCGGTAGAGCTGCTTTGTCTACAGCGCCAGAGACGCGGGTTCAATCCTGCCCTCCAGTATTATCTGTGCGGAGTTTGCATGATCTTCCTGTGACTGCGTAGGTTTCCTCTGGCTGATCTGGTTTCCTCTCACATCCCAAAGGCATGTGGGTTTGTAAGTTTATCGGCCTCTGTAAATTGTGTGTAGGGAGTGAATGTGAAAGTGGGATAACTTGGAAGCAGTGAAAATGGGTAATCGATGGTCGGGGTGAACTCGGTGGGACGAAGGGTCTGGGACTGTGTTGTATCTTTCAATTCAATGCACACCATTAAGTTCTGTTTCTCAGTCTCTAAAGGGCCTGTCCCACTTTCACGAGGTAATTCACAAATTCTCCCAAGTTTTCCCCTTGATTCAAACTCGCAGAATGTTCGTAACAAGTCCGTAGGAGGTCGTAGGAGTCCGTAGATATATCGTAGCGGCTCGTTATGACAGCCGTAGGAACTCGGGGCATCAGGTAAGTTGGCACAAATTTTTCCAGCCCGATAAAAAATGTCCACGAGTAAAATAATGCTCGGGATGAAAGAAATTGCAACTTTTTACTCGTAAGGAGGGCATCGAAATAGTCGTGGGAATTCGGAGACATACTCGTAGGAGTTCGTAGAAGTTTGTGAACGTAGTCGTGGAAGGTCATAGGAGTTCGTAAATTACCACGATCTTGATTTTTTTTTAGGTCCTTTACACTCGGCAGAGGTTTTGAATTAAGTCGTGAAAGTGGGACAGGTCCTTTAGTCAATTTGTATCATGCTGTAAATGACATTTAATAGTAAGATTAAAAGAGAACTTACCAGTTTGAAGTTTGATCTGTATTTTATGAGGAGTTATGATGAGGGATTACGTGAAGAACCCCGCCACGACGCATGCGTGTCATTCTTCAAAGCAGCGGTGTGAAATCACAGATAACTGTAATGACTAAACATAGTAAGATTAGAGAAGAGATACCAGTTAAGTATATGATCAAGGGTGGGAGCGGAGGGCACGTAATCCCTCATCGTAACTCCTCATAAAATACATGTCAAACTTCAAACTGGTAAATTCTCGTTTAATCTTACTATTTTACTTCGGAGTCACGTGAGTGACTACGTGAAGATTTTAAAGCTCTGTGATTTCATGCAGTGGAAACGAGTCCATGCATCACGTCTGCCTTGATGACTGTAGGAGGAATTGTGTTAACATAATTTGGACATGAATTCGACATTGAAATCATAAAATTTATTAACACAAATTTATAACCCCTTTTTATGGGTTTAAATTAATTTACAGAACTTAAAATTGTTTCTGCAAACGTTCCAGGTTTCATGAAGAAGGGTTTCGGCCCGATACGTCGCCTATTTCCTTCGCTCCATAGATGCTGCTGCACCCGCTGAGTTTCCCCAGCAATTGTGTGTACCTTCCAGGTTTCATTACTGGTTTATTGTAAAATAATTGGAATGTTTTTTCCCCCCCAGACCATCCTGCTGCCTTGAGGATTTGGCCCATTGGGACATCCAACTGTGTCGCTGCCGATGTAGCTGCAGCCCTGGTGGAATGAGATTTAAAATATTAGTATCCACCCCAGCCTGTGTTAGCACCTGTTTCAGCCATCTTGAGATGGTCTGGACCGTCACTCTTTTGTGTGGTTGCTTGTGGCTGACCAAAAAGTGCCTTCCCATTGCCTCTTAGGATTTTCGTTTTCTCCATGTATAACGACAGATGTCTTACTATACACAGACGGTCATCTGTTGGGTATGACCTAAATTGTATATTGAGGCCTGCTGATCCCTGTCTGTTCTGCTTTACTAACTCATAGATATGAAACGTAATATTTTCTGTTGAGTAAGTCATGTTGTCCAGTCTTAGTTTATGCAGTGACTGTACCCTTTGTGCCATGACCAATGCCATTAGCATGACTGTTTTTAATGTCAGTCTGTGTAGGGACAGAGCTGTTGCTGGAGACCAATTCCTGAGCATCTTCAGGATAATAATTACATCCCATATTTGGGAGTACCTGGTTCTTGGGGGATTAGTATTAAAAATTCCCCTCATAAGTTTTGTTACCAGTGGGTGAGTCCCAACAGAGTAACGCTCTGTCCCCTGCCATAGGTAAGTCGATAGGGCACTTCTGGCGCAGTTGATGGCACTGTAACTGAGCCCCTCATCATAGTGGAGGCATGCCAGATATTCCAGAACAGACGGGATGTTCATGTCTCTGTAGGTGATGTTGTTTTTATGGCAGTGCATCGCCCACTTCCTGATATAGACCAGATACTGTTTTTTGGTTGACTGTCTTTGGGCCGCCGAGATCATGTTCACTGTTCGGTCCATCAGTCCCAGTTGTAGTAGAGATGTTTTTATAACTCTACAAATTAATAAGTTCAAATGTTTATGGCATGGGTGGCTATCCCTTGTTACGGGATGTAGCAATAAATCTAGTCTATGTGGGATGGTGATACATGGTTCTAATACCATGTTTAATACCACTGGGAACCATGGTTGAGTAGGCCAATCGGGTACTACCAATACCAGACGCAGAGTCTTGTTGTATTTTCCTTAATACCCGACTGATGAGACAGAAAGGAGGGAATGCGTAAATAAACAATTCCCCCCCCCCCACCCCCCCCCCCCCCCCAATTCAGCGAAAACGCATCTGTCGCCGCTGCCCCAGGGTCTGGTTCCCATGAAACATAATTTGATAACTGGTGGTTAAGTCTGGATGCGAATAGATCGATATCTGGTGTTCCATATTTTGCTGTAATATCAGCAAATACTTTTTTATTCAACATCCATTCGGTGTTTTCATTAAATTTGCGTGACCTGGTGTCTGCCACTAAATTTAGTCTTCCCGGTAGGTAAGTGGGTGATATCCAAATATCTCTCTGGATACACCATTGCCAAATTGTATTAGCCAGATTGTCACATGATGTCGATTTGTTTCCACCCATGTGGTTAATGTTTGCTACCACGGTGGTATTGTCTATCTGTAGTCTAACATGCTGGTGATATGACCCAGTACAATATGACTTTAGGCCATGTAATGCACCCAACATTTCCAGGTAGTTTATGCCCAGTGTGAGTAATAATGATGCCTCCTGAGCAGTCCATCTACCTCCATAGCTGGTGATGGTATTGGTGGCTCCCCACCCAAGTGCACTGGCATCAGTTTGTAGTACCATGGAAGGGTTACTGACAATGATTGGATTGGAACAAAGCCAGATGTTATCTATCCACCATTTTAGTTCCATTTTAACTTGATTGGTAGTTTCATAGGTCTGTCAAAGTGACCTGCATTAATTTAGAGTGCTTGTATTTTTGCTCTCTGTAAGTTTTGGTAATGTAGAGGTCTAAATTGTGTGGCTGGAAAGGCAGCCACCATTTTGCCAATTACTTTTGCTACCAATCTGATGGATGGTTTGCTGATGTCAATGAGGTTATGCAAGCCTCTATTAAATCTCTAGCCTTTCCCTTAGGCAGAGTCACCGACATGTGAACTGAGTCAATGGTGAAACCCCAAATAGTCCATAGTAGTAGAAGGCGTTAGTTTAGATTTAACTGGATGGATAATAAATCCCAGTTTTTCAAATAACTGTTTTGTGGCTGTTACAGTTTGTTTGGCCAATTCCAAAGTTTTGCCCACAATGAGTATGTCATCTAAATATGCCATGACCATGTGTTTACGTGTCCGTAGAAACGCTAGGGCTGGTTTCAAAATTTTTGTGAACAGCCTGGGGCTGATGATAACCCATTTGGCAGTGCTTTATACTGCCAGGGTTGTCCCATCCAGTTGAATTTTAAGTAACATCTGTGGTCACCTCGTATAGGCACTGAATAGTAAGCATCTTTTAAATCGATGCTGGCCATGAAGTAACCTTTGGAAATTAATTGTTTAGCAGTAACAAAGGTATCCATTTTGTCAGATCTATGATGATGCAACAACCACCATCTTTTTTTTTGTTTTTGATAAATATATTGGACACGAATTCTAATGGTTCGTGTTGAGTTTTCTCAATTACACATTTTATGGAAAGCCATCCAGTTCAGCTTGCGCTTTTGATTTTTCTTTATCAGAAGGCACGAACATTCGGTTCAGTATATGTTGAACTGGAGGGCTGTACTTGTGTATAAACTCTATTGTATATCCCTGGATACTGCTTAAGATGTAAGTATCGGTTGTTAACATGCTCCATGCCTTCAGAAAAGAGTGTAATCTCCACCCAACCTCCATGCTCCCTGTATTTTGTAGGGAACCAGACCCACCTACCTCCATAGTTACCAGTGGCAGGTTTACTTCTTTTTGTAGGTTCTTCGCTGCTGTTGTTGCGCTGGTGTCTGGATTTTCGGTTTGGTTGGCGTTGGAGGTCCCCGCATCTTCCAAGAAGGCCGGCCTGGGCCATGGCCTAAAAAAGACTCATGTTTTGAGTACCGGGCCTTCGAGCTTTCACCAGTTCTGCTGGTGGGTGCGTAGGGTGCTGTCTTTGGCTGTAGTGGGTTCCAGTAGGTTCTCTTGTTCCTGCACCCCTTGCACACTTGTCTTTTCTTCTGCGGACCCCTCTTCCAGGTCAGCCCAGAACTGACCCGCAGTGCTCTCCTCTGATGAGGTAGAAGCACTGTGCAGCCCTTCAAGAGGTACTGCTGTGGGTTTATCATAGGGCCCACAGTGACCCGACTCCATCTCCCGGAGTCTGTCATGTTGGAGCAAATGCTCCACACACCACTCCATCCGGCTCCAGCGCTCTCGGGCGCTGGCCGCCCGCGGTTGTTCAAAGTCGGACTCCTCTGAGTCCACGACCTTGTTTGTTTTTGTGTCTAGCCTTTCCGCCCGGCCGCGTGGATCTGGCCGGTGCGGAGGCGACATCGGGCACAGCTGATCCCACTATCGGTGATCCGAGTGCCGCTGGCTGCTGCTGGCTGCCCGCTGCTCCGCGGTCCTCCCTCACCAGCTTTGTCCTTACTGCCCTTCCGTGGAGTGGATCTGGCCGGTGTGGAGGCGACATTGGGCACAGCTAATCCCATCTAGCCCACCAGCTTTGTCGCAGCCCGTTGGTTTCTCCACCTGTAATCAGCATGGTAAAAACACAAAAAGACCGCAGCTCTTACCTGCAGGTCCAGGTTAAAATTGTCGCTATAGGGGAACGTCGTTCCACCCCGTCTCCTGCCGTTTTTGACTTGTCCAAACAGTCGACGGCCCCATTTGAATAGTCTCCCGCCCGGCCGTGGTGTTCTGGCCGGCGCGGGACCAAAAGTCGGCACAGCTGATCCCTTACGGGGCTTGTGCCTTCAGCTGCTGCTGGCTCCCGCAACTTCGCGGTCCTCCCCAGCCAGTTTCACTCGCAGCACTTGTGGACACTATTTTGTCCAGCTTCCCCCCCTGTGAAAAAACAGCGCGGGGAACAAAACTACCGCAGAGTAAATTTCTTACCTGCAGGTCGCGGTTTCAAACTTACCGCTGCGGGGGAACGCTCCCCCCCCCGCCTGTCGACTCGCAAGCGTGAAAGCGATATGACACGCATGCGTCGTGGCGGGGTTCTTCACGTAGTCACTCACGTGACTCCGAAGTAAAATCCCAAGATATTGGACATTGGTTTGGGTAGGCAGACAACTTGCGATGTAGCGATCTCAATAAAATGTAGCGATCTCAATAAAAGTCAGATTCTCAATGTACATAGACTTTATCATTTAGTTGATGCTATTTATATACCAACTAAAGAAATGGTAAATTATATGCTGGTAATGCCTGTCCTAGATATTTATTTCTTAATTATTGTAGGCTGATTCTTTTGTCAGCTGCGCTGTATTAATTCCTGCAGATGGATTTTGAGTGCATTTTCCACCAACCATGTTCTTTAAACATTAACTGCAATTCAGTCCACAAGTAGATCTTTTGCTGAAAGGATCATTTAATAGCCTCGTCTGTAAAGATTTAACTGCACTAGATGTTGTTCTGTCTATCATTACTTCAAGCAGAGTGCTACAGCAAAGTTGGATTGATAATATTAATAATAAATATTGTTGTTAGTTGCATGCATCTTAATAACAATAGCTTGCATCTACGTACTCCCTTTAATATAACAAAACATGCCAAGGCACTTGGCAGAGATATTATCAAACTAAATTTCACACTGAACTATATAAATTGTCTACCAGAAAAGTGTTTATTCAGAACATGTGATGCCATTTCTCAAGCCTAAAATCCAATATAAACTTGAGAAATATTACTTCATCTTCTGTTTAGGCGTGTTACAGCCCTTGGGGTTCAACAATGAATTCAACAATATTAGATATCCAGCCTTTCCAGTTTGTATCATAGCTGACCAATTATGTTTAAAAGATTATCAACCCATGACAATCTCAAATGTTCTTTCTTCACCAAAACCGCCTCACCCGCTGGGCATTTGTTTTGTTTTTTACCATTTCTGTTATTTAGAGCAACAGCATTGTTAAGACTCTCACAGTTCCAGCTTTGTACTTTAAATGCTTTCTACGGCGCATCTGTAGAAGTTGGTGAGAGTTTTGTTTGAGGACATGCCAAACTTCCTTAAAGCCCTGTCCCACGGTGCGAGTTCATTCCAAGAGTTCTCCCGAGTTTGCCCTGATTTGAACTCGGAGATTTACGGTAATGGCCGCTCGTCGGTACTCGGGGCTCTCGTGGACATTTTTCATCATGTTGAAAAATCTTCACGAGTCTTCCCGTGCTTACCTGCCGTTAACGAGTCTTCCCGAGTAGCTGCCATTTGCACTAAGCGACGTCCCCGAGCTCCGACGTACCCGCTACGTTCATTCTCCGTGCTTACCACGAGTTTGATTATTTTTAAACACGGGAGAGCTCTTGGAATGAACTCGTACCGTGGGACAGGGCTTTAAGCCTTCTAAGGAAAGTAGAGGTGTTGGCGGGCTCATCTTAGGATGTGGAGGCTTTGGTGTGTTGTCTTCCAATTGCTCACCTCTCAGTCAATAGGAAGACTGTTTTAATGCAATTAACTCTGAACACAGCTCAGTGTCCAGAATGTCAATTGTTCTACTGGAACCACACAAAGGACTGTGAAGTAATTTTCATTTTTACTATTTGAGTTGACAACTTGCCCTTAATGGAATCTGTGTGGTTTAATTTATAGATACAGCGTGGAAACAGGCCATTCAGCCCATCGAGTCCACACCGACCACGACCACATTCTATCACAGGCACTAGGGACAATTTATTGAAACCATTTCCCTTACAAACCTGCACGTCTTTGGAATGTGGGAGGAAACCAAAGCGCTCAGGGAAAACCCTACACGGTCACAGGGAGAACGTATAAAGTTCGTACCCACAGCACCCGTAGTCAGAATTGAACCCGTGTCTCTGGTGCTGTAAGGCAGCAACTCGACTGTTGTGCCATTGTGCTGCCCAATTGGTAGAGCTAAAATTAAACAGTGTTGGAGTGACTCAGCAGGTCAGGCAGCATCTCTGCAGAATATCGATAGGTGACGTTTTCGTTTGGGACCCTTCTTCAGACTGAAAAAAAGGTCCCGACCCAAGGTTCCGCCACCTATCCATGTTCTCCAGAGATGCTGCCTGACAGGCTGAGTTACTCCAGCACATTGCGTTTTTTTTTTGTTTTAAACCAGCATCTACAGTTCCTTGTTTCTCATTTGGTAGTGTTTTCCGTAATACTTACGCTCAAAATGTCTGAAACAGAGCTAGTATGTTTAAGTGCAAGTTGTAAACCTGAGCAGCCGCTGTTATTCTTGAGTTTTATATCATTAAACTATCTTACTGATATTTCATACCCATTGAAAAGAATATGTGTCTCCATTCAAACTGAAGGCTGGAAAGTGATGAATGGAGACAGGGCGGCACGGTGATGCAGTGGTAGAGTTGCTGCCTTACAGCATTTACAGCAAAGATACTAGAGGAGCTCCTCTAGTATCTTTGGTTTACAGTGCAAGAGAACCTGGTTCGATCCTGTTAGAAGGGTTTCGGCCCGAAACGTCGCCTATTTCCTTCGCTCCATAGATGCTGCTGCACCCGCTGAGTTTCCCCAGCAATTTTGTGTACCTTCGATCCTGTTTATGATGGGTACTTGTCTGTATGGAGTTTGTACGTTCTCCCCATGACCTGCGTGGGCTTTCTCCGAGAACTTCAGTTTCCTCCTACACTCCAAAGATGTTCAGGTTTGTAGGTTAACTGGCTTGGTATGTTAATACCTCATTCTAAGCTTCCCTAGTCTAGTTTCAGTCAATAAGATACTGAGTGTCAATAAGACACTTGCGCATCTAAACTTTATTTTGGAAAAACACAATAATAGTTCCCCACTACTATACCTAACCACCGCGGGTTCGATCCTTGTATCTGCTTGACCAAGCCCTTCTCACCTCGTGCAAGCAGAGACACTCCAAAAGGTCACAAAGTCCCAAGCGTTTTTCCAGAAGATTGACACAGGACCTCACGGGAGCTACCTTTTATAGGTCCCCGAACCTTGAGGGGCCGAACCAGATGGGGGTGGTCTCTTTACAGTCCAATAACAGATATCAATTAACACAGTACATGATAGACATTTCCCTAACCCAATAATACAGTAACCAATACATTGTATTCAAACTGAGCTTCTGGAAGGAAGCAAACGTAACAACATTTGCCCAGATATTCAAGAAACCCAGACAAGTCTCAACACTTAACCCAATCAACATCTAGCAAAGTAAAGCTTTGCAACAATATTTACAATGTGTATGTCTGGTTTGCATTCACCCAATCCGTTTCATGCAATTTACACCTAATTGTTTAGAATCTGCAGATGTCCCATTCTATCCCTGCAACCCTTATCTGAGCTGTAGAGAAGCTGGCACCATTCTGCAGCTTGTCCCATTTCTGCAGAAGGCACATTTAAATGGCCTCGAAGCAGAGAAGCATTTACTCAATTTAAGTGTCCTGGCATCTCCAATTTGACCAGAATTAACATGTATGCATGTAAAAATTGTCCCTAGTGTAGGATGGTGTGTTAATGTGCAGGGATCGCTGGTTGGCACAAACTTGGTGGGCCGAAGGGCCTGATTCCACGCTGTATCTCTCAACCAAACTAAAGAAGAGGTTGCACTATGCTCCCCCCTCCTGGCTTCATCTCCCATTCATTTCCCACCTCTTTATTTGCTTCTACTTAACACATTCCAACCTTCAGTTTGCTCCAGATTACAGCATCTGCCATCCCGCGTGTCTCCAAATGCAACTGCTGACCACTTAAAGGATTTGCTTTGGAAACTGACAAGGCAATCTGAAGTGTCCCGCCACTGTGAACCAGAAGCCATGATACTTTAATTACTGTTGGGAGAAGAATACTTCCTTGGAATGCATCCCATTTGCATTTACAACATGGGATTCAATGAGAAATAGGATTTCACATTATAGAAAATCATATTTTTATTTAGCTTAGAGTTTAGTTTAAAGATACTGTGTGGAAACAGGCCCTTTGGCCCACTGAGTCAGCGCCGACCAGCGATTCCCACACATTAACACTATCCTACACGGTAGGGACAATTTACAATTTTACCGAAGCCAATTAACCTACAAACCTGCACGTCTTTGAAGCGTGGGAGGAAACCGGAGCACTCAAAGAAAAACATCTGGCGGTGAAGTGCCGTCCCTTCTACCTTCCAAGGGAATTCACCTCCATCATCCTGACCGCGGTCTACATCCCACCCCAGGCAGACGTCCGTCTGGCACTGGAGGAGCTGCACGCCGTGGTCCACAAACACCAGACGTCTTACCCCGAGGCATTTACCACCATTGCTGGGGACTTCAATAAGGCAAACCTAAAGAAATCACTCCCTAACTTCCACCAACATGTCTCCTGCTGCACCAGAGGACCTAACACCCTCGACCACTGCTACACCACCATCAAGAATGCCTATCGTTCTATCCCTCGCCCTCACTTCAGTAAATCTGACCATACCGCGGTGCTGCTTCTTCCTGCCTACAGGCAGCAATTGAAGAGCGCACCCCCAGAGGTGAGGACAGTACAGAGCTGGTCGGGGGGGGGGGGGGGGGGGAGGGGGGGGGGGGGGGGGGGGGGGGGGGGGGAGGCAGAGGAACAACTCCAGGACTGTTTGGAGTCTGTAGACTGGGAAATGTTCAAGAACTCGGCAACGGACTTGAACGAATACGCCACAGTCGTTACAGACTTCATTAAGAAATGTGTGGAGGACTGCATCCCCATCAAAACCTTCCGAGTGTTTCCCAATCAGAAACCTTGGATGAACTTTGAGATCCGCACTCTCCTGAAGTCCAGACACAGGGCATTCACATCCAACGATACAGTGGCCTACATGAAGACCAGATACGACCTTGGTAAGGCCATCAAAAAGGCCAAAAGGGACTTCTGCTCCAAACTGGAGGACGAGACAGATGTTCGGCAGCTGTGGCAGGGTCTGAATGCAATCACCTCCTACAAGGCAAAACCAGGAGGCAGCTCGAATGTCGGCGAAACATCACTCCCTGATGAGCTCAATGCGTTTTACGCACGCTTTGATAGGGAGAATACTGATGTGCCTTCCCGAGCCCCCATTCGCTGTGATGGTATCTCAGTCTCAGTCACAGAGGCCGATGTCAGGAAATCCTTCAGAGGGGTGAACCCCCGAAAAGCACCTGGACCTGATGGTATACCCGGTCGTGTTCTAAAAACCTGTGCGGACCAACTGGCTGGAGTTTTTACGGACATTTTCAACCTGTCACTACTGAGGTCTGAGGTTCCCACCTGCTTCAAAAGGGCATCAATTATACCGGTGCCCAAGAAGAGTAATGTGACGTGCCTCAATGACTATCGACCAGTGGCACTAACGCCTGTGGTGATGAAGTGCTTCGAGAGGTTGATCATGGCGAAAATCAACTCCTACCTCGACAAAAACCTGGACCCACTGCAGTTTGCTTACCGCCACAACAGATCAACGGTGGATGCGATCTCCCTGGCCCTCCATTCCGCACTGGACCACTTGGACAACAAAAACATATGTCAGGCTGTTATTCATCGATTACAGCTCGGCATTTAACACTATCATCCCCTCCAAGCTGGTTACAAAACTCGCAGAACTGGGACTCTGCGCATCCTTCTGCAATTGGATCCTCGACTTCCTCATCCACAGACCATAGTCTGTTCGTATTGGTGGAAATGTGTCAGACTCGATAACAATCAGCACGGGAGCACCTCAAGGCTGCGTGCTCAGCCCCCTGCTGTACTCACTCTATTCTCATGACTGCGTAGCCAGTCATAGTGCGAACACCATCATCAAGTTCGCTGACGACACCACTGTCGTGGAACGTATCACTGATGGGGATGAGTCCGAGTATAGAAGAGAGATTGAGCAACTGTCCATATGGTGCCAGCACAATAACCTGGCCCTCAACACCAGCAAAACCAAGGAACTGATTGTGGACTTTGGAAGGAGTAGGATGGGGACCCACAGTCCCGTTTATATCAACGGGTCAATGGTTGAAAGGGTCAAGAGCTTCAAATTCCTGGGCGTCCACATCTCTGAAGATCTTTCCTGGTCCGAGAACACTGATGCAATTATCAAGAAAGCACATCAGTACCTCTACTTCCTGAGAAGATTACGGAGAGTCGGTTTGTCAAGGAGGACTCTCTCTAACTTCTACAGGTGCACAGTAGAGAGCATGCTGACCGGTTGCATCGTGGCTTGGTTCGGCAACTTGAGCGCCCTGGAGAGGAAGAGACTACAAAAAGTAGTAAACACTGCCCAGTCCATCATCGGCTCTGACCTTCCTTCCATCGAGGGGATTTATCGCAGTCGCTGCCTCAAAAAGGCTGGCATTATCATCAAAGACCCACACCATCCTGGCCACACACTCATCTCCCTGCTACCTTCAGGTAGAAGGTACAGGAGCCTGAAGACTGCAATGACCAGGTTCAGGAATAGCTACTTCCCCACAGCCATCAGGCTATTAAACCTGGCTCGGACAAAACTCTGAACATTAATAGCCCGTTATCTGTCATTTTGCACTTTATCAGTTTATTTATTCATGTGTTTTGTAGTAAATGCCTATTATGTTCTGTGTGCTGAAGCAAAGCAAGAATTTCATTGTCCTATACAGGGACACATGACATTGAACTTGAACTTGACCTTGATCAAACCCGGGCCTCTGGCCGCTGTAAGGCAGCAACTCTACAGTTGTGCCACCATATCACCCTTCATGGTATGGAAAGTTTTCTAATACCTAATAAGATAGATTTCGTTAAAAACATTTTTATATATAAACGTCTGCATCAACTGGGCGGGATGACCCATAATAAAGCAGAAAGAGCAAATACCCAAGTGAAATCACACATCACTAAATCTTGAGCAGTATAAATAAATGACTTGGATTTGAATAGCATCTTGCAAAAGTACTTTGTAATTTTTTTTTTTGAGATACATCGCGGAAACAGGCCCTCTGGCCCACCGAGTCCACACTGATGTGTGATCCCCACACATTAACACTATCCTACACACACTAGGGTCAATTTACATTTATACCAAGCAATTAGCCTGCAAACCTGTACATCTTTGGAGCGCGGGAGGAAACCGGGGCTTCTGGGGGAAAACCCACGTAGGTCACGGGGAGAACGTACAAACTCTGTAAAGACAACACACGCGGTCGGCATCTAACCCGCGTCTCTGGCGCTGAAAGCGCTGCAAGGCAGCAACTCCACCTGCGCCACTGAGCCGCCCTTAATGAATCTCTTAAAGCACCTCTGACAGAGCTGCACTCCCTCGGTGCTAACCTGGAGAATTAGCCTAGGCTTTTGCAGACGTTTCTAATGTGAGACTTGAATCTATAACATTCAGAAGCAGAGGAGAGAAAGAGCTTCCATGCTCACTCTGCAGTTTGAACCCAGTTGTATTCAAAATCAGACACGCATGAATGAAGCTATGTGGATATACAACGCTGCAAGATACTTCATCCTGATATTTTATGAAATAAGTTTAATTTGCAAAAAATAACCTGAATATGAGTGATAAAAAACCCCTGTAAAGGTGAAGTCATGCTTAAATGACAATGTTCAAATTAATATTTCATATATATTTCAAGTATTCTGTTAACAACGGTTTGTATCACTGTATTTGGGATGAAGCAATTATTTCACGCTGTGCATATGCAGAGGTACTGCTGTTCAGAACAAGCAATTTGTTCTGAATTGCCCAACATTTATTAAACTCAGCTGAATCGCAGTAATTAATGTACAGGGCATTCATTTCACAACGAACACTTTCCACAAATGTCGCAAACTGCCGAGGAGGCAGCAATTTCCATGTTTTAGGAAGGGAAGTGCAACGACACAGAAAACGACTGATTACCTCATGCGGGTGAGTTCAGTGAGAGGGAAGATCTGCATGAAGTTTAGCGTGATCAGAAGGGGCGGCGCTGTGGTGCAGCGGGTAGAGCTGTTGCCTCACAGCACCAAGCACCTCATACACCCAACACAAGGGACGTACGTCTGAAGAAGGGTCCTGATACAAAATGTCGTCGGCCCACTCCCTTCGCAGGTGCTGCCTGACCCTCTGAGTTACTCCATAAGATCATTAAGGATAGGAGCAGAATTAGGCCATTTGGCCCATCAAGTCAACTCCGCCATTCAATCCTAGCTGATCTATACCTCCCTCCTAATCCTATTCTCTTGCCTTCTCCCCGTAACCTCAGACACCCGTCACAATTTGCTACCGTCCGAACAGATCCACGGACGATGCGGTCTCCCAGGTTTTGCACACCCGCTCTCTCTCATCTTGACAGCCAGAAGGGGGTCGACGTGAGGATGCTGTTCATAGACTTCAGTTCAGCCTTCAACACGATTGTCCCCACCAGACTGGCCGAGAAGCTACTGGAATTAGGGCTCAACACCCCCCTGTGTGCCTGAACACTGAACACCCCCCTGTGTGCCTAACACTGAACACATGCCTACTAAACTGTGAGTGGTTTTACTGACCTGCCAGTGCCCTTAATGTGGTTTGAAAATATAGTTTGGAAATGCTAAAGCTGTGTTGCCTTTGGTTTGGATATGCTGAAGCTGTGTTGCCTTTGGTTTGGATATGCTAAAGCTGTGCTAATGCCTAATTAAAGTTGCCTTGCCTAATTAAAGTTGCCTTGCCTTATTAATGTTGCCTTGCCTAATTAAAGTTGCCTTGCCTAATTAAAGTTGCCTTGCCTAATTAAAGTTGCCTTGCCTTCTATATAATTAAAAGTCTAATCTTGACCACTTCCTGTTTGCGCTTTATATTGATTTTAGAAAAAATGCTACCATGTACGGCTGTGATTTTTGGCCATCTTACTCAGAGTCCTCCTCCGCTCATCAGGTGCCGAGAATTTATTCCATCGATGAAAAATAAAAGAGTTATTAGTGTTTAAAAAA
This sequence comes from Amblyraja radiata, assembly GCF_010909765.2. Lineage (NCBI taxonomy): Eukaryota > Metazoa > Chordata > Chondrichthyes > Rajiformes > Rajidae > Amblyraja > Amblyraja radiata. Next base: position 93,705,861 of record NC_045961.1, read on the forward strand.
TGTTGAGATTCTCTCTCCTGTCAATCACGCCATGAAGGTCATGCCCCTTCTGGTGGGAGGGGGAGGGACTATAAAACGAAGAAGTGTGGGCATGGCTCAGTCTCTGCAAGATGGAGGAGGGAGAGGTCACGACTCACTGTCTTTAGTGGCCTTGCACCCTGCTTGAAATGGAATTTCAAGGAATAGCCGTGAGTCAACTACCAGCCCACCAGCCGTGAGTGAGCTGCCAGCACAACAGGCTTGAGTGATTGAGCCGACAGCCCAATAATCCATTTGGCCCACAATGTCCATACTAGCCCTCTGGAAAAGCAGTCCCTTCAGCCCACAACATCCATACTAGTGCTCCAGAAAGCCCCCCCACCCCCACTGGCCACCAACATTTTCGAATTGGTGGAGATGTGGAATATTGCGCTGGGGGACCAGCCCTCCCGTGTGATGCTGGGACCCAACGGGTCCCACTTAGTCTAGTAGCGTATAGATACGTGATAAGGGAATAACATTCAGTGTAAGGTAAAGCCAGCAATGTCTGATCAAGGATAGTCTGAGGGTCACCAAGGAGGTAGATAGTAGTTCAGCACCTCTCTCTGGTTGTGGTAGGATGATTCAGTTGCCAGATAATATTTGTGTGTGGGGATCGTTGGCCAACGCGGACTCAGTGGGCCGAAGGGCCTGTTTCCACACTTTATCTCTAAATTAAACTAAACCAAACTAAATATTTCTATGAAAATTCAGATGCATCTTCCCCCTTTATGTTTATTTGTTTCGGAGAAGAGGTGGTAAGTGGGGGTTTCAGCAGATATGAAATTGTTTATTGGCAACAGTTGAGATTAGTCTAAATTAAAAATACAGTGTTCAGGAGGACTAAGCAAGCTGATTGCCAAGGATGCGACTGACTGGCTGGCATCAATAGCAAGGCTCAGGGAAGTGTTGCTTACCAACCAGAACGCAAAGCATTCGGCAGCAAGTATTTGACGGATTAACCAACTCATTTACTGGGGCCAGATAACATGAATACAAAAGCATTTGACTCAGTTACAAACCTGATCGGGACCTAAGCTCTTGGTAGCCCCATGACTCATCATCTAACGCTGGAATTATTACAAAAAAAAAGTTTCATTATTCGCAAGCCAACTGAGACTTTTAAGATAGCTGGCGTGTGTTCAAGTGGCTAATTATGAGTTTAGTGCTGCTTTCAAATCCAGTTTTGGCTGTCTAATCACAAGCACTTTGCGGATGGGTAGAAATAATGACGAGACTATTACTGAAAAGGAAACGGACGCCACTTCAGGTGACCTGGCACCCTCAGTTAAATGGAAAAATTCAGGAGTGGCTTCGATACGGCATTCGATTCACCAAAACAAATCCTCAGCTGGAAACTTGGCATTGAAATACATTGAACAGCATAAACCTGCAGTTATCCACAAAATGATACATGAAAGATTAAGACCTAATCAAATGGAAGTGAATTTTTAGCAGCATAGTAATAATTGCGAAACATAGAAACATAGAAAAATAGGTGCAGGAGTAGGCCATTTGGCCCTTCGAGCCAGCACCAACATTCAATATGATCATGGCTGATCATCTAAAATCAGTACCCCGTTCCTGCTTTTACACCATATCCCTTGATTCCTTTAGCCCTAAGAGCAAAATCTATATAACTAAAAGTCTGATCTTGACCACTTCCTATTGTTCTGTATATTGATTTCAGAAAAAACGCTGCCACTTATGGCTGTGATTTTTGGCCATCTTACTCAGTCCCCCTCCGCTGCGCAGGACAAGAGGATTTTTCCCATCGATGAAAAATAAAAGAGTTAATAGTGTCTAAAAAATGTTGAGATTCTCTCTCCTGTCAATCACGCCATGAAGGCCATGCCCCTTCTGGTGGGAAAGGGGGAGGGACTATAAAACCCAGAAGTGTGGGCGTGGCTCTGTCTCTGCAAGATGGAGGAGGGAGAGGTCACGACTCGCTGTCTTTAGTGGCCTTGCACCATGCTTGAAATGGTATGAAACTGCATTTAAATTTGGTGGCCTTGCACCCTGCCTGAAATGGTATGAAATTGCACTTGAATTTGGTGGCCTTGCACCCTGCTTGAATGGTAAGAAACTGCACTAGAATTTGGTGGCCTTGCACCCTGCTTGAAATGGAATTTCAAGCAATAGCTGTGAGTCAACTGCCAGCCCGCCAGCCGTGAGTGAGTGACCTGCCAGCACAACAGGCTTGAGTGACTGAGCCGCCAGCCCAATAATTTATTCGGCCCCCAATGTCCATATTAGCCCTCCGAAAACCAGTCCCTTCAGCCCACAACACCCATACTAGCGCTCCAGAAAGCCCCCCCCCACTGGCCACCAATATTGGAATTGGTGGAGAGGTGGAATATTGCGTTGGGGGACCAGCCCTCCCGTGTGATGCTGGGACCAAACGGGTCCCACTAAGTCTAGTCTAACTCTAAAATAACCTTTCTGACTGCGGGTGCTGTCTGTCTAGAGTGGATTTTCTCTGAGAACTTCGGTTCCTCCCACACATCAAAGACGTACAGGTTTTGTAGGTTAATTGATTTGGTATAAATGTAAAAATTATTCCTAGTGTGGGATAGCGCGCGGAACACTGGTCGGTGTGGACACGTTGGCCCAAAGACGAGGTTCCGCTCTATATCGCTAAACTAAACTAAACTAAAGTGCTGGAGTAACTCAGTGGCTCAGGCAGCATCTTTGGAATACACGAGTAGACAATGTTTTGGGTTGGGACCCTTCCTCACCATATTTCACATAAAGATCAATTCCACCACAGGACCCATCGCTCCACTAAGTCTACGTGCGGAGATAATGATTCCAGTTTATTCAGTCTCAGCACAAGCATCAGCAGATTAACTGTGGTTGGAAAGTCTGTGGGTGAGAGTTCGGGCATTACCACATTATAAACTAACCTTTAACTTGGGTCACAGAGACACTTAACGTGCTTTGGCATTTGGTCTCACAGGCACATCAGTAGATTATTTGTGGTAGGTAGTAGGTCTCTGGATGAAAGTTCAGGTATTCACACATTAAAAAAAAAACTTAAATTCAGGTCACAGAGGCACTTAAATGTGGTTTGGCACTTGTCCTTACAGACCTGTAAAATCAGGTTTCATTTGATCATTTTAGATGGAAGATTTGGCAGCAGGGAAACTATATAAACCCATTATCGCTATGTCAAAAGGTCTGCTGATGAAGATGATGAAGCTACATCAAAACATTTCACTGTCCATGAAGTCTCTCTGAAAGCTGTCCCAAATGAAGCTGAGCAGCAATTCAATAACAGAGAGATTTTGCTTGATTTACATGTTTAGTTTTTAGTTTAGTTTAGAGATACAGCGGGGAAACAGGCCCTTCGGCCCACCGAGACCGCACCGACCAGCGAACTCCGCACATTAATACTATCCCACACGCACGAGTGACAATTTACACTTGTACCAAGCCAATTACACCTGCAAACCCGCACGTCTTTGGGGTGTGGGAGAAAACCGAAGAACTCGGAGAAAACTCATGCAGGTCACGGGGAGAAAGTACAGACTCCACATAGACAGCACCCGTAGTCGGGATCGAACCCAGGTCTCTGGCGTTGTTAGCGCTGTGAAGCAGCAAACCTACCACCACGCCACCCAATTAACTACAAGAAAAGGGTAAAAGTTGACCATTACTTTCCACAATAGACACACAATTGATGAAAGCAGATGGGATATTTAGAATGTTTTAAATGAGCAAGGGAGTTATTTTTTAGAAAGATATTAAACGGACAATTAGAGAGAAAGTAACTCCATTGGTTGAGGTGTATGAGACCAAGGTGATCATTCTAAAAAAAATTCTATACATAGTGGATGATAAACATTTGGGAATCTCATAGAAAATGACAATTGATGCTGAAGATAAATAATGGCAGATATAATCTGAGATTGATCAACTTTTGGTAACCAAAGGTCATAGAGCCAGAGCAATAGAATCGTACACCATGAACCTAGGCCCTTCCGTCCAATTTGCCCATGACGCCAATGATTCCCCATCTAATCCCACCTGCCCACGTTTGTCCCCATCCCTCCAAACCTTTCACATCCGTCTTCCCGTCCAAATATCTTTTAAAGACGTTATCCCCGTGACCTGTGTAGGTTTTCTCTGAGATCTTCGGTTTTCTCCCACGCACCAAAGACGTACAGGTTTGTAGGTTAATTGGTTTGTTGTGAATGTAAAATGTAAAATTGTCCCTAGTGTGTGTAGGATAGTGTTAGTGTGCAGGGATCGCTGGTCGGTGTAGACTTGGTGGGCTGACAGGCTCTGTATCTCTAAACTAAACTAAATGTTGTTATAGTACCTGCCTCAACTACCTGTTCTGGCAGATCATTCCATAGACCCACCACCCTCTGTGGGCAAAATGTTGCCTCTCAGGTTCCTATTTTATCTTTCTCCTCTCACCTTCAACTTAAATGTCGGGATATCGGGGGAACATTTGGCCACAGATGGGCCATATATATAGAGCAGAAGAACAGGTATGATGTGCTAAATATTTTACTCTAACCATATATTTCAAAGGCAAATTAAACAATAAATTCTATTCATGAGGAATGTATTCTCTATAGCAGTAATGAGTGAGCAGTTTGCACCTGAACATACTGGGTAGTTAACAGCTGTATCTGAATCATTTTTGCATGATGTTAGATCCAGGAGCCTTCAAATTTTGTTGATACATTGTTCTCACTAGTAGTGAACTGCCACCACTTTTTAAGTAGACTCACTGAAGGTTAGTTTCATATCGTTCTGAAGATTAGCTCCACTTCATCGGGACGTTGGTTGAATGTGAGGAGCAACGTTGTCATAGAATCATAGAATTATACAGCACAATGTGGCACGGGCACTATGGTAGAGTTGCTGCCTGGCAACACCAGAGACCTGCCTTCCATCCTGACTACAGGTACTATCTGTATAGAGTTTGTATGTTCTCGCTATGACCAAGTGGATTTTCTCCGGATGCTCCAGTTTCCTCCCACATTCCAAAGACGTGCAGGTTTGTAGGTTAATTGGATTCTGTAAATTGCCCCTAGTGTGTAGGATAGACAATAGACAACATGTGCAGGAGTAGGCCATACGACCCTTCGAGCCAGTATCGCCATTCACTGTGATCATGGCTGATCATCCACGATCAGTACCCCGTTCCGGCCTTCTCTCCATATCCCTTAACTTCGCTATCTTTAAGAGCTCTATCTAACTCTCTCTTGAACGCATCCAGAGAATCAGCCTCCACTGCTTTCTGAGGCAGAGAATTCCACATATTCACAACTCTCTGGGTGAAAAATGTGTTCCTCATCTCCATTTTAAATGACCTACCCCTTATTCTTAAACAGTGGTCCCTGGTTCTGGACTCCCCCAACATCAGGAACATGTTTTCTGCCTCTAGCGTGTCCAATCACATATTAATCTTATATGTTTCAATAAGATACCCTCTCATCCTTCTAAATTCCAGTGTATACAAGCATAGTCGCTCCATTCTTTCAGCATATGACAGTCCCGCCATCCATGGAATTAACCTGGTGAACCTACGCTGCACTCCCTCAATAGCAAGAATGCCCTTCCTCAAATTTGGAGACCAAAACTGCACACAATATTCCAGGTGTGGTCTCACCAGGGCCCTGTACAACTGCAGAAGGACCTCTTTGCTCCTATACTCAACAGGTGATCACTGGTCGGCGTGGACTTGGTGGGTCGAAGGGCCTGTTTCCACACTATATCTATAAACTAAACTAAACAATAATAAACAGAAATCATGTCCATGCTGAGTAAAATGTGTACCAGGATTATTGGCATTTAGCCCATATCCCTCTATACTTTATCAATCCATGTACCTGTCTAACTATATTTTAAACATTGTAATTATACGCGAATGGTATGTTAGCATTCATAGCAAAAGGATTTGAGTATAGGAGCAGGGAGGTTCTACTGCAGTTGTACAGGGTCTTGGTGAGACCACACCTGGAGTATTGCGTACAGTTTTGGTCTCCTAATCTGAGGAAAGACATTCTTGCCATAGAGGGAGTACAGAGAAGGTTCAGCAGACTGATTCCTGAGAGTGGTGAATCTCTGGAATTCTCTGCCACAGAAGGTAGTTGAGGCCAGTTAATTGGCTATATTTAAGAGGGAGTTATAAGTTGGCTCATTCCACACACTGTGTGAAAATGTTGTCTCTCGGGTCCTTTTCAAATTGTTCCATCTTATCTTAGCTTTAGTCTCCTCTACCTTGGGAAAAAAAGGAGTTACTACACACCTCAGTTTTCAATCACCACCCCTTGCCTGTAACTATCAAAAAGACCGACAAAACCACTTGTTTAAAAAGGAACTGCAGATGCTGGAAAATCAAAGGTAGACCAAAATGCTGGAGGAACTCAGCAGGTGAGGCAGCAACAATGGAGCGAAGGAAATACCGCTTGGCAAAACCACTTGGTCAGTCAAAAAAGATTTTATAAGAAACATGTGAATGACGCTATTGGACAGCATAAACAATGTAACAAGATAATGATTTTCGCTTGTAAACCACCAATGTATTAAAAGTATGCAATGCATTAAAAGTTCTCAAAGCAAGTTGAAGGTTCAATATGTAGACTTCAATGATGAATTGAAAGAGAAACATTATGCGAAAAGTTTTAGAGAAAAACCCAAGGCTTAGATGGTATGGATGGAGTATTATATTTCCCCAAAGATTTCACCAAAAGGCAGCAAATTGATTCTTGTAAAGCATATTCCTGCATTTATGGAGGTGAAATATAGGTGAAGAAAGGTCTCGACCCGAAACGTCATCCATTCCTTCTGTCCAGAGATGCTGCCTTCCCCGCTGAGTTACTCCAGCATTTTGTGTCTATCTTTGGAATATATATAATAATAATAATGGATGGGATTTATATAGCGCCTTTCTAGAATACTCAAGGCGCTTTACATCGCATTATTCATACACTCCTCAGTCACACTCGGTGGTGGTAAGCTACTTCTGTAGCCACAGCTGCCCTGGGGCAGACTGACGGAAGCGTGGCTGCTAATCTGCGCCTACGGCCCCTCCGACCACCACCAATCACTCACACACATTCACACACAGGCAAGGGTGGGTGAAGTGTCTTGCCCAAGGACACAACGACAGTATGCACTCCAAGCGGGATTCGAACCGGCTACTTTCCGGTCGCCAGCCGAACACTTAGCCCATTGTGCCATCTGTCGTCCCAATATACAGTCGGTCTATTTAATTTATAGGTGGGATACATGCAGGGGATTTTTTATAAAAGATGCAGTTTATCTGCAGTTTTAAGGGCCTGTCCCACGAGCATGCGACCTGCATGCGGCAAGCGCGACCTATAGGGCCGGTTCCACCAGCATGCGCCTGCATGTGGCAAGCGCGACCAAACCAGAAGCGGGGGCTGCGCGGAGGTTGAGTGAGTGGCATGAAGTTCGAGCGAAGTGCACGGGAAGTTCGCGCGTGACGTATGGCGTCGAGGTGGCTGCGGGCCGGCAGGTTGTTGCCGCGCAGAATTTTAAAAAACGGTCAGTTTTTCAGAGCCCCGTGCGATGTCAGGACCAGCTCCGCACAACTCCATACGGCTCCGGTGATCGAAGTGGGACCGGCCCCGCGAGGCCGTACGGCTCAAGCGACCACGTTACGTTACACTTGCCGCATGGAGCCGCTTAGGTCGCGCTTGCCGCATGGAGTCGCATGCTCGTGGGACAGGCCCTTTAGATTTGTTTATCTTTCCAGGTGCCAAACATATGTTCAAAATCAAAAATGACATAAACATTTTAGAAATATTGTGAAAGTGGCAGATTAGGACTCCTCTGCTTCAATAAAATACATGCACACTTTGTTTTAATATTCTAACATAACTTCCTTGTCATCTTGAAGATAGGCACAAAATGCTGGAGTAACTCAGCGGGACAGGCATCATCCCTAGCTGGGAATGGGTGACCTTTCGGGCCGGGACACATCTTCATACTGATTGTAGGGGGAGGGGTGAAGAAAGCTGGAAAAGGAGGGAGGCAGGCCAAAGCCTGGCAAATAATAATCATAGAGGGGGAGCAGTGAGAGAGGGTCTATGAAGAACCTTTTAACAGAGCACCCACACCATTGTAATCATTTATTGTCTTCCCACAGACTGGTTAGCATGCAATGGTGGTGCAGCGGTAGAGTTGCTGCCTGACACCGCCAGAGACCCGGGTTCGATCCTGACTATAGGTGCTGTCTGTATGGAGTTTGTTCATTCTCCCCATGACCTGCGTGTGTTTTTTCCAAAGACGTACAGCTTTGTAGATTTATTGGCTTTTGGTAAAATTGTAAATTGTCCCTAGTGTGCGTAGGATAGTGTTAATGCTAGCCGGCGTGGACTTGGTCCTGTTTCCACTCTGTATCTCTAAACTAAACAAAAAAAACTTTTCACAGTATCTCGGTGCTCGTGACAATAAACTAAACTAAACCAAACTCCATGAACTGCCTTCTCATTGTAACCTTTGATATCATTACTAATAAAGAACCCGTCAATTTCCATTTTAAAAATACCGAATGACTTGGCCTCCACTGCCATCTGTGGCAATAAATTCCACACATTCATCACCCTCTGACTAAAGAAATTCCTCCCCGTCCCCATTCGAAAGGTACATCCTTTTATTTTGAGGCCGTGCCCTCTGGTCCTAGACTCTCCCACTACTTGTCCCCATCCTCATCATTCACGCCTCATGATAATAATAATAATAATAATTGTAAGCATGGTTTTACCTTAAGAGTAAGTCTTTTTGGCCAGGAAGGTCCTGCAGTCAAGAAGGGTGCCCTGGTCAGTCAAAATTGTTGTGTGTCAATGGATCATCGGCAGGTTGACAATCGAGAAGGTTATCAGTCCGTTGGTACAACTCTTAACATGTGGGGAAAGAGAAAGGTTACTGTAATTTGTGAACCCACAGAATAAGGAACTTTGGTGTGTTATAGTTTCAACCCTAATTTCAATACCACGTTATTCTAACTGTTGCTAGGCAGGATGGAACCTTTTATACGTTTTATGAAACACATGCTTGACAGCAAATGCTCTCCCACCAACCTGTTCCTCTGAGCTGGCAAGCTTTCCAATCATTTCTACCTCAATAATCCTGTGCTAATTCTCCCTGCATGTTTTAGATTAGCTCCATTTGTTTTGCTCCCTCACCCCCCCCCCCCCCCCCCCCCCCCCGCTCCCATAAGCAGTGTAACACTCCTGAATCTTAGTTCCTCCCTAATTTAGTTTGACTCACATGAGTTTATAAAGAGGAAGCCCCCGCCAAATGTTCCTGATATGCAAGTAGAATAATTTTTTTGGATGGGGAAGTAACATGACTTCTCGACTTCCTCGACTTCCTCGACTTCCTCACTCACAGACCACAGTCTGTTCGTATTGGTGGAAATGTGTCAGCCTCGATAACAATCAGCATGGGAGCACCTCAAGGCTGCGTGCTCAGCCCCCTGCTGTACTCACTCTATACCCATGACTGCGTAGCGAACCACAGTGCGAACTCCATCATCAAGTTCGCTGATGACACCACTGTTGTGGGGCGTATCACTGATGGGGATGAGTCAGAGTACAGAAGAGAGATCGAGCAATTGTCCATATGGTGCCAGCGCAATAATCTGGCCCTCAACACAAGCAAAACCAAGGAACTGATTGTGGACTTTGGAAGGAGTAGGAGGGGGACCCACAGCCCCATTTATATCAGCGGGTCGATGGTTGAAAGGGTCAAGAACTTCAAATTCCTGGGCGTGCACATCTCTGAAGATCTTTCCTGGTCCGAGAACACTAACGCAATTATCAAAAAAGCTCATCAGCGCCTCTACTTCCTGAGAAGCTTACGGAGAGTCGGATTGTCAAGGAAGACTCTCTCTAACTTCTACAGGTGCACAGTCGAGAGCATGCTGACCGGTTGCATCGTGGCTTGGTTCGGCAATTTGAGCGCCCTGGAGAGGAAAAGACTACAAAAAGTAGTAAACACTGCCCAGTCCATCATCGGCTCTGACCTTCCTTCCATCGAGGGGATTTATCGTAGTCGCTGCCTCAAAAAGGCTGGCAGTATTATCAAAGACCCACACCATCCTGGCCACACACTCATCTCCCTGCTACCTTCAGGTAGAAGGTACAGGAGCCTGAAGACTGCAACAACCAGGTTCAGGAATAGCTACTTCCCCACAGCCATCAGGCTATTAAACCTGGCTCAGACAAAACTCTGATTATTAATAACCACTTTCTGTTATTTGCACTTTACCAGTTTATTTATTCATGTGTGTATATATTTATATCATGGTATATGGACACATTTATCTGTTTTGTAGTAAATGCCTACTATTTTCTGTGTGCTTAAGCAAAGCAAGAATTTCATTGTCCTATACAGGGACACATGACAATAAACTCACTTGAACTTGAACATGCATTCAGAACTCTGCAGCCCGGATCATCACCCGCACCAGATCATCGGACCACATCACACCCATCCTCACTCAGCACCACTGGCTCCCTGTGCACCACCGGATTAACTACAAGATTTTACTGCTGACCTTCCAAGCCCTACACCACCTTGCTCCCCAATACCTCTCTGACCTGCTGCTACCATACACTCCTTCCCGGTCACTTCGTTCCTCCTCAGCTGCAATTTTAACTGTCCCCACATTTAGACTCAGCACCATGGGTGCCAGAGCCTTCAGCTGCTCTGCCCCTCGTCTCTGGAACACTCTCCCACCTCCCATCCGTCACCTGGACACTATCGATCAATTCAAATCACAACTCAAAACACACCTGTTTAGATTAGCATACCCGACATAACTTCCACCATGTTCACCCTGATTTTAATGACTTAAAATGTTTTGTGTATTTTTTGTTTTTTTTGTTTTTTGTTTTTAATCAACTTGATTTTAATATTGATAAATGTATTGTGATTTTATGTCCTGTAAGGTGTCCTTGGGTGTCCAGAAAGGCGCCAGCAAATAAAATGCATTATTATTATTATTATTATTATTATTATCCCTTTAGCTTGTCTGAAGGCATAAGATTGAAACTACAAACTATTCAAAACAATGCAGTGTCCGGAGGTGAAGACTGATCTGAGACAGAAACAAAAAGCTGGAGTAACTCGGCGGGACAGGCAGCATCTCTGGAGAGAAGGAATGGGTGACGTTTCGGGTCGAGACCCTGCTTCAGATTGGTTAGGGATAAGGGAAACGAGAGATACAGACAGTGATTTGGAGAGATAAAGAACAATGAGTGAAAGATATGCAAAAAGGTAACAATAATAAAGTAAAGGGCCATTGTTAGCTGTTTGTAGGGTGAAAGCCTTTAGGGTTAATCTGTGAGCCTGCTTCCAACCGCATGGAACAATGGTTTAATATTTACCCACTTTAAAGATATGGGAAATCTTACTGATAGGAGCGAATACTTAAACCTTTACCTTACCTTAGCAAGCTATGTTCAGACCTGCTTTAATTCCTTCACAATCCGACTGCACTCAACCTCGGGTCTAACGCTCGGGTCTAGTCTGGCCTTGTGCAAGGGCCCTGAGATATTTACTGCTGATGTAACATTGACTTTACTTGGAAAGGAAGTGGCAAGGTGTAACAAGTCTGCTAGCTTAATAATATCGAAGGCAGTATTCGCCCTGGAGTCAGGCTGGTTGAGCACATGCCACTCCCTTTGCAAACTGTTGATTTATTAATAGGCCTGCACTTTGGCAATGCCTTTGTTAGCAAGTACAGAGTGCAGCAAAGTATTGCACTGTGCAGGAAGGAACTACAGATGCTGGTTATACATAGAAACATAGGGGCGGGAGATTACAACCTTCACGAGGTCCACCCTGTTTCGACTAATGCAATCAACCCGACGTGCACAAACAAATGGATCAAATAGAACAAGTTGACTTCCAACTTTAGGCTGTGCACGCCATACGCAAGAAGAAGAACATAGAAACATTGAAACGAGATGCATTCGGCCCTTCGAGCCTGCACCGCCATTCAATATGATCATAGAAACATAGAAAATAGGTGCAGGAGTAGGCCATTCGGCCCTTCGAGCCTGCACCGCCATTCAATATGATCATGGCTGATCATCCAACAGTATCCTGTACCTGCCTTCTCTCCATACCCCCTGATCCCTTTAGCCACAAGGGCCACATCTAACTCCCTCTTAAATATAGCCAATGAACTAGCCTCAACTACCTTCTGTGGCAGAGGATTCCAGAGATTCACCACTCTCTGTGTGAAAAATGTTTTCCTCATCTCGGTCCTAAAAGATTTCCCCCTTATCCTTAAACTGTGACCCCATGTCCTGGACTTCCCCAACATCGGGAACAATCTTCCTGCATCTAGCCTGTCCAACCCCTTAAGAATTTTGTAAGTTTCTATAAGATCCCCCCTCAATCTTCTAAACTCTAGCGAGTACAAGCCGAATCTATCCAGTCTTTCTTCATATGAAAGTCCTGACATCCCAGGAATCAGTCTGGTGAACCAGTCATGGTTGATCATCTAAAATCAGTACCCAGTTCCGGCTTTTTCCCCAAATCCCATGATTCCGTTAGCCCTAAGAGCTAAATCTAACTCTCTCTTGAAAACATCCAGTGAATTGGCCTCCACTGCCTTCTGTGGAAGAGAAATCCACTGAAGAAAGACACAAATTGCTGGAGTAACTCAGCGGGTCAGGCAGCATATTTGGAAAGAAGGAATGGGTGATATTTTGGGTCGAGAACCTTCTTCAGACTACACTGTGTTGCACTGTTTTTACTAAGAAGTGGTACAGAGTTTAGCCATTTCACATTATGTGGCTCAATTGTTCTATGATATTATTTTATATTCAACACCATAATTTAAAAAAGGACAAAGGACATTTATTGTCACGTACACAAAATGGTGTAGTGATATTTGCCTTGCCATGCAGCACACAGATAAAGATTAGACATAACATTAAAGAGATTTAACAATAAACATAAAAACATCCCCCCACAATGGTTCCCACTGTGGGGGAAGGCACAAAGTCCAGTCCCATCCCCATGTCCACCCATAGTCGGGCCTATTGAGGCCTCCGCAGTCACCTCTACGGAGGCCCGATGTTCCAGGCCGTTCTCGCTGGGTGATGGTGCTCCGGCGTCGGGAGAATCCTCTCGGCGGCTTAGGACACCTGGAACAGCCGCTTCCGTACTGGAGGCCGCGGCTTCCGAAGCCAACAAGGCCGTGCTGGATGGAGCTCCACAACTGGCGATCTCGGTAAGAGATCCCAGGCTCCCGATGAAATGTTCAGCGCTGCCGCCCGCAGCCGGCCGCTCCACAGTCCCGTAGGACAATATGTATACTGAACTTTTTTGTTGTTTATTATTGGTTTTACAGAGTACTATGTTTTCGTACCTGTCTCTCTGCTGCAAGTAGGAATTTGATTGTTCTGTTTCGGGACACATGATAACAAAACACTAGAAGACAGTCACAGAAAGCTGGAGTAACTCAGCGGGTCAGGCAGCATCTCTGGAGAGAAGGAATGGGTGACATTTCAGATTGAGACATGTCAGTCGGAAGAAGCGTCACAAACCGAAACGTCACCTATTTCTTTTCTCCAGAGATGCTCCCTGACCCGCTGAGTTACTCCGGCATTTTGTGTCTGTCTTCGGTTTAAATCGGCATCTGCAGTTCTTCCCCGCACATTTTGGTCCAACAATCGAACACTCTTGACTTCACCTCAGCCTTCCTCCTGGGTGTCCCTTAAATATCTGCTTCCAAACTCGTGAATGTGCCTCTTGAATGCTAAGGATGTAGTCCTGATCTTCCAATCCGCCTTGCGCTTTTTTAAAATCTGCAGCTGTAACACCATATCCTGCATTCGGCTTATTTTTCTTTCTCTGGTACCATAATGTACTCATGTATGTTATGATTTGTCCGGATAGCACACAAACAATGTTTTTCATAGTATATCAGTACACGTGGCAATAACTAATCACTAACCAATTTATCTATAACAATCATATGATATGGTAATTTTATTATGCTACAGTTGTACGTCTTGTTGGTGGTGCTGCGTTTAGAATATTGTGTTCAGTTTTGGTCACCCTGCCATATGGAGAGATGCCAATAAGTTGGAGGGGGTACATAGAAGATTCACATAGAAGGGTGGAGAGACCAGTGGAAGTTAGCGGAACCATCTAGGCTACACCATTACATCAATGATCCCATGGACGTCCCTGGCCTGGACCTGCCCCGAAAGCAGTGGACAACCCTCAACCACTTGAGGAGAGGCATCGGACGCTATGGAGTAGCGATGAACAGGTGGGGCCTCCTGGGAGTGTGGGGACCCAACACAGACAGTGGAGCACATAGTCACCAGTTGCCCCAAACACCGGCCACCGAATGGTGAACGAGGTCTGATTGACCTGGACGATGACACGTTGGCCCGGCTCACCTCAACGGAGCTGCAGGTCTAAAAGACATACGACAGGAGAAGAAGATTCACAAGGATGTTGCCAGGATTTAAGGTGCTAGGTGAGATTGGGCAGGCTAGGACCTTAATTCTCTGGAGCTCAGGAAGCTGAGAGGTGTTTGGATTGAGGAGTATATAATGATGATGGTATTAGATAGGGAGAATGGATAGTCTTTTTAACAGAATAGGGACATCGAGAACTAAAGGGCATGGTTTTAAGATCAGGGGGAAACAGGAATCTTAGGGGCATTTTTTCATGCCTAGGGTGGTGGGTTGTATGGACAAGCTGTCAGAAGAGGTATTTCAAGCAGCTATAATAACAACATTTAAAAGACATTTGGAATAGTATGTGTAGGAAGAAATCGCAGATGCTGGTTTAAACCAAAGATAGACACAAAATGCTGGACTCTCAGTGGGACAGGCAGCATCTCAGGAGAGAAGGAATGGGTGACGTTTCAGATCGAGACCCTTCTTCAGACTACGATATGGATTTGAAGGGTTGGAAGGGACATGGGACTAGCTTACATGAGGCACCTTGGTCAGAATGACCAAGTTGGGCTGAAGTCAAGTCAAGTCAAGTCCAGTCAAGTTGATTCGTCACATACACATACGAGATGTGCAGTGAAATGAAAAGTGGCAATGCTCGCGGACTTTGTGCAAAAAGACAAACAAACAAACAACCAAACAAACTACAAACAGAATGGAACAGAATCACATATTCTGTTTCCATGCTTATGACTCTGACTCTACTAGGATAGTGCATCGAGTTCCTGGCTATTGATCGAGGGACACCAGGTCTGAAACCTTCCACAGAACCAGGAGAGTTTACATTGAAATGCAAACCCAATTTAACACAAAAGCTAGAAACAGCAACCGGGAAGTTATTGGTCTGCTGTATAAAAACCCCGTCTGATCCACTGTTGTTCTTCAGGGACATAAATCTGCCATCCTTATCTTGTCTGGCATAAACATGACTCCAAACACATAGGTAATGTAGCAGACACTTAATAGCCCTCTTCACTTCTGGGGCAATTAAGAAAGGACAACCAATGCCAGAATTGCCAGAAATAGCCCAAACCTGTAAAAGAATAAACAAAAAAGTACCTCATCTGCTTTACCCGGCAGCAAGCCCCACTTGCTCACCATTATTCTCTGGATGTCATTCTTCAGAATTCCCTCCTGTATTTATTAGTGGCTCTTCGATGTGCATGAGTTCTGGACTCCCTGCAGTGGGAATATTTTCTCTCCTAATCTATCAAACGCCTCTTTAGGTTGCCCTCAGCCACATATCTGGAGCAAATTCAAACACCCCATAAACAGCCTCTCCAGACAATTAGTTTAACCTACACAGTCAGTGGAAGGAATATAACATTCAGAGTCAGTTTGTGTGTGTGTGTGTTAGAAAGAGAGAGAAAGAGAGAGAAAGAGAGAGAGAGAGAGAGAGAGAGAGAGAGAGAGAGAGAGAGAGAGAGAGAGAGAGAATCGCTAGAGCTCGATCTCTCGCTCATCTCTCGCGCTCTCTCTATCTCTCGCTCTCTCCTCTCTCGCATCTCTCTGCTATCGCTCATCTCGATCTCTCGCTCGTCTCTCTCCTCCTCTCTCTCTCCCTCTCTCCTCCTCTCTCTCTCTCTCTCTCTCTCTCTCTCTCTCTCTCTATCTCTCTCTCTCTCTTCCTCTCTCTCTCTCTCTCTCTCTCGAGCGCACAGCGGTAGAGTATGAAGAAGTGTCTCGACCCGAAACGTCACCCATATCTTCTCTCCAGAGATGCTGCCTGTCCCGCTGAGTTACTCCATCTTTACGTGTCAAACAGTGGTAGAGTTGCTGCCTTACAGCGCCAGAGACCAGGGTTCGATACTGACTACAGGTGCTGTCTGTATGTACGTTCTCCCCGTGACCTCGTGGATTTTCTCCGGGTACTCCAGTTACCTCCCACTTTCCAAAGACGTGCGGTTTTGTAGGTTAATTGGGTTCTGTAAATTGTCCCTCGTGTGTAGTGTAGTACTCGTGTACATGTGATCGCTGGTTGACGCGGACTTGGTGGGCCGAAGGGCCTGTTTCCACGATGTATCTCCTAACTAAACTGAAGAATGATAGTGGGAGAGAATGGAAAAAACTGGAAAGCTGAAATAAAAACTGGGAAGATAATAATACGTGGTCCCTCATCATCTGTAATGGAAAGTGTACTCATTCTACATTGGAGCCCAGAGCAAAGAATGGGTTAGAATGTCTACCAGGTTATTGTCTGTAACAACACTGGAGTATGTGAACATTTAAATCAATGGTACACAAAATTGCTGGGGAAACTCAGCGGGTGCAGCAGCATTTATGGAGCGAAGGAAATAGGCGACGTTTCGGGCCGAAACCCTTCTTCAGACTGATGGGGGGTGGGGGGGGGGAGAAAGAAGGAAAAGGGGAGGAGGAGCCCGAGGGCGGGTGGATGGGAGGGTGGGAGGAGACAGCTAGAGGGTTAAGGAAGGGGAGGAGACAGCAAGGGCTAGCAAAATTGGGAGAATTCAATGTTAATGCCATACGGACGCAAGGTCCCCAGACGAAATATGAGGTGCTGTTCCTCCAATTTCCGCTGTTGCTCACTCTGGCAATGGAGGAGACCCAGGACAGAGAGGTCGGATTGGGAATGGGGGGGGGAGTTGAAGTGCTGAGCCACCGGGAGTTTAGGTAGGTTATTGCGGACTGAGCGGAGGTGTTCGGCGAAATTTTTTAATATCGAAGGTACACAAAATTGCTGGGGAATTTAATATCTCCTCAAGGTCTACTTTAAATCAATGGGACTGGTTTCTATTTTGAATGAGCTATGGACGGATTAGCCAAATGAGGAAGCTGTTGGCCCAAGTATCGAGCAGGGGACACTTTAGTTATTTAGCCACTTTGGAGATCTTTGGACCAGATGATAATGGCTGGCTGGTGGGCATGGCCAGAGGATAGGGAGCAGGACAAGTTCAAGGACAGGGACTCCATCATGAAAATCCATAACATTGATGACCATGCATGTATCAATTTCTTGATCACGAGGGGCCTGAAGAAGGGTCTCGGCCTGAAACGTCACCCATTCCTTCTCTCCAGCGATGCTGCCTGACCCGCTGAGTTACTCCAGCATTTTATGTCTATCTTCAGTTTGAACCTGCATCTGCAGTTTTGTCCTACACAGAATAATTTTGCTAATGGAACTGAAATTCTTGAAGGCTGCAGATATTGGAAAACTGGCCTCTGTCGAAGTGTCGCCGACCTGAATCATTGACTGTCCCTCTTTCCACAGGTGCTGCATAACATGTTGAGATTTTCTGTTTGTGTAACAACTTCCTTATCGTGTCCCAGCCTCAGCTCCTCCCACAGTTTGCCAGCTGATAGAAGACTTGAAGTGTAGTCGTGGCAACATAGAGAGCGAGAGCCATTTTGTATGCAGCAAGCTGCTCTTATTCTATGCCTCTGGCCAATCTGTTTCAGCAGAGTTACAGCACTGACAATGTGGCAAGCTGACCAGGTTTGCCCTGTTCACACAAAGCAGCACAATTCCACTGGGGCTAATTAACCCACCAAATTGATAGAAGCCATCATCCACTGTGCTCTCAGGTGTTCATCAGTAAACCTGTCACATATGAGCAATTTGATTTTTGCCAGGACCTCGCACCCACCGTGCGGCACAGAAGCACAGCGGTAGAGTTGCTGCCTCACCGTGCCAGAGATCCCGCTTTGATCCTGACTACGGGTGCTGTCTGTGTGGAGTTTGCACGTTCTCTCTTGGGAAACCACGTGGGCTTTCTCCGGGTGCTCCGTCTTCCTCCCACATCCCAAGGACGCGCGGGTTTGTATTTGAAGGTTAATTGGCTTCTGTAAATTGTCCCTAGTGTGTCGGACAGAACTAGTGCACGTGTGGCGACTGGTCGGCGCGGGCTCGTTGGGCCAAAGGGCCGTGTTTCCAGGTTGTATCTCTAAACCAAACTATGCTAAACCTTATCGAGCCACAAATCAGGAGCATAGTGGGACGCCCTTCCATTGAGTGGATGAATGCACAACCAACACTTTTCAAGAGGTTCAGCACCATTCAAGTCAAAGCAAAACACTTGATCAACATCAGCAGTGGTCTGTAACATCTACTAAACGTTACTCACCCAGGAATCTCTATCAGCTCATCTCAAGCCCACAACTTCTGCCACCAAGGAAAACAAGGGTGGGAGGCACATAGGAACATTACCAGCTACAGGTTCTAAGCTGCACATCTTCCTGATTTGGAAATATTTTCCCAATTCTCTTTGGTCTGCAGGTCTAAATCCTGGGGCTTCCTACCCAGGGTCACAGTGGGAGTACCTTCACCAGAAGATTCAAGGAGGCAGCTCACCATCACAGGCTCATGGACATTATATACTGGTCCTACAGTGAGATCCAGATTCTGTAAATGAATATGAATAGAAAGTATTCATAATGACTGAACTCCCTCACCATCTCATTGGAACATCAAACCTCAGATTTCTCGAGCACTACTTCCATTACCTGAATGTAAGAGCACTATCTATCCCGTCATAGCTAATCCATAAGCCACGGAGATGCATACATTTTAGCAATGAAGTATAGAAGTTGGAGGCCAGGTTACAGTTGTGCAAAACATCCTCTTCATAGCGAGAGGATTTGCATATAGGAGCAAGGAGGTCCTACAGATGGCACAATGGGCTAAGTGTTCGGCTGGCAACCGGAAGGTAGCCGGTTCGAATCCCGCTTGGAGTGCATACTGTCGTTGTGTCCTTGGGCAAGCCACTTCACCCACCTTTGCCTGTGTGTGAATGTGTGTGAATGTGTGTGAGTGATTGGTGGTGGTCGGAGGGGCCGTAGGCGCAGATTGGCAGCCACGCTTCCGTCAGTCTGCCCCAGGGCAGCTGTGGCTACAGAAGTAGCTTACCACCACCGAGTGTGACTGAGGAGTGAATGAATAATGCGATGTAAAGCGCCTTGAGTATTAGAAAGGCGCTATATAAATCCCATCCATTATTATTATTATTATTACTGCAGTTGTACAGGGCCCTGGTGAGACCACGTTTGGATTATTGTGTGCAGTTCTGGTCTCCTAATTTGAGGAAGGACATTCTTGCTATTGAGGGAGTGTAGCGTAGGTTCACCAGGTTAATTCCCGGGATGGCGAGACTAACATATGATGAAAGAATGGATCGGCTGGGCTTATATTCACTGGAATTTAGAAGGATGAGAGGTGATCTTATAGAAACATATAAAATTCTTAAGCGATTGGACAGGCTAAATGCAGGAAGATTATTCCCGATGTTGGGGAAGTCCAGAACAAGGGGACACAGTTTAAGGATAAGAGGGAAGTCTTTTAGGAACAAGATGAGAAAATCATTTTTTACACAGAGAGTGGTGAATCTGTGGAATTCTCTGCCACAGAAGGTAGTTGAGGCCAGTTCATTGGCTAGATTTAAGAAGGAGTTAGATGTGGCCCTTGTGGCTAAAGGGATCAGGGGGTATGGAGAGAAGGCAGGTATGGGATATTGATTTGAATGATCAGCCATGATCATATTGAATGACGGTGCAGGCTCGAAGGGCCGAATGGCCTACCCCTGCACCTATTTTCTATGTTTCTATGTTTCTATGACAGGCTAGATGCAGGAAAAATGTTCCTGATGTTGGGGGAGTCCAGAACCATGCGTGGCAGTTTACGAATAATGGGTAGGCAGTGCTGGCTCGGTGATGAATGGCCTATTCCTGCATGTATTTTTTATGTTTCTATGTTTCTAGTAGCAGCAAAAGATGACATGACACAAGGCTTTACTTTATGAATTTAACAGCCTTGTGATTTCTGTCAATCATGTTACAGCAAGTCAAGAGGGTTTTGATGAAAATCAAGATGTCTTCCAGAGCGTCGGCTCGTTCCATCCTGGTGGATTGTGCTCTCCTCTCAGTCTGGAGTTTTTTTTAATGCATTCGGACCGGGACTCTAATTGTGTCCCATCTAAAATTGTCACGGAGCGGACAATCGGAGTAACTCTATCCTTCCTCCCAAATGAACACTCCATCGGAATTATGACATGACACATGTGATAATAGGTTTGGAAGCAGAAAAATCACATCCTCGACTTGAAGGAAGGTTAGTTCAAGTGAAGGCACACTCATTACCACTTTCCTCTGACAGCCCTTGTCCAGTGAAGAGAAACTCGAACTGGTCAGAATGCATTAAAGTAGCCTGGGGAAGTAGAATCCAAAAGCGCCAAATAACTACTCAGCAGCTCTGGAGCCTATGGTCAATTATGGATTTTTTATCAAAGGTCTCTTGACTTTCTGCAGTGTGATTGACAGAAAACACAGGGTTGCTAAATTAGTAATAATTTATACCATGCTTCCCAACATCATCTCCCACCTCGCTCCTGCCTGTGTGAGAATGATTTCCTATTACAACCGCAAAGGGATTTTGAATATTGTCACAGACACAACAATACCATCTTTAGGTAGAACGTATAGGACAGGACCGCAGATGCTGGTTCACGCCGAAGATAGACACAAAATGATGGAGTAACTCAGCGGGACAGGCAGCACCTCTGGAGAGAGGAAACGGGTGATATTACGGGTCGAGACCCTTCTTCAGCTAGCCAGAAACAGGCTACTTGTTAAATGATTTATGCTCTCAACCCCTGCTTAAATAGTATTGGAGTTACAATGGTAATGACCAAATTTTACAGGTGTTATTAACCAGGGAGAACTCTTGATGGTGGTGGCTAATTTATAAAAGGATGGTCAAACCACCAGGAGCACCGTACGATTGGCAGCCTCGCCAATAGTCTGTCTGTATTTTCGCCTTTTGTTTGTTATTTTTAGTGTGTTTTAAAAGTTTGTGTAAATGTCCACTGGTTTGTTTTATGTTGGGGGAGGGGGAGGGGGGTCGGGAGTAACTTTTTTTTTCAATCTCTTACCCTGCCGGAGATGCAATTGGTTTTCGGGACGTATGTCCTGTCGCTCTGTGGCCTAACAACTTGGAGCTGTAGGACTCCTCGGGACTGACTTTGAGCCCCACCGCGGGGGCTTGGACTTACCATCGGGGCTGATCCCTTGCCTGGGATCGCTCCAACCACGGCCTGCGGATTTTACCATCAAGGGCTCGAATCCTCGGGAGAGACCGAGTCGGGAAGCTCCAAAGACCGAGTCGGGAAGCTTCGACCCGGGGTCCGATCGCCGGCGGAGGAGCTGAAATTCCCCTCCCCCCCCCCCGATGCAGGAGCTGATCACCCCGATGCGGAGGGAGTCAACCTCGTCCCGTCACGGAAGGTTCGAGGCCCACAACCACGGGAGAACAAAGAAGAGAGGAGATTGAACTTTTTTTTCACCTTCCATCACAGTGAGGAATGTGGAGGAGTCACTGTGGTGGATGTTTATGTTAAAAGATATTTTGTGTGTTACGTTGCTTTTTATTTGTATGACTGACTTGGAAAATGAAATTCAACAATGCAATTCCTATGTTGCAAAACATACTTGGCCTCTTCTTCTTTCGTGTGGCGTGCACAGCCTAAAGTTGTTGGACAACTTGTTCTATTTGATCTACCATTTGTGCACGTCGAGTTGATTGCATTAGTCGAAACAGGGCGGACCACGTTAAGGGTGCAATCTTCCACCCCACATACTTGGCTAATAAAGTATTATTGTATGGTATTGTATTGTAAAGAAAATGGATGAGTGGACAAACCAGATATATTACATTCAATAAGGATAAATATTTGTTTCCAAGGGAACATTCTATCCCAAGTTAGACACAAAATGCTGGAGTAACTCACCTCATATATGAGCACCTCATATTTCGATTGGGCAGCTTACACCCGAGCGGTATGATTATTGACTTTTCTAACTTCAAGTAACCCTTGCTTTCCCTCTTTCTCCACCCCTCCCCCTTCCTAGTTCTCCGACCAAAGACTGGTTGTCCTCCTGATTACATTTTATCTCTGTATGCTTCGTTGACACCTTCTCCTAGCTAATGATGATCTATTCTGCACTTTCCTTGAATTTCATCCCCTTTGTTGTCTCGTTTTCAAACCTTACACTTCCTTATCTCTCTGTCTCTCTCTCACCTGACTCTCAGTCTGAAGAAGGGTCTCAACATGAAACCTCACCCATTCTATCCAGAGATGCTGACTGTCCCGCTGAGTTACTCCAGCCTTTTGTGCTTATCTTCGGCTAGTAAACCAGCATCTGCAGTTCCTTCCTGCACATTGCACCCCCAGTTTCACGCAGACTCTCAAGCCACTCATTGGGGAAGGTGAGTTGGTTCCTGTCGCTGTTTATTTATTATCACACTTGGGACATTGACACAGCTGGTAAAACATGTTTGTAACAGAACAAATGTCCCTGTCCACTTAAACAGGTCAGACCTAGTTTCTGTAATTGAGTTAGCAAGCTTGGAAATACAAAGAAGAGTAAACAGATGGAGACCTAGAAGAAAGACTTGATTGATCTGTTGGCTCCAAATTTGTAGGCTATGAGATCGGTGCAGAGAATAAAGAAATAGAGGAGCCACCAGTCTTATTTTTAAGGAAATACCCTCAGAAGCAAATTATAAACAGGGAACTGCAGATGCTGGTTTATACAAAAGGAGACAAAGTGCTGGAGTAACTCAGCGGGTCTGATAGTATCTCTGGAGAACATGGATAGGTGATGCTTCAATCTGAAGAAGGGTCTCGACCTGAAACGTCACTTATCGATCAGTAGAAACACGGAGAGCGTTTGTTAGGTTCAGGTTTAGGTGTGAGGTTTACTATTGTCTCATGTACCGAGGTACAGTGAATGTTTTGCAAGCTACCCAATCAAACCAGATAATATTACACATAAATACAATCAAGCCCATCTCACGTACAATGGGTAGAGTGCAGGCAAAGATACAGATTGCAGAACATAGTTCTTAGCGTTTTAGTGCAACAGCGGCCCCATAGCAGAAGCGTCCATATCGTGGGGCTGGAAACTATAATGCCCCTGTCCCACTTAGGAAACCTGAACGGAAACCTCTGGAGACTTTGCGCCCCACCCAAGGTTTTCGTGCGGTTCCCGGAGGTTGCAGGTGGTTGCCGGAGTTGCAGGTAGTGGAAGCAGGTAGGGAGACTGACAAAAACCTCCGGGAACCGCACGGAAACCTTGGGTGGGGCGCAAAGTCTCCAGAGGTTTCCGTTCAGGTTTCCTAAGTGGGACAGGGGCATAAGCATCCTGAGCTAATTCTGCGACCACTATCATCTATTGCGACAAGTGATGGCTTCCACTGATTGTCGCCGGAAGCTTGCGCCCTTTTCAGAACTGACGATGACAGCGAGGCCAACATTTGTAACAAGATGGAAACGAAAAGAAGAAGAAATGCAACAGTTCCAGATACAGTCTGCAACGGGGTAAAAGTGAATCGGACTGTCCCCTAGTTTAGTTTAGTTTAATTTAGTTTAGAGATACACAGCGCAGAAGCAGGCCCTTCGGCCCACCGGGTCCACGCCGACCAGCGATTCGCGCACATTAACACTATCCTACACACACTCGGAACAATTTACATTTATACCAAACCAATTTACCTACAAACCTGTACGTCTTTGGAGTGTGGGAGAAAACCCGAAGATCTTGGAGAAAACCCACGCAGGTCACGGGGAGAACGTACAAACTCCGTACAGACAGCACCCGCAGTCGGGATCGAACCTGGGTCTCCGGCGCTGCAAGCGCTGTAAGGCTGCAACTCTACCGCTGTGCCACGGTGCCGCCAAAGGAGACACCCGTCCAAAGTTTAATAGCAGCGGGGAAGAAGGAGTTCCAGAGTCTGGTGGTGCGCGTGATCAAGCTACTGCGCCTTCAGCCCGATGGGAGCGAGGACATGTAATGGACAGGGTAGAGTGCAGATGGAGTCAATGGTGGGGAATCTGTTCTCTGTCTGATTGAATTGAATTGAATACTTTATTGGCACTTGTGACAAGTCGCAGTGAAATTCTTTGTTTGCATACCTAAGATGTGCAAATTGTCCCCCATAAAGGGAGCTTACAAAGTTGTTTCTGTGTTTCTATATCTCTATTGGATACAATGTTATGATTGTTTATAGACTATGAGGAAAGGGCCGGTCCCACAAGCATGCGACTGCATGCGGCGAGCACGACCTAACGTGTCGCTTGAGCCCTACGGCCTCGCGGGGCCGGTCCCACTTCGATCGCCGGAGCCGTATGGAGTTGTGCGGAGCTGGTCCCGACATCGCGCGGGGCTCCGAAAAACTGACACTGTCCAAAAATTCCGTGCGGCAACGGCCTGCCGGCCCGCAGCCACATTGAGGCCGTACGCACCGCCTCGACGGGCGTACGCAGCGTCTCGACGCCGTACGCAGCGTCTTGATGGCGTACGCCTTCGCTCGAACTTCACATCAACTCGTACGGGATCATTCGACCTCCGCGCGGCCCCCGCTTCCGGTTTGGTCATGCTTGCCGCATGCAGCCGCATGCTGGTGGGACAAGCCCTTAAGAATCTCCTTTCCAGCTGGACAAATAGTAATGTTTATAAATTGATTCTGAAAATGTTAATTTATGATGTGTAACATCAGAATTTGATTATTCAGGACACAATAAATTATGTTTAAAGTGCAATAATCATTATATGTATTGTGATTTTTAATTAATCCCGAGACTATGTCTGTGTTGTTCCTTACCTCCAATAAAATAGTGAACAGTGGAAGTTGTGTTTTGACGATTATTGGTAGGGTGCAAACATATAGAGCTCAGCAGTTCCTAATGTCTTGCTTCTAGCATTTATCTTAACCGTACCTCTTGTCAGTGGACTGCAAGCAAGACTAACAAGTCATCTCTAGGCTTCACGATGAATCACAGTTTTGTTATGTGGTAGGCCAGGTCTGTTTATCCTTCCCAGTTTACCCGTCACAGCTTAAGAATAAGGGCTGAGATGAGGAAAACCGTTTTCACCCAGAGAGTTGTGGATCTGTGGAATACTCTGCCACAGAAGGCAGTGGAGGCCAATTCACTGGATGTATTCAAGAGAGAGTAAAAGCTCTGTCCCACGGTACGAGTTCATTCCAAGAGCTCTCCCGAGTTTAAAAAAAATCAAACTAGTGGTAAGCACGGAGAATGTACGTAGCGAGTACGTCGGAGCTCGGGGACGTCTCTTAGCGGCTCGTAACGCTAACGGCAGATACTGGGAAAGACTTGCTAATGGCAGGTAAGCACGGGAAGACTCGTGAAGATTTTTCAACACGTTGGAAAATGTCCACGGGAGCCCCGAGTACCGACGAGTGGCCATTACCGTAAATCTCCGAGTTCGAATCAGGGCAAACTTGGGAGAGCTCTTGGAATTAACTCGTACCGTGGGACAGGGCTATTTGATATAGCTCTTAGGACTAATGGAATCAAGGGATATGGGGAGAAAGCAGGAACGGTGTACTGATTTTGGATGATCAGCCATGATCATATTGAATGGCGTTGCTGGCTCAAAGGGCTGAATGGTCTACTCCTGCACATATTTTCTATGTTTCTATATTTCAATGTTTCAAACCAGTCGTGGTCCTGTACATTTTGGTCAAGTCTCTTCTCTTGCTTCTTTGCCTAACCTTGTAGCTGAAATGCCTCAGCCTTGAATAATAACCCTCCATCTGAGCAGCTAATGCCTTTTAGTTGCTGAAATCTGCCATCTTTATATGGTCTGGCTTATACGTGACCAGAACCCATTAGAGGAATCATTGAGGGGGTGCAGCGGGAGAGGATGTGGAAGGGTCTTGACCTGAAACGTCACCTGTTCCTTTTCTCCACAGATGCTGCCTGACCTGCTGAGTTACACCAGCTTTTTGTGTCTTTTAGAAGAATTTTGCCTTGAATGCCTTGAATTTAATGAATGGGTTTGCAGTATAAAGTCAAGCACAGTGGTAAGTCACAAGTTACTTATAGGACAGGCAAGATAAAGATAACAGGTTTAGTTTAGCTTAGGGATGCAGCACAGAAACAGACCCTTCGGCCCACCGAGCAGGTGCCGACCAGCGATCCCCACCGAGCCCGGGCCGACCAGCAATCCCCACCGAGCCCGGGCCGACCAGCGATCCCCACCAAGCCCGGGCCAACCAGCGATCCCCACCGAGCCCGGGCCGACCAGCGATCCCCACATGCTCACCTACACACATTAGGGATAATATGTTTTAAAGCATTTTTGTTATACCAAGTCAATCCACCTGCAAACCTCTACATCTTTGGAGTGTGGGAGGAAACCAAAGATCTCGGAGAAAACCCACGAAGGTCACAGGGAGAACGTACAAACTCCGTACAGACAGCACCGGTAGTCGCGATCAAACCTGAGTCTCTGGCGCTGTAAGGCAGTAACTCTACCGCTGCACCACTGTGCCACCCATGTCCAAACACTATCAGTGAACTAGATGGATGTTTATGTTAATCCTGTGGTCACATAGTCATAAAACCTCTAACTCTAATTTGCTATATATCTGCTCGTCAAGGTCTGGCTTTAAAAAGCTATTTTGGGAAGAGAACAATGACCAGCATACAAATTACTGTTTCTAGGAAACCCTTTTCATTCTTTTAAAATGGATCAGTAACAGGTCAATCAATCCACTTTAAAATTACTCTATTGTATCCATTGTTTTAATTGGGCTTTTTTCTTTGTAACGGCAGCAAGCAGGATAGCTAATCATTAAACTTGCAGCTTTTGGAACTCTACAATCAGGATATAACAGATCAGATACTGTCAAAAGTAAGGCCAGTAAACGAAGGCCGTAAATTTAAGGTCAGTGGTGCGGGAGAAATGAAGAGAGGCTTCTTCGTTCATAGGGTAGGGAGGTCCAAGAGCCGCTGCATGGAAGGGCAGTGCAGGTCGAAACATTAGCTGTCTTTAATAAACATTGGCTGCGCACTTGTTGCCCCTCGACCTACAGAGCAATGGACAGCAATGGGAAGTCGAAGGTGGTGAATCTGTGGAATTCATCGCCACAGAAGGCTGTGGAGGCCAAGCCTGTGGATATTTTTAAGGCACATAGATAGATTCTTGATTAGTACGGGCGTCAGTGATTATGGGGAGAAGGCAGGAGAATGGAGTTAGGAGGGAGAGATAGATCAGCCATAATTGAAAGGCGGAGTAGACTTGATGGGCCGAACATGAACCTATATTGGCTGACATGGATATAATGGGCTGAATGTCTAACTTCTGTGTTGTACATTTTTTAATGATTCATAGAGTCATACAGCACAGAAATAGGCCCTTCGGCCCAACTTGCCCATGCCGACCAAGGTGCCCCATCTACGCTTGTCCCACTTGCCCACTTTTGGGCCATCTAAATCTATCCTATCCATGTACCTGTCCAAATGTATTTTAAATATTGTTAAAGTACCTGCCTCAGCTACCTCCTCCAGCAGCTTATTCCACTAACCCACCAGCCTCTAAGTTCCTAATAAATCTTCCCCCTCTCACCATAAACCTATGTCCTCTTGTTCTTGATTCCCGCACTCTGTATAAAAGGCACCTTGTCTTTAACCTTATATTTTTTTCATCAAACAATAATTGCTTAAATTCTTCAGGGTATAGAGTGGATCTAGTCCTTCAGAATTTCTGAAGCAAATCCAATCACCGATTATTTTTCTTGACAATCACTGGAATGTAATCGTATGATGGGAAAATGTGAGATTATTGGAAGGAGAAGTGAAGGCATTTCAATCACCTACGTACAATTATTGCATGGCTGAAATGCTTGAAGTCATGCTTTCCTTTACACTTATGCAGGAAGGAACTGCAGATACTAGTTTACACTGAAGATAGGCACAAGTAACTCAGTGGGACAGGCAGCATCTCTGGATAGAAGGAATGGTCGAAACCCTTCTTCAGGCTTGTGGTCAAGATAGTTCATTTGATGAGGGATTGGTTAAGCTAATTTGAAATCAAACAAAGAAAATATGACCCAATACAAATGCCAATTAGTTATGTCACTTCATATTTGAATTTAGTTCAGTTTAGTTTAGAGATACCACGGAGTCCGCACCGACCAGCGATCCCCGCACACTAACACTATTCTACACACACTAGGGACGATTAAGCCAATTTACCTACAAACCAGTACGTCTTTGGAGTGTGGGAGGAAACCGAAGATCTCGGAGAAAACCCACGCAGCACGGTGAGAATGTACAAACTCCACACAGACAGCGCCCGTAGTCGGGATCGAACCCAGGTCTCCGGCGCTGCAAACGCTGTAAGGCAGCAACTCTATCGCTGTGCCACCGTGCCGCCCTTAAATTGGGTATTAATATTAGGTGTGACATGCCAAATGGTATTGTCATAATTGACTGCTCCCTTGAAACCTATAGTCATAGAGCCCTAGAGTGATACAGTGCGGAAACAGGCCTTTCACCCAACTTGCCCACACTTGCTGACATGCCCCAGGTACTCTAGTCCCACCTGGCCGCGTTTGGCACATATCCCTCCAGACCTGTCCTGTCCATTTACCTGTCTACTTGTTTCTTAAATGTTGGGATAGTCCCTGCCTCAACTACCTCTTTTGGCAGCTTGTTCCATACATCCACCAACTTTTGTGTGAAAACGTTCATATTCCATTACAACTTTTCCCCTTCACCTTAAACCAATAATAATAATAATAATGGATGGGATTTATATAGCGCCTTTCTAATACTCAAGGTGCTTTACATCGCATTATTCATTCACTCCTCAGTCACACTTGGTGGTGGTAAGCTACTTCTGTAGCCACAGCTGCCCTGGGGCAGACTGACGGAAGCGTGGCTGCCAATCTGCGCCTACGGCCCCTCCGACCACCACCAATCACTCACACACATTCACACACAGGCAAAGATGGGTGAAGTGTCTTGCCCAAGGACACAACGACAGTATGCGCTCCAAGCGGGTTTCGAACCGGCTACCTTCCGGTCGCCAGCCGAACACTTAGCCCATTGTGCCATCTGTCGTCCCAATGTCCTCTGGTCCTCGATTCACCTATACTGAGACTCTGTGCATCTACCAAATCTATTCCTCTTATGATTTATACACTTCTATAAGATCACCCCTCATCCTCCTGTGCTCCAAGGAATAGAGACCCTCCTTATAGCCTACGCCTTATAGCTGAGACCCTCTAGTCCTGGCAACATCCTCATAAATCTTCTCTGCACCCTTTCAAGCTTGACCACATCTTTCCTATAACACGGTGCCCAGAACAGAACAAGATACTCTAAATGCAGCCTCACGAACGTCTTATACAACTGCAACATGACCTCCCAATTTCTATGCTCATCATAACATCATAATATGTTTGAATGAAGAAGACAGTGAATAAAGGTACAAATATAATCGTTAATATGGCACACCATGTTGATTGTGGAACCAAGTTGCTTTTTAAGTGAACTCATAACTTTCGTGCATTAATCATAAGGTCATAAGAATAGGAGCATAATTAGGCCATTCAGCCCATCAAGTTTACTCCGCCATTCAATCATGGCTGATCTATCTCTCCCTCCTGACCCCATTCTCATGCCTTCTCCTCATAACCCCTGACCCCTGTCCTAATCAAGAATCAATCTATCTGTGCCTTAAAAATATACACTGCCTTGGCCTCCACAGCCTTCTGTGACAATCAGGAGGTGAAGACAACATACTTCCTTCCCGAAATGACGTTGGAATTTGGCAACAATCTGGCAGTTCCTTTACTGACATTAGTTTTCAGATTTCAAAGGTAATTTAGCTAAGTATATTTAAATGTCTACAGACCGATATCATGAACTGGGAAGTGGAATTAGCCTGAGTAGCAGTATTTTTGGCCAGGATTGTTGTAATAGTCTCAACGCCTCCTGTGCGGAATGATTCTGTTTCCCAGATACTTTGACATAGAAACATAGAAACATAGAATATAGGTGCAGGAGAAGACCATTCGGCACTTCAAGCCAGCACTGCCATTCAATATGATCATGGCTGATCATCCAAAATCAGTACCCCGTTCTGGCTTTTTCCCCATATCCCTTGATTCCCTTAGCCCTAAGAGCTAAATCTAAGTCTCTCTTGAAAACATCCAGTGAATTGGCCTCTGGGGCAGAGAATTCCACCGATTCACAATCTGGGTGAAAAAGATTTTCCTCATCTCAGTCCTAAATTGCCTACCCCTTATTCGTAAACTGTTACCCTGGTTCTGGACTCCCCCAACATCGGGAACATTTTCCCTGCATCTACCCTGTCCAATCCTTTAAGAATGGTATATGTTTCTATAAGATTCCCTCTCATCTGAAATTCCAGTGAATTCAAGCCCAGTCGACCCATTCTTTCATCATACGTCAGTCCCGCCATCCTGGGAATTAACCTGGTGAACCTACGTTGCACTCCCACAATAGCAATAATGTCCTTCCTCAAATTAGGAGACCAAAATTGCACACAATACTCCAGGTGCAGTCTCACCAGGGCCCTGTACAACTGCAGGAGGAACTTTAGACTTTTGAGATGCAGCACGGAAACAGGCCCTTCGGCCCTCCGAGTCCGTGCCGACCAGCGATCACCCTGTGCATTAACCTACTTACACTACGGACAATTTTACAACTTTCCAAAGCCAATTCACCTACAAACATGTCTGTCATTGGAGTGTGGGAGGAAACCAGAGCACCCGGAGAACACACATGCAGTTATAGGGAGAAAGTCCAGACAGCACCTGTAGGCAGGATCGAACCCGGCTCTCTGGCGCTATAAGGTAGCAACTCTACCATTGAGCTACCGTGCCGGCCACTGTGATCCATCACGTGACCATCAGTTCTGATCTCTGGATTAGGTGAGTGGTTTTAACCACTAAGTTATACTGAGGAGAAGTGCCTGACTCAGAATTAGTTTCTCTTTCCAGTGATGCTGCTTGACTGGCTGCAGACTTGCATTTTCTGTTTTAGTTAACTACTGCCCTCCCTGGATGACATATACAGGGCCCGATGCTTGCGCCGGGCCACACACATCAAGCAGGACACATCCCACCCTGCCAACCACCTTTTAACTCTGCTACCCTCTGGGAGGCGATTCAGGTCTCTTCAGGTAGACTAAAAAATAGTTTCTCCCCATGTTTCGATAAAAGAACTTAATTCTAACAGAGAACACTGGGGAAGCACAATATAATTCGGGGTGCAAGATAATGCGCAATATTCTTTTAAAATATTTTTAATACCTATTTATTATGTGTATATGTTATGTGGATTTTGTGTATATGTGAGTCAATGGCTGTTGTGTTTTGTTCTTTTTAAACGAATAAGATGGAATGGAATTTTGTCGCACAGTATTGTGCAACGACAATAAACGTATTCTATTCTATTCTGTGTGATTGTGTTTATGCCATTTTATAACCAATATATGTTTGTGTCTTTACAGAGCCTCTATTTACCCTTCCCAAACCAGTCGTGGTCTTTTAGTCATGGTCATCAGACTGAAGAAGGGTCTCGACCCGAAACGTCGCCCATTCCTTCTCTCCAGAGGTGCTGCCTCACCCGCTGAGTTACTCCAGCATTTTGTGTCTACCTGTGGTCTTTTGCATCTCGGTCAAATCTCTTCGCTACCTAACCTTGTTATCTAACCTTGTAGTTGAATTCATTCAGCTTTGTGTCAGTCTCGTAAATTCTCTCTGCAATCTTAAATCTTTGCATCCTTCCTAAAATGCGGTGATCATTTGAAGCCAACACTCCACATGAAGGCTACCCATAGTTTTGTGCAGATTCAATTTTCTTATCATGAATTAACTCACATTTATTTATTACCTTGCACAAACATTCTTGAATGAATCAGCACTACCATGTTTCATTTGGAATGGGTACTTTTTGTTAAAATAAAAGTTTGTTTCAAAAATCTTTTCTCAATGTATATGTGAATGCTGTTTTGGTGCAGTTGCAATAACACCTGATATTGCAATTAAGAATTAATACCACTCCAGATATGTCTATTCCCGGGATGGCGGAACTGTCATATGCTGAGAGAATGGAGCGGTTGGGCTTGTACACTCTGGAATTTGGAAGGATGAGAGGATATCTTATTGAAACATGTAAGATTATTAAGTGTTTTGGACAGGCTAGAGGCAGGAAACATGTTCCCGATGTAGGGGGAGTCTAGAACCAGGGGCCACAGTTTAAGAATAAGGGGTAAGCCATTTAGAATGGAGATGAGCACTTAACCTTGTTATTTAAGATGAGAAAACACTTTTTCACACAGAGAGTTGTGAGTCTGTGGAATCCTCTGCCTCAAAGGGCGGGGGAGGCCGGTTCTTTGGATACTTTCAAGAGAGAGCTAGATAGCGCTCTTAAAGATAGCGGAGTCAGGGGATATGAGGAGAAGGCAGGAACGGGGTACTGATTGGGGAAGATCAGCCATGATCACATTGAATGGCGGTGCTGGCTCGAAGGTGCTGCCGGCTCCTGCACCTATTGTCTATTGTCTATTGTCTGCATATAATATAGACAGCGTACAACCCAGCGGTATGAATATTGATTTCTCTAACTTTGTTACCCTTTCACCACTCTCTCTCCATTCCTCCTCCACCCTAGTCATTGTACTAGTTTCACTGTTATCCTGGTGAGTTTCATTGTCTGTAACTCATTTTCACCTAGCTCACAGCTAACAATGGACCATTTTCCTGATCATTATTTCTTTTTTCATATCTTTCAATTCTTTGTTCTCTATCTCTCTATATCGCTGTCGATATCTCTCGTTTCCCTTTCCTCGGACTCTCAGTCTGAAGAAGGGTCTCGGCCCGAAACATCACCCATTCCTTCTCTCCAGGGATGCTGCCTGTCCCGCTGAGTTACCCCACTATTTTGTGTCTATCTTTGGGGTAAACCAGCATCTGCAGTTCCATCCTGCACATTTATACCACTGTCTTGGCTTTGAATTACTGTGAATAACTTTAAATGTTATACGGTACAGGTGCAGTGAGATTTGCAGTAGTGCATTAAAGCAGGGCTGTTGACAGTGACAACAGAAGATTCAGATGTAATAGGGCTAATTGATTAAATCCAACATCAATCTAACTTACACAAAAATGCTGGAGAAACTCAGCGGGTGCAGCAGCATCTATGGAGCGAAGGAAATAGGCAACGTTTCGGGCCGAAACCCTTCTTCAGACTGATGGTAGGTGGGGGGGGGGGACAGGGACGGGAAAAAAAAGCTTTTTTCTTTCTTCTCCCCCCCCCCCCCCCCCCCCCACCCCCCATCAGTCTGAAGAAGGGTTTCGGCCCGAAACGTTGCCTATTTCCTTCGCTCCATAGATGCTGCTGCACCCGCTGAGTTTCTCCCGCATTTTTGTCTACCTTCGATTTTCCAGCATCTGCGGTTCCTTCTTAAACACATCAATCTAACCTTGTATGTGGATTGCTGAAAGTTACTGAGATTAAGTTGATCACACAGAGGATGGGTATATGGAACAAGCTTCCAGAGGAGCAAGTTCAGGCAGGTACTCTAATAATGTTTTAGACATTAATTATTAATTATTATTATTATTATTATTATTATGATTATGATTATGATTATGATTATGATTATTATTATTATTATTATTATTATTATTATTATTATTATTATTATTATTATTATTATTATTATTACTGTTGTTGTTGTTGTTGTTGTTGTTGTTGTTGTTGTTGTTGTTGTTGTTGTTGTTGTTATTATTAGTGTATTAAATCATGAGAGGAATAGATTGGGTAGACACACAGAGTCTCTTGCTCAGAGGAGGGGAATTGAGACCAGAGGACATACAGTAGGTTTAATATGAAGGGGGAAAAGATTTAATTGGAATCTGAGAGGTAACTTTTTATACAAAGCTTGCCACAGGAGGTAGTTGAGGCAGGGACTATTGCAACATTTAAGAAACAATTAAACAGGTACATGGATAGGACAGGTTTAGAGGGATATGGGTCAAACACAGGTAGGTGGGGGACTAGTGTAGCTGGGACATGTTGGCCGGTGTGGGCAACTTGGGCCGAAGGGCCTGTTTCCACACTCTATAACTATGATATTTGGACAGGTACATGGATAGGAAATGTTTCGAGGAATATGAGACTAAATGCAGGCAGGTGGGACTAGTGTAGATGGGGCCCCTTGGTCGGAATGGGCAAGTTGAGCTGAAAGACCTGTTACTATGCTATATGACTCTATGACTATGTAGCATGTAATTTACAAGTAATCTTCCTTCTTTCGCTGCAATTTTCTGGCACAATTATCCTGCTTTACTGAGAAAGTTGCTGCAGTTTCTTCTGTCACTTTAAAAGTGCCATTTTTTTGAGTAAATGCAACGTACCTGTCGGCCAGTTGGCTGAGTTTTGTTTTTTGTCTACAAATTCATCTCAACAAATATTCAGGGACAGTTTCTTCCCGGCTGTTATCAGGCAACTAAATCATTCTACCACAACTAGAGAGCAGTCCTGAACTACTATCTACCTCACTGGTGACCCGCGGACTATCTTTGATCGGAATTTGGCAGCAGGGTGGCGCAGGTTTTCTCCGAGATCTTCGGTTTCCACACTCCAAAGACGTACAGTTTTGTAGGCAGGTGGGCTTGGTGTAAGTGTAAATTGTTCCTAGTGTTTGTAGGATAGTGTTAAAGTGCGGGGATCGCTGGTTGGTGTGGACTCGGTGGGCCGAAGGTCCTGTTTCCACGCTGTATCTCTAAACTAAACTAATCGAAACGTTACTGGCTTTACCAAGCACCAAACGTTATTCCCTTATCATGTATCTATACACTGCGAATGACTCGATTGAAATCATGTATTGTCTTTCCGCTGACTGGCTTGCACGCAAAATAAGCTATTCACTGTGAAGGGTGGAACTGCAGATGCTGGTTTACATCTATGATAGACACAAAATGTTTGGAGTAACTCAGCGGGACAGGCAGCATCTCTGGATAGAAGGGTTGGAACCCTTCTTCGCCGTAGGCGCAGATTGGCAGCCACGCTTCCGTCAGTCTGCCCCAGGGCAGCTGTGGCTACAGAAGTAGCTTACCACCGCCGAGTGTGACTGAGGAGTGAATGAATAATGCGATGTAAAGCGCCTTGAGTATTAGAAAGGCGCTATATAAATCCCATCCATTATTATTATTATTATTACCTCGGCACATGTGATAATAAACTAAACTGAACTGAAACCAAAACTGTTCAAAGCCTATTGGAATGCTGGCAAAAAGACATTAACAGAGGAAACACTCCCATCCATTGAGTCTATCCAAAGCAAGTGATGTCTGTGAAGGGTCCTCAGCATTGTCAAGGACTGCTCTCACCCCAACCACAGACGGTTTACCCTCCTACCATCCGGGAGGCGCTACAGGTCTCTCTGTTGCCGGACCAGCAGGTCCAGAAACAGCTTCTTCCCTGCAGCTGTTTCATTACTCAACACTGTACCTCAGTGATTGCCACTCACACCCCCCCACTCCCGGACACTCCTTCCACCAGGGAAAAAAAATAATTGCACTACTATGACTGTATGCACGTAAATATATTTATTTATTGCTCATATTCTATGTCGGTCTTCTAGGGAGATGCTAACTGCATTTCGTTGTCCCTGTACTGTACACTGCACAATGACAATAAAACTTGAATCTGAATCTGAATCAATGATGATTAATAATTTGGGGCTGTGATGAGTTACATGGCAGGACTGTCCCGCTGCCTGCGTCTTGTTAAATGAATCTGGAAGATTTCAGCAGCATGACTTTCTAAACAATTTGCCCTTGAAATAATTTGGATTGCTCGTAACTTACTTTGGCAACTTTTGCCAATCTGTAATGAGACATTGGTGTGAATCCAGGGAGGAAGTATAATTTTCTTCCTAAAAAGTGCATGATGGAAATATGAAACAAAAACTGCACAATATCTTGGGAACACACAGCAGTTTAGGAAGGGGAACATGTCAGGTAAAAGACCCACAATCGAAACTGCTGAGAGTAGTGTTTTTTGGCGACTCAGCTGTCCATAGTTGATGGAGAGCTACAATGGAATCTGGTTTTGAGGATGAATTACTGTTCCAAAATAAGAGAATGAATGGTCAATAAGTTCTTGGAGAAGAATGGTGGTGGGTATATGAAACGAGTGGGTCGTTGAGGTGGGTAGTATACCAAATCTGAGGAAGGATGTGCTGGCTCTGGAGAGGGTCCAGAGGAGGTTTTACAAGAATGATCCCAGGAATGAGTAGGTTAACCTCTGATGAGCATTTGTCGGCACTGTGCTTGTACTCGCTGGAGTTTAGAAGAATGAGGGGGGACTTCTTTGAAACATAAAGAATAGTATAAGGCTTGGATAGAGTGGATGTGGAGAGGATGTTTCCACTTGTGGGAGAGTCGAGGTCATAGCCCCAGAATTAAAGGACGTTCCTTTTTGGAAGGAGATGAGGAGAAATTTATTTTGTCAGAAGGTGGTGAATGTGTGGAATTCTTTGACACAGAAGGCTGTGGAAGCCTTTTTAAGGCAGAGATAGATAGGTACTTGATTAGTACAGCTGCCAGAGGTTATGGGGAGAAGGCAGGAGAATGGAGGGAAAGATAGATCAGCCATGATAGAATGGCAGAGTAGAATTGATGGGCCAAATGGCCTAATTCTATTCTTATTCGTTATGACATGACCTTATGAACAATATTTAAAGGACATTTGGAAAGGTACATGGATAGAAAAGGTTTAGAGGGATATGGCTCAAACACAGGCAGGTGGGACTAGTGTAGATGGGGCACCTTGGTCGGCATGGGCGAGTCGGGCCGAAGGGCCTGTTTCCATGCTGTATGATCCCCATGGCAAAGTAAATATTTTTTTTAATTCTCTGCCTCAGAGGGCAGTGGAGGCAGGTTCTCTGGATGCTTTCAAGAGAGAGCTAGATAGGGCTCTTAAAAATAGGAGAGTGGTGAATCTGGGGAATTCATTACCACAGATGGCAGTGGAGTCCAAGTCAATGGATGTTTTTTAAATGGAGATTGATAGATTCTTGATTAGTATGGGTTATGGGGAGAAGGCAGGAGAATGGGGTTAAGTGGGAAAGATAGATCAGCCATGATTGAATGGCGGAGTAGACTTGATGGGCGGAATGGCCTAATTCTGCTCCTATCACTTATGAACTTAAGAACTTCTCCCTGTGACAACAGGTGTTTCAATGCCACACCCATATCTCAAACATGTGGAGGCTGCCTGGTTACTTTGCCACTGTAACTTGCTTTTCATGTTTAGACGAGTGATGGCATCAGGGGAGAGGAATGTGGAGAGAATAGAATGAGATTAGTGTAGGATTAGCGTAGCTGGGGTGAAGGATCTGTTGCTACGTGGCTCCATGACCCTCTATGTTTAGTTTAGTTTAGTTTAGTTTAATTTAGGGTCCTTTGGCCCAGCAAGTCCACGCCAACTAGACATCCTCACGCACTAACATTATCTTACACACACGAGGTACAATTTACAATTTTAGCAAGCCAATTAGCCTGCAAACCGGTACGTCTTTGGAGTGCAGGAGGAAACCGGAGCACCTGGAGAAAACCCACGCCTGTCACGGGGAGAATGTGCAAACTCCATAGAGACAGGCACCCGGAGTCAGGATCGAACCCGGGTCTCTGGCAGAGTGAGCTCTGTAAAGCAGCAAATCTACCGGCATGCCACTGTGCCGCCCTAATGACCAAGGTGGACTTAGTGAGCTAAAGCGTCTATATTCGTGCAGCACTGTGACTCTCTATGGTGAATTAAAGTACAATATCTTGCAGTGAGAAACAAAACAGTAGGGAAATTATTGGAGAAGAATCTTGGGGAAAGGATTTATTCTCATTTGGAAAAACATGGATTTATCAGGGATGGAGGTGCAAGAGACTCCTATGCTGTAATCTTGTGTAAAATACAATGTGCTGAGAACTCAGTGTCTTAAACTAATCCTACACTAATCCCCATCGAGGGGATTTATCGCAGTCGCTGCCTCAAAAAGGCTGGCAGTATCATCAAAGACCCACAACATCCTGGCCACACACTCATCTCCCTGCTACCTTCAGGTAGAAGGTACAGGAGCCTGAAGACTGCAACAACCAGGTTCAGGAATAGCTACTTCCCCACAGCCATCAGACTATTAAACCTGTCTCGGACAAAACTTTGATTATTAATAACCAATGATCTGATATTTTCACTTTATCATTTTATTTATTCATGTGTGTATATATTTATATTACAGTATATGGACACATTGATCTGTTTTGTAGTCAATGCCTACTATGTTCTGTGTGCTGAAGCAAAGCAAGAATTTCATTGTCCTATCAGGGACACATGACAATAAACTCACTTGAACTAAACTCACTTGAACTTGCGTTTGGTGGAGGGAAACGGACAAACGACGTGTCGGGTCAGGACTTTCTTCAGACTGATGGGGTAGTGGGGAAAAAGAAGATAGAGAGGTAGGGGTGGGGCAAAAACTGGCAAATGATGTGTGGATGCAGGTGAAGAAGGATGACGGCAGATGGATGGAGTTAGTAACAAAGGATAGAGGTGAAATGGAGACAAAATGGTGCCAGACACGAGATCCCAGCATCTGCAATCTCTTGTGTGTCTCTATATGTTCTGAGGCTATTCAGCATTGTGGAATGCATCCTTATGTGGAAGTACCTTTAAGGGAATAGTGGTATCATCTGTCGGGTTGTAAAATAAATGGTCACAGCGGGGCAGAAATGTGACATTGATTATTTACACTACACAGGTGATTGAATATTGGCCTCTGGTTGGGCTCACTTCCCAACATTTAGTTCCATCAAAGCCAATGGAAACAAATGTGCAGGGGATGAATAGAGAACACAGACGACAAACAAGTTTAGTGCTGGAAAACTAACGTCAATTTTAACCAGACTGGGATCATTCCTTAGATTGACCCTTTTGCCTTTATAGATCATAGGGCAGTACAGGAGATGGCCCTTCAGCCCACAATGTCCATGTCGCACATCATGCCAAGTTCACCTAATCTCCGAAGATAGACACAAAATGTTGGACTAACTCAGCGGGACAGGCAGCATCTCTGGCGAAGGGGGATGGGCAATGTTTCGGGTCTGCAGAAGGGTTCGAATACGAAACATCGCCCGTTCCTTCTCTCCAGAGATGCTGCCTGTCCCACTGAGTTACTCCAGGATTATGTGTCTATCTTCGGTGTAAGGCAGCACTTGCAGTCCCCTTCCTACACATTAAACTCATATCCTCAGGCTACACATGATCCATATCCCTCTATTCCCAGCACATCCATATGCCTCGCTAAAAGTACCCTTAATGCCCCTATCATATCTTTCTTCACACCAACCCTAACCGCTCGTTCCAGGTGCTCGCCCACCCCTTCTCTGTGTACAAAAAAAATATCCTGCCCATTTCCTTTAAACTTTTCCACTCTCACCATAAAGTCTAGTCTTTGTCATTTCCACTCTGGATAAAAGGGTCTGACTGTCTACCTTATCTATGCCTCTCCTCATTTTATATGCAGGTCTCCCTTCAACCTTCAAAGTTACAGAGAAAGTAATCCAAGTTAGTCCAACCTCTCCTTGTAGCGAATGCTCTTGAATCCAGGCAAAATCCAAATAAACCTCCTAAGCATCCTCAAACAAAACCTCCACAACCTTTGTGCAATGGAGCAACCAGAAATGCACACAATACGCCCGTAGCTATAGACCAATTTCCCTCTTGAATGTGGACCTCAAAATCCTCTCTAAAGTTCTTGCGCTCCGTCTTCAACAAGTGATGCCCTTTATTATCTCATTAGATCAAACAGGGTTTATGCCAGGCCGACAGTCCTCCCACAATACTAGGCATCTCCTTAACATCATCCATTCACCAAGTAGTGAGACCCCGGAGATAGTGGTCTCCCTCGACGCCGAAAAAGCTTTCGACAGGGTCGAGTGGAAGTACCTATACGAGGCGATGGACAGGTTTGGCCTCGGCAATAGTTTCATTCATTGGGTCAGTCTATTATACTCGTCCCCGGTGGCCTCAGTACAAACAAACGACACACTGTCGCCCCACTTCCCCCTTCGGAGAGGTACCAGGCAGGGTTGCCCGTTATCACCACTTCTGTTTGCTGTCGCGATAGAACCCTTGGCGGTCTGGTTACGCTCAGAGAAGGGCTTTAAAGGTATTACACGGTTTGACACAATTCATAAAGTATCATTTTATGCGGATGACCTGCTCCTGTACATCTCGAATCCAGTCAGCTCTCTACCTGTGATTATGAATATTTTAGAACGGTTTGGGGTGTACTCTGGTTATAAACTTAACTACCAAAAAAGTGAATTATTACCGATTAACTCATTGGCTAAGCAGCTCCCTCGCTCTTTAACCTCATTCAAATGGGCGGAGGACGGATTTCGCTACCTCGGCGTTTTTATCACAATACCTATATTTGATATGTTCCGCACAAACTTCCTGCCTCTGGTTGAGAAAGCTGAAAGAGACTTTGACCGCTGGTCAGTCTTACCGTTATCCCTCGCGGCCCGGATAAATCTGGTCAAGATGGTCGTCCTACCCAAATTCCTGTACCTTTTCCAGCATGTTCCTATATTTATCACTAAATCTTTTTTTGATAAATTAGAAAGGAGAATATCTAAATTTTTATGGGGTAGCAAACCGGCCAGAATTCGAAAGACGCTACTACAGTCTCCTAAGAGTGACGGCGGTTTGGCACTTCCTGACTTTAGGCGATACTACTGGGCTGCTAACTTGCAAAAAATCCTGTACTGGATGAATGATGGTTGCGACCACCTACCGACCTGGGTACACATGGAAAAGGCGAGCTCACATCTCCCGTTGCGGTCTGTCCTATGCTCTCAACTCCCCCTTTCTATAACATCTGCGGGTGCAGGCCCAATTGCGTCCCTCTCGCTCAAGATATGGAGTCAATTTAGGAAAAACTTTGGTTTACAAGGCCCTTCCATCTTGACCCCACTGCTTAAAAATCACATCTTTAATCCTTCAAGTACAGACTCCGCATTCAAAACCTGGCATAGTAATGGCATCAGTAGTATCAAAAACCTATACAAGGATGGTATTTTTTCGTCTTTTGCGAAGCTTTCGTACAACTATAGCCTCCCAAACTCCCACCTTTTTCGTTTTTTCCAGATTAGGAATTTTGTGAAGAAGATATTCCCCCATTTCCCAAATCGTCCCCCTGAAACCCTGACCGATTCCATCCTAGCTCTAGATCCCAACCGGAAGAAATGCATCTCTTTTTTGTACAACTTGTTAGGGTCGGGTATATTGAAACCTCATACCTCATTAAAAGCTGCGTGGGAGGGCGAGCTGAATATGAAACTAACAGACCAGCAATGGGACTCTGCCTTGGATTTGATCCATTCTTCCTCCATATTCAATTCAATTCAATTCAATTTATTGTCATTTGGACCCCTTGAGGTCCAAACGAAATGCCGTTTCTGCAGCCATACATTACAAACAAATAGACCCAAGACACAACACAGTTTACATAAACATCCATCACATTGCTGTGATGGAAGGCCAAAAAAACTTCTCTCTCCACTGCACTCCCCCCCCCCCCCCCCCGATGTCAGAGTCAAAGTCAAAGCCCCCGGCGGCCGATGGCGATTGTCCCGTGGTCATTATTGCCACGCCGGGTGATGCAAGGTCGCACACCGGGTCTTGATGTTAGAGCCCCCGGCTTGCGCTCGCAGAGACCCGCCGCCATTCCAAGCCGCGCGGGGTGGTGCTGTAAGGCCCCGCTCCAGGAGCTCTTCAACCCCGCAACTCGGGCGGGAGAAGTCGCCGCTGCGGAAGCCCCGAAAAGCGGTCTCCCTCCAGGGACCCGCGGGCTCCCGGTGTCGTCCGCCAGACCCGCAGTTGCAGCCACCGAATCTCCGGGGGTCGGGCCGCAGCAGCGTCGACCACAGCTCCACCCGCTCTGGACTCGGCCAGCTCCACGACGGTGAGGTGAGTAGTCGGCACCACAGCCCCCGGTCTTCCTGTTGGAGGCTGCTCCTCGTTGCAGCCCCAACGACAACGGAGACCCGACAAAGAAAAGGTCGGGTCTC
Source organism: Amblyraja radiata (assembly GCF_010909765.2). NCBI lineage: Eukaryota > Metazoa > Chordata > Chondrichthyes > Rajiformes > Rajidae > Amblyraja > Amblyraja radiata. The sequence goes on from NC_045961.1 coordinate 93,748,290, forward strand.
CCGTGCAGGGAGAGATTTAAAAGTTACCCCCACCCCCCCCCACACCACCCCCACCCCCCCACCCACATACCCCAACAAAAATAACAAAAACTACATAAAAACATAAGACATAAAATAATAAAAACGCAGACGGACTGCAGAGGCCGCTGCTGACGAGAGTCGCGCCGCCATGTGCCCGTCATGGCCTAATCCAATGCAAAGTCCTTCACAAAGTCCACTACACAAACGCAAGATTATCTAGAATGTACCCCGCTGTTAAAGACACCTGCAACAGATGCAATCAATCCCCTGCCAACCATAGTCATATGTTTTGGTCTTGCCCTAAGCTAGCAACCTTTTGGAGGAGTGCTTTCGACGTGCTAAGCAGAGCCTATGGCCAGACTATTCCTCCAAACCCACTGTCAGCTATTTTTGGTATTCCCCCCAACACCAACCTCTCTGTTGCGTTGAAGCGGGTCCTGGCTTTTACAACCCTGTTAGCCCGGAGACTGATTTTGCTTAACTGGAGACTTACCTGTCCCCCGACACACGCCCACTGGATCAAGGAGGCGCTCTACAACTTAAAGCTTGAAAAACTTAGGTTCTCTCTCAAAGGCTCTACCAAGACAGTCCTAGATACATGGAACCCTTTCCTGGAACTTGTTAACTCTCTTAACTTGTTTCCAGACTCGGAAGAGGACTGAGTGTCCTCTATCACAGCTCTGTCTTATTGCAGCTGCTTTTTTTTTTAAATTTAAATTTTTATTTTTTTTATCGTATTTGTGTGGATGTGTACGTATGTGAGTGTTGTTTGTTCCCGGGTGGCGAGGGTGGGTAAGGGTAAGGGTAAGGGTAAGGGTTTTGAGGGTCATTTACATACTGTTGTACAATTATGTCCTGATTTTACTTCGGAGTCACGTGAGTGACTACGTGAAGAACCCGCTCAGTGCGCAGGCGCGGCATTACGCCAGCAGTGCAACAGCGGCTTGCAACGGGAGTTAGGCTGTCCCGTTACAGGATGAACCGGACCGTCAGGTGAGTACCCTGAGGTCGGGTTTTCTTTTACAGGTGAGCCTTTTTCTGCTTGTGTTTTTTACAGGCAGAGAAAGAGGCTCTGGAACAAAACTGTCCCCCGTTTTCCCGTTGGGGAGGGGGGCAGCAACAGGCGGTAGGAGCGACCCGGTGTTCCGTAATTCCCCGACACCGTGCCGAGGCCAGCCCGCTAGTACCTGAGCAGCGGGCTGGACGCATAGCCACTCGAGAGGCATCCGGCAGGTGTTTCCCGATGTCGGACGGGACGTCTCTCCACCCGCACGGGGGGAGAGAGAGCCGCCTGAGCCGCTGGAGCGGCTCACGGAGCAAGTGCCTGCGAGACGCGCTGCTTGAGGGGCGCTCTCGCATCTACAAGGCAAAAGCTCCAGAAGAACCTGTCCCCCGCTCGACTCCAGCGGAGGAGCGTTCCATTGCAAGGGGGGCAGCAACAGGCGGTAGGAGCAATTACCGGTCGCCCCGCTATCCCCATCACCGCGCCGAGCCCAGTCCCGCTAGTGCCTGAACTGCGGGCTGGATGTCTAGCCATCCGAACAGGCATCCGGCCGGTGGCGTCCGATTCGTCGGACGGGGACATGTCTCCACCTAAATGGAGGAGAGACAGCCGCCTGAGCTGCATCCAACAGCAATTGGAGCAGCTCCAGCGAGATGCGCAGAAAGAGCGCTCTCGCGGAGGGAGGTCAGGCACCCCCTCCACAGTGCCTCATGCACTGCCCTCTGCTCCCTCATTACTGGAGGCTAGCATTGGTGACCAGGGCTGGGCTGGTCTGGAACAGGGGCAGGCGGACGAATTCGGGAGTATGCCAGGGGTGCAGGAACATGAAGAGTTGTTGGGTGTGATGGACCGCTTGTAGCAACCCCACGGGCTGGAGCACCACTGGAACCAAGAATGGCGGCCAGCATCAACCATTACTGGAAAAGGTGCTCGCTGAGGTGCTGAAACAACACAGCACCAGAAAACGGTGAGGCCCTCAAAGTAAAAAGTGTCAACAACCAAATCTGGGGGCATGTGGGTCACACATCCAGACCCAAGAACTCAAGCTACAGCGGATCCTAAGGCTCCTGACGTCAGCCATCACAGCCTTTGCTCGTTCCGTGGAGACCACGGAGATGGATACCTGCCAGCAGGATGTACTGGCATTAATGTGTACCACACAATTTGAGTTCAACAATCTCCGGAGGGAAACATAAGACCTGCCCTCAATCCCAAATTTGCTGGCTTGTGTAAAGCCCCAGCTGCGGAGACGGACGCGCTGCCATTTGGGAAAGATTTCAATAAAAACTGAAGGAGATGCAGGAAGCATCAAAAACCTTCGGCCTAATGAGGGCAGGCCCCGGGACGAGCAAACCAAGACCTCCGATACCCAAGTGGCAGCACCCCACGGCATCCACCAGTCGACGTCCGCAATATGGGACTGGTGAACGCTTGGGGTCCGCACATTATCCCCAAAGATCTTTCAGATCAGGGCCCGCAGCGGACCCTCTGGAAAATGCGCCTCCCCCCAACATCGCCAGCACGTCAGAACAAAATCTTCAGGAAAATGAAGAAACAGAATCGCCAATAACCATGGAGGTAGGTGGGTCTGGTCCCTACCAGCATATAGAGAATAAGGGTGCTTTATTAACAGGGGGGAGATTACACTTGTTTAAAGAAGCATGGGGTATGGTCACGAGTGACAAGTATATACTCAACAACATTACAGGATATAAAATACAATTCATGTCAGAAAAAACGCAGCCAGTTCAACAATGGCCCCAAAGGGTATTTCTCTCTCCGTCAAAGAGAAACGTGAGGGACAAGCTGAACTGGTGAGACTTATCACAAAGGGGGTCATCGAAAAGACCAAACATGAACCTTTGGAAATTGTATCGAATATATTCACTAAAACCAAAAAAGATGGTGTCTGTCGCATCATCATTGACTTAACATCACTAAACAAATTTGTTAAGTATATACATTTCAAAATGGAGACATATGTTACTGCCAAACAACTGAATTCCAAAGGACACTTCATGGCAAGCATTTATCTTAAAGATGCTTACTATCTAGTACCCATATACAAGGATCATCGCAGATACCTAAAATTTATCTGGATGGTACAAAGCATTGCCCTATGCGCGAACTTCAGCCCAAGATTATTCACCAAAATATTGAACCCAGCCATGGCAATACTAAGAAAACATATTGTCATGGCATATCTGGAGGATATTCTCATAGTAGGGAAAACGATGGAATTGGCTGTGGCAGCAGTATCAGCTACAAAACAGCTCCTCGAAACTCTGGGGTTCGTCCTACATCCAGATAAATCTAAGTTGAAGCCATCCACTATCATGGACTACCTGGGCTTCACAATTAACTCAGTCCATATGACTGTTACCTTGCCAAAGGCAAAAATGGTTGAATTAGCACAATCATGCAACAAATTAATGGTCAACGAGCGACCAACTATTCGACAAGTAGCAAGAGTAATTGGGGAAATGGTAGCAGCATTTCCGGCTACACAATTCAGACCTTTGCACTATCAAAAAATTTTACAGAGAGCAAAGGTACGGGCAATAAAACGACATACAGGTCACTATGATCGTGTCATGAACTTACCCACTGAAGCAATATCAGAGCTACAGTGGTGGGCAGAAAACGTTTGGCATAGTTTCAGCCCTATCTTTATCACTAACCCTACTTTAGTTATTCAAACAGATGCCAGTGCTCAAGGCTGGGGAGCGACTAACTCCATATCCAGCACAAGTGGTAGATGGACTAAACTAGAGTCATCATTACTACTTACACTGGGCATTAACTATCTAGAGATGTTGGGCGCCTTTTATGATTTAAAAGCATATGTATCTAATATGCAGCACTTGCATGTTCGGTTACAAATTGATAAATACTACGGTGATGGCTTATATTAACCATATGGGTGGCATAAAATCATTATCATGCGACAGATTGGTCAACATGATTTGGCAATGGTATGTCGAAAGACATATTTGGCTATCAGCTACTTACCTACCAGGTAAGCTAAACACCCATGCCATGAGAAAATTAAACGCCAGGGTTGCAAGTTTGAACAGACCTTACCTGGAACTGGGATTGTCCAAACAAACCATCACCACCATGTCGGCATCCCTTCGAACATCCACCAAGAGGCAGTACTTAACCAGCATCAAAAAAGGGAGAAGTACTGCCAGGAAACAGGGACAACATACGCAACAGCTACAGCCACCAACATACTGGAGTTCCTGGCTATCTACACCACGATGTAGGGATCAGTTACAGTGCCATCAACACAGCGCAGAGTGCTCTTTCTGCTTATCTCAAACCAGCGGCAGGACAACAGGCGATGAGATCCCATCCACTGGTGGTAAAACTGATGAAGGGCATTTACAATATCAAGCCCTAAGCCCAGGTATACTCATATTTGGGATATCAGTGTGGTCCTGACATATCTCAGGGAATGGCCACCAGCCAGATCCCCCGGCCTCGAGCAAGCTACACTAAAGACGCTTAGGTTGATGGCACTTGTATCCGCTCAGAGGGTCCAGTCACTACACCTATTGCGACTGGACAACTTGATCACAGCTCCAGACCAGATCTGTCGTTATCCAGCGACTGGTCAAACAGAGCAGACCAGGAACACCTAATCCAGTCGTGGCTTACCCACCAGAACCACGGTTATGTGCCATGACCTACCTACTATCCTACATAGACACAACCAGAATATTCGAGGGAGATGAAAAGCCTTGTGGGTCAGTCATAAAAACCTTATGGTGGGGTACGAGCCAAACCATTGCCAGATGGCTCAAGCAGGTGCTAGAAACTGCTGGGATAAACACTAACATGTACAAATTTTATTCCACCAGGGCAGCATCCATGTCGACGGCTAAAGAATGGACATGCCTATACACCACATCCTGGCTACAGCAGGATGGTGGGAAGGGAAAAGACCGTTCAGAAATTTTATAATAAGCCGTTGGCAAAACCTGGTTTATTTGCAGTAAAGATTTACGAACTGCAAATATTTAATTTAAGCCCAGGGGAGCAACTTAATTCTTTGTTGTTATTGTTTAAAAAATACCATTGTGTTTTTCTACAAATAGACTCATTGGTTCATTACGATAACACTTCCTCCCTCAAGAACTTCGGCAGTGAGTGAAATGAAACTGTTACACGGTTTGAAATCACAGAGCTTTGAAATCTTCACGTAGTCACTCACGTGACTCCGAAGTAAAATAGTAAGATTAAACGAGAACTTACCAGTTTGAAGTTTGATCTGTATTTTATGAGGAGTTACGATGAGGGATTACGTGCCCTCCGCTCCCACCCTCATTATATGGATCAAACTAATAAATTGATGTCTCCTTATCTTTACTATGTTTACTTCAAAATAACTGTGTCTATCTGTGATTCCACACCGCTGCTTGGAAGTATGCCGCGCCTGCGCACTGAGCGGGTTCTTCACGTAATCCCTCATCGTAACTCCTCATAAAATACAGATCAAACTTCAAACTGGTAAGTTCTCGTTTAATCTTACTATTATCACTGTCTGTTATCATTGTATGTATGCAAATTGCTGTTAAATTCAAAATTCAAATAAAAAGATTTAAACTAAAATACAATGTGCTGAGAACTCAGTGTGTTAAACTAATCCCACACTAACCCCATCGAGGGGATTTATCGCAGTCGCTGCGTCAAAAAGGCTGGCTATCATCAAAGACCCACAACATCCTGGCCACACACTCATCTCCCTGCTACCTTCAGGTAGAAGGTACAGGAGCCTGAAGACTGCAACAACCAGGTTCAGGATTATCTACTTCCCCACAGCCATCAGACTATTAAACCTGGCTCGGACAAAACTTTGATTATTAATAACCAATTATCTGATATTTTCACTTTATCATTTTATTTATTCATGTGTGTATATATTTATATTACAGTATATGGACACATTGATCTGTTTTGTAGTAAATGCCTACTATGTTCTGTGTGCAGAAGCAAAGCAAGAATTTCATTGTCCTATACTGGGACACATGACAATAAACTCACTTGAACTAAACTCACTTGAACTTGCGTTTGGTGGAGGGAAACGGACAAACGACGTGTCAGGTCAGGACTTTCTTCAGACTGATGGGGTAGTGGGGAAAAAGAAGATAGAGAGGTAGGGGTGGGGCAAAAACTGGCAAATGATGCGTGGATGCAGGTGAAGAAGGATGACGGCAGATGGATGGAGTTAGTAACAAAGGATAGAGGTGAAATGGAGACAAAATGGTGCCAGACACGAGATCCCAGCATCTGCAATCTCTTGTGTGTCTCTATATGTTCTGAGGCTATTCAGCATTGTGGAATGCATCCTTATGTGGAAGTACCTTTAAGGGAATAGTGGTATCATCTGTCGGGTTGTAAAATAAATGGTCACAGCGGGGCAGAACTGTGACATTGATTATTTACACTACACAGGTGATTGAATATTGGCCTCTGGTTGGGCTCACTTCCCAACATTTAGTTCCATCAAAGCCAATGGAAACAAATGTGCAGGGGATGAATAGAGAACACAGACGACAAACAAGTTTAGTGCTGGAAAACTAACGTCAATTTTAACCAGACTGGGATCATTCCTTAGATTGACCCTTTTGCCTTTATAGATCATAGGGCAGTACAGGAGATGGCCCTTCAGCCCACAATGTCCATGTCGCACATCATGCCAAGTTCACCTAATCTCCGAAGATAGACACAAAATGTTGGACTAACTCAGCGGGACAGGCAGCATCTCTGGCGAAGGGGGATGGGCAATGTTTCGGGTCTGCAGAAGGGTTCGAATACGAAACATCGCCCGTTCCTTCTCTCCAGAGATGCTGCCTGTCCCACTGAGTTACTCCAGGATTATGTGTCTATCTTCGGTGTAAGGCAGCACTTGCAGTCCCCTTCCTACACATTAAACTCATATCCTCAGGCTACACGTGATCCATATCCCTCTATTCCCAGCACATCCATATGCCTCGCTAAAAGCATCCTTAATGCCCCTATCATATCTTTCTTCACACCAACCCTAACAGCTCGTTCCAGGTGCCCGCCCACCCCTTCTCTGTGTACAAAAAATATATATCCTGCCCATTTCCTTTAAACTTTTCCACTCTCACCTTAAAGTCTAGTCTTTGTCATTTCCACTCTGGATAAAAGGGTCTGACTGTCTACCTTATCTATGCCTCTCCTCATTTTATATGCAGGCCTCCCTTCAACCTTCAAAGTTACAGAGAAAGTAATCCAAGTTAGTCCAACCTCTCCTTGTAGCGAATGCTCTTGAATCCAGGCAAAATCCAAATAAACCTCCTAAGCATCCTCAAACAAAACCTCCACAACCTTTGTGCAATGGAGCAACCAGAAATGCACACGATACGCCAAATGCGGTCTAACCAAAGTCCTATGAATCTGTAACATGACTTTGTGTCTCCTGTATGCAGAATATGCATGTTTACATAAAGGAATTCTCAAAGTTAGTTTTAGTTTTCGAGATACAGGCCCTTTGGCCCACTGAGTCCACGCTGACCAATGATCGCCCATGCACTAGTTCTTTCCTGAGGCTAATTAACCTACAAACCCGCCCGCCTTTGGAATGTGGGAGGAGATCGGAGCCCATGGAGGAAACCCATGCGGTAACGGGGAGAACGTGCAAACTCCGTACAGACAGTACCCGTAGTCAGGATCGACCCAGGGTCCGTGGGTGCTGTAAGGCAGCAACTCTACTGCTGCACAACTGTGCCACTCTGTTGTTTTTCAATAATAACTACAGTCTCTGTATTAGCTGCCACGACTTCAAATTCTAACTGTGTCTACTTTTCGAAGGGATTTAGTTAGCTTGGAAATGGAGCCTGCATGTGTAAATATGGAAAATCAATTTCACTGTGCCGTTGCACATGTGACAATTAAAGCATTATTACACCATGTTGGGATCTACTGGGGTTGTGGAAGTTGATATCTGAATCCAATGCCCCTTCTTCAATCTTTGATCATAGAGATACATAACACAATATCTCACCCCCTGCACCTCAGCACAGGAGCCCCTCAGGGCTGCGTCTTGTCTCCCTGGTTATTCTCACTCTACACAAACCAATTCACATCCCAGCATAGTTCAGTTAAAATTTATAAATACGCAGATGACACAACCATCATAGGTCTCATCTCGAACAATAATGGAACAGAATACCGCACTCAAACACACAAAGCAGTCACTTGGTGCACAGATAATAACCTCTTACTCAACACATCAAAAACACACAAACTCATCATTGATCTCAGACGTAAGGCACAACCCAAGACCCCCCTACTCATCTCAGGCGAACCCATATCCACCACTGACTCATTCAAATTTCTTGGCATTCACATAAGCAATAACCTCAAATGGAAAATCAATTCAAATCACATCTACAAAAAAGCCAACCAAAGACTCTTCTTCCTCCGCCAGCTCAAGAAGTTTAGAGTAAGGAAACACCTCCTAATCAAATTCTACACAGCCATCATCCAAAGCATGCTCACTTCATCAATTACAGTCTGGTTCAGCAGTTTAGACACTCACTTCCGTAATAAATTACAACGCATAGTTAACAAAGCATCCAAAATCATCAGCACTCCCCTTCCATCAATAGAATCACTCCATCACAAACGGTCTGTGTCAAGGGTGAAGAAAATCATCTCTGATCCCTCCCACCCAGCTCACCACATCTTCCACCTGCTGCCATCAGGAAGGCGCTACAGCTCACTGTCCGCCAAGACATCTCGATTTAAAAACAGTTTTTACCCACACGCAATCCGAATTCTGAACACACTATGATAACAGCACATATCCTCCCCATGCATGTACTGTATATTGTATGATGTTGTGTTTTATGTTATGTTTGACGGGAATCAGCCTACCTTGTAACATCCTGTACTGAACCTGAATTCCACCAGCTTGACTGTGTGGTCATTAAATAATCTAATCTAATCTAATCTAATCTCCATCAAGACCAGCAGGAAAAGGGTTAATGTTTTTTGGAGATTAACCATTGAATGCCATTCTCTGAACTCCACAGTCAAAGAGTTATAGAGTCATACAGTGTGGAAACAGGCCTGTTGGCCCAACTTGCCAACATTAACCAACATGTCCCAGCTATACCTACCTGCCCATATTGACCCATATCCCTCTAAACCTGTCCAATTCATGTACCTGTCGAATTGTTTTTTTAAATGCCTCAACTACCTGTCATTCTATACACCCACCACTCCTTGTGTGAAAAAGTTACCCCTCAGATTCCTGTCAAATCTTTTTCCCCTCAACTTAAACCTATGTCATATGGTCCTCGATACCTCTATTCTGGGCAAGAGACTCTGCGTCCACCTGATATCTTCCTCTCAGGATTTTATACCCTACTATAAGATCACCCCACATCCTCCTGCGCTCCAAGGAATAGAGTCCCAGCGTACTCAACCTCTCCCTATAGCTCACACCCTCTAGTCCTGGCAACATCCTCGTAAATCTTCTGTACCCTTTCCGGCTTGACACCATCAGCATGGTCCCCCGAACTGAACTCAATACTCTAAATGTGGCCTCACCAACATCTTACATAAGTGCAACATGACCTCCCAACTGGTATACTCAATAGATAGACACAAAATGTTGGAGTAACTCAACGAGACAGGCCTCATCTCTGGATAGAAGGAATGTGTGAGGTTTCGGGTTCAGACCTTTCTTCCTACTCAATACTCTGACAGTAACGCTCAGTATGTACTCCATGTGTACATGTGTTGGAGCAAAAACTCTCATAGAAACTCTCCGAAAGGCGCTCCGATTTTATCAACCCTTGAATGACATAACCATAGATTTGCTACCCTCTTAAAGGCACGCTTTCCGAAATGAAGTGGATTAAATTAAGGAGGGAAATCATTGTGAAATATTCATAAATTGGTTACGGTTGCAGAAAGTAGTTATATAAGAACTGACAATTGAAAGAGCTGCGTGCTTGAAGCATTGTTCCAGCTGTCAAACTCCACATTTCCAATTATACTGTGATTTCCTGTATTTAATGAACAGCATCAAACAGAATTAGAGGAAGTTGAGAGAGATGTTCTTGTGTTTCATGCTGGCGTTGAGGTCCCAGAGGATCAGCACTGTTGCTTGGTTTAGCCCAATGTTAGTACAGTCATGAGAACTAATTTACATGTTTATTGATATGATATGCATTAAATTCAGGTTGCCTGCAAACAGCTGAACCTCTAACCATCTGTGTATAAATCCTTCAGTAATGAGGTCTAGCAGGAATGCACGCAAAACAAGAACATGGACGTCCAGCAGTCATAGAGTCATAGAGTGATACAGTGTGGAAACAGGCCCTTCGGCCTAACTTGCCCACACCGCCCAACATGTCCCATCTACACTAGTCCCACCTGCCCACGTTTGGCCCATATCCTCCAAACCTATCCTATCCATGTACCTGTCTAATTGTGGGAGATAATTTTCCAATGTTCTCTCGACTCTGGATCAGTTCCTGGGGACTGGAGGGTAGCCATTGTAACCCCACTTTTTAAGAAAGGAGGGAGAGAGAAAACGGGAAATTATAGACCAGTTAGCCTTACATTGGTAATGGGAAGGATGCATGAGTCGATTATAAAAGATGTAATAGCAACACATTTGGAAAGCAGTGACAGGACCGGTCAAAGTCAGCATGGATTTATGAAGGAGAAATCATGCTTGACTAATCTGGAACTTTTTGAGGATGTACCAAGTAGAATGGATAAGGGAGAGTCAGTGGATGTGGTGTATCTGCTTTCAAAAAACCTTTGACAAGGTCCCACACAAGAGATTAGAGCACATGGTATTGGGGGTAGGGTATTGACATGGATAGAGAACTGGTTGGCAGACAGGAAGCAGAGAGTAGGAATTATTGGGTCCTTTTCAGAATGGCAGGCAGTGACTAGTGGGCAGCCGTTAGGCTCAGTGCTGGGACCCCAGTTATTTACAATATATATTGATTTAGACGAGGGATTTAAATGTAACATCATCAAATTTGCGGCTGACGCAAAGCTGAGCTGAGAATGAGCTGAGAGGAGGATGCTATGAGGCTGCAGGGTGACTTGAATAGAGTGCGACAGAGGTTCACCTGCATCTCCTCCAACCTCATCTATTGCATCCGCTGCTCTAGATGTCAGCTGATCTACATCGGTGAGACCAAGCGCAGGCTTGCCGATCGTTTCGCCGAACACCTCCGCTCGGTCCGCAATAACCAACCTGACTTCGCAGTGGCTCAGCACTTCAACTCCCCCTCCCATTCCGAATCCGACCTTTCTGTCCTGGGCCCCCTCCATGGCCAGAGTGAGGACCACCGGAAATTGGGGGAGCAACAACTCATATTCCGCTTGGGCAGTCTGCACCCTAGTGGCATAAACATTGAATTCATCAATTTCCGGTTGACTTTGCTGTCTCCTCTCCTTCGTAGCTCTCACTCAGCCCTCGGGCTCCTCCTCTTTCTTTTTCCTTTCTTCTCCCTATCCCCCCCCCCCCCCCCCCCCCCCCCCCCTCCGCACTAAATCATTCTGAAGAAGGGTTTCGGCCCGAATCATTGCCTATTTCCTTTGCTCCATAGATGCTGCCGCACCCGCTGAGTTTCTCCAACACTTTAGTCTACCTTCGACTTTCCAGCATCTGCAGTTCCTTCTTAAACACTGGTGACTTGAATAGGTTGGGTGAGTCGGCAGATGCATGGCAAATGCAGTATAATGTGGATAAATGTGAAGTTATCCACTTTGGTGGCAAGAACAGGAAGGTAGATTATTATCTGAATGGTGTCAGATTAGGAAAAGGTGTGGTTCAACGAGACCTGGGTGTGCTTGTACATCAGTCTCTGAAAGTAAGCATGCAGGTACAGCAGGCAGTGAAGAAAGCTAATGGCATGTTGGCCTTCATTGCGAGTGGATTTGAGTTTAGGAGCAAGGTGGTCCTACTGCAGTTGTACAGAGCCCTGGTGGGACCACACCTGGAGTATTGTGTGCATTTTTGGTCTCCTAATTTGAGGAAGAACATTCTTGCTATTGTGGGAGTGCAACGTAGGTTCACCAAGTTACTTCCCGGGACTGACATATGAGGAAAGAATGGGTCGACTGGACTTGTATTCTCTGGAATCTAGAAGGATAAGAGGAGATCTTATAGAAACATATAAAATTCTTAAGATATGGACAGGCTAGATGCAGGACAAAAAGTTCCCCATGTTGGGAGAGTCCCAAACCAGGGGCCACAGTTTAAGAATGAGGGGTAGGCCATTTAGGACTGAGATGAGGAAAAAAAAAATCAGCCAGAGAGTTGTGAGTCTGTGGAATTCTCTGCCACAGAAGGCAGTGGAGGCCAATTCATTGGATGTTTTCAATAGAGATTTAGATTTAGCTCTTAGGAATCAAAGGATATGGGGAAAAAGCAGGAAAGGGAAACTGATTTTGGATGATCAGACAATCATATTTGAATGGCGGTGGTGGTTCGAAGGGCCGAATGGCCTACTCCTGCACCTATTTTCTATGTTTCTATATTTCTATGTTTCTAATCCATCCCATCTCCTCATGGAACAACCCAACCGGTGTTACTCTCCCACTCTTTCCTTGTAATTTAATTTAGAGATATAGTGCGGAAACAGGCCCTGTTGCCCACCGAGTCCGCACCGACCAGCAATCTCCGCACACGAACAGTATCTTACACACACTGGGGACAATTTACAATTTTAACAAGCCAATTAGCCTAGTACGTCTTTGGAGTGTGGGATGAAACCAGAGCACCAGGAGAAACCCCACGCGGTCAAAGGGAGAAAGTAGAAACATAGAAATATAGAAAATAGGTGCAGGAGTAGGCCATTCGGCCCTTCGAGCCTGCACCGCCATTCAATATGATCATGGCTGATCATCCACCTCAGTATCCCGTACCTGCCTTCTCTCCATACCCCCTGATCCCTTTAGCCGCAAGGGCCACATCTAACTCCCTCTTAAATATAGCCAATGAACTGGCCTCAACTACCTTCTGTGGCAGAGAGTTCCAGAAATTCACCACTCTCTGTGTGAAAAACGTTTTTCTCATCTCAGTCCTAAAGGATTTCCCCCTTATCCTTAAACTGTGACCCCTTGTCCTAGACTTCCCCAACATCGGGAACATTCTTCCTGCATCTAGCCTGTCCAACCCCTTAAGAATATTGTAAGTTTCTATAAGATTCCCCCCTCAATCTCCTAAATTCTAGCGAGTACAAGCCGAGTCTATACTCCATATAAACTCCACATAAACTCCATAGAGGCAGCACCCGCAGTCAGGATCGAACCCGGGTCTCCGGGGCTGTAAGGCAGCAACTCTACTGCTGCACCACCATGTCGATGCCTAGTATTCTCCCCTGCAAGAGAAGCATTGCGGGGAAACGATTTAATTTACAACAATGCAATTTTGGCGTGGATTGCTGGCTGCAGTGTTCAACGGCAACGTCTGTTTGAAGGGAAGCACCTGAAGCCACAGAAGAAGGCAATAGTCAGAGCGGTCGATTTATTCTGTTTCGCTGATAGGAGCAGCTGGAGATTATTATTAGTGCTGAGTACAATGCTTCTAGTGCGGTGTGACAGAATTTTGCAAATCAATTCAAAGCAGGCATGCTGAGTGAGGCAAAGCCAAACTCACCTCGTGCCAAGAATCCAATGAAGTGCCCTCCGAGTGCTGAAACATACATGCTGAGAGAAGTAGCGCAGTTCGGTGAAGGGGGGGTCATTATTTGCAAGTAAGGTCGAGAGGGGGTTCAGTGGAGTGTGGGAGATCTGACAAGACGTTGATATCCAGCCATGTATCTGGCATGGAGCCGGGGGGGAAAGTTAATGAGATTCTTTGCATATTGATGACTGTTAATAAATTCAGTTTTAGCCCCGTGAGTTTGCAGCCTCGACTCCGTCAAAGCCAGGTTGCCCGTTACAGTCGGGGAGTCGAGGCCAAGCAGTTGCGACCGGGGCTGTTTGAGAACGTGCAAAGATCAATCAGCTGACAAAAGCCGACACCCCTCGCATTCAATGTGGACGATGAATGTCCCACAACGATAATTAAAAGATCTAAATGTTTGCTGATCCCTGCATGTTTCATAATGTGGATGGGCTTGTCAATAACAGCATGGTCTCTATTTATGAGGGCAGCACAATGGTGCAGCAGTAGAGTTGCTGCCTCACAGCGCCAGGGACTCAGGCTCATTCCTGACTATATGTGCTGTCCGTGTGGAGTTTGTGCTGTCTCCCTGTGACTGCGTGTGTTTTCTCCGGCTTGCTCCGGTTTCCTCCCACGTCCCAAAGGCGTGCAGTCTGTAGGCTTCTGTTAATTGCCCCCGGCGTGTAGGATGTGACAGTGGGAGGACATAGAACTAACGTATGGGTGATCAATGGTCCACGTGGACTCGGTGGGCCGAAGGGCCTGTTTCCACACTGTATCTCTACACAAAATAAACTTTACGATCAATGGCACAACCACATTTCAGAAAGGGGCCTAAAACTCATAGGTCCAAAGTTCACAAGTGATAGGAGCAGAATTAGGCCATTCAGCCCATTAATGCCACGTCACCATTCAATCGCAGTGGCTGCCTCAAAAAGGCTGGCAGGATCATGAAAGACCCACACCATCCTGGCCACACACTCATCTCCCTGCTACCTTCGGGTAGAAGGTACAGGAGCCTGAAGACTGTAACAACCAGGTTCAGGAATAGCTACTTCCCCACAGCCATCAGGCCATTAAACCTGGCTCGGACAAAACTTTGATTATTAATAACCAATTATCTGTTATTTGCACATATCATTTTATTTATTCATGTGTGTATATATTTATATTACGGTATATGGCCACACTGATCAGTTTTGTAGTAAATGCCTACTATGTTCTGTTGTGCTGAAGCAAAGCAAGAATTTCATTGTCCTATCAGGGACACATGACAATAAACTCACTTGAACTTGAACTTGAACTAGAATCATGGCTGACCTATCTCTACCTCCTAACCCCATTCTCCTACCTTCTCCCTATAACCCCTGACATCTGTACCAATCAAGAATCTACCGATTTCTGCCTTAAAATTATAATTGACGGCCTCCCCAGCCATCTGTAGCAAAGAATGATCAAATATTGATGGTATTAAGATCCGTGCAGGGGATGTGGATATGGAGATATGGATCTTGTACAGGCAGAGGACATTACTCTAGAAAGTTGGCTTCATGTTCAGCGTGGTGGTTGGGAGCCAAAGGGCCTCTCCCTCTTCCTTCCTGTTCTATTTAGGCTTGGCTTAAAGGAAGAATGAATGACCAGGGTGGGAAAGGTCTTTGATTATGTTGGCTGCTTTACTGAAGCAGCAAGAAGTGTAGATGAGTCTGTGAAAGGGTCCCGGTTCAAAACATTACCTGGTTCTGGATGTGGATGTAGCACGCTGAAAAGCTCGAGCTAGAGCATCACTCAGCACTGGACAATTTTATACTGGCCAGTTTTAACATTTTTACAACCCAATTAATCAGGCCAATGAACCTACAAACCTGTACGTCTTCGGAGTGTGGGAGGAGACCGAAGATCTCGGAGAAAACCCACGCAGATCACGGGGAGAACGTACGTCGGGATCGAACCCGTGACTCGGGCGCTGCGATTTGCTGCAAGGCAGCAACTCTACTGCTGCGCCACCGTGACCTAGCCACTCCCTCAGTTGACGCTGCCTGGCCCGCTGAATTCCTCCAAACCTTTTGTGTTTTACTTAAAAATGAAGTGATGCAAGGAACGATGAGAGAGAGTAGGATGAATTGGCATGGGAGGAACTTCATGGGAAATCTAATACCAGTAGAGACCATCTGAGCTGGAGTTCTATTGCCAGCTGTAAACGCTGTGTAAACCGATTAGTTTAGTTTAGTTGAGTTTAGTTTTAGTTTAGATGTACAGCAAGGAAACAGGCCCTTTGGCCCACCGAGTCCAGGCTGACAAATGATCCATACACACTAACGTCATCCTACACACACTAGGGACAATTTACAATTTTACTAAGCCTATTAACCTACAAAGATGCTTTAATTTGTAAACGGTTCAAATACCAGTTCTTTCCTGGTCTCCATTGTGGATTGCAAGTCAGTTCGAGAACTTGCGGAAAGGATGTTTCCACTCGTGGGAGAGTCTGGGAACAGAGGCCATTGCCTCAGAGTTAATGGATAGAAACATAGAAACATAGAAAATAGGTGCAGGAGTAGGCCATTCGGCCCTTCGAGCCTGCACCGCCATTCAATATGATCATGGCTGATCATCCAACTCAGTATCCCGTACCTGCCTTCTCTCCATACCCCCTGATCCATTTAGCCACAAGGGCCACATCTAACTCCCTCTTAAATATAGCCAATGAACTGGCCTCAACTACCTTCTGTGGCAGAGAGTTCCAGAGATTCACCACTCTCTGTGTGAAAAATATTTTTCTCATCTCGGTCCTAAAGGATTTCCCCTCTATCCTTAAGCTGTGCCCCCTTGTCCTGGACTTCCCCAACATCGGGAACAATCTTCCTGCATCTAGCCTGTCCAACCCCTTAAGAATTTTGTAAGTTTCTATAAGATCCCTCCTCAATCTCCTAAATTCTAGCGAGTACAAGCCGAGTCTATCCAGTCTTCCTTCATATGAAAGTCCTGCCATCCCAGGAATCAGTCTGGTGAACCTTCTCTGCACTCCCTCCATGGCAATAATGTCCTTCCTCAGAATTGGAGACCAAAACTGTACACAATACTCCATGTGTGGTCTCACCAAGACCTTGTACAACTGCAGTAGAACTTCCTGCTCCTATACTCAAATCCTTTTGCTATGAAATCTAACATACCATTCGCTTTCTTCACTGCCTGCTGCACCTGCATGCCTACTTTCAATGACTGGTGTACCATGACACCCAGGTCTCGTTGCATCTCCCCTTTTCCTAATCAGCCACTGTTTAGATAATAGTCTGCTTTCCTGTTTTTGCCACCAAAGTGGATAACCTCACATTTATCCAAATTATACTGCATCTGCCATGCATTTGCCCACTCACCCAGCCTATCCAAGTCACCTTGCAGCCTCCTAGCATCCTCCTCACAGCTAACATTGCCCTCCAGCTTAGTGTCATCCGCAAACTTGGAGATGTTGCATTCAATTCCCTCGTCCAAATCATTAATATTTTTTTATATAGCTGGGGTCCCAGCACTAAGCCTTGCGGTACCCCACTAGTCACTGCCTGCCATTCCTAAAAGGACCCGTTTACTCCTACTCTTTGCTTCCTGTTTGCCAGCCAGTTCTCTATCCACATCAATACTGAACCCCCAATGCCGTGTGCTTTAAGTTTGTATACTAATCTCTTATGTGGGACCTTGTCGAAAGCCTTCTGAAATTCCAGATACACCACATCCACTGGTTCTCCTCTATCCACTCTACTAGTTACATCCTCGAAAATTATATAAGATTTGTCAGACATGATTTACCTTTCATAAATCCATGCTGACTTTGTCCAATGATTTCACCTCTTTCCAAATGTGCTGCTATCCCCATCTTTAATAACTGACTCTAGCAGTTTCCCCACTACCGACGTTAGACTAACTGGTCTGTAATTCCCCGTTTTCTCTCTCTCTCCCTTTTTAAAAAGTGGGGTTACATTAGCTACCCTCCAATCCTCAGGAACTACTCCAGAATCTAAAGAGTTTTGAAAAATTATCACTAATGCATCCACTATTTCTGGAGCTACTTCCTTAAGTACTCTGGGATGCAGCCTATCTGGCCCTGGGGATTTATCGGCCTTTAATCCATTCAATTTACCTAACACCACTTCCCGGCTAACCTGGATTTCACTCAGTTCCTCCATCTCATTTGACCCGCGGTCCGCTGCTATTTCCGGCAGATTATTTATGTCTTCCTTAGTGAAGACGGAACCAAATTAGTTATTCAATTGGTCCGCCATGTACTTGTTCCCGATGATCAATTCACCTGTTTCTGACTGCAAGGGACCTACATTTGTTTTAACTAATCTCTTTCTCTTCACATATCTATAAAACCTTTTGCAGTCAGTTTTTAAGTTCCCTGCCCGTTTTCTAAAGGATGTACCTTTAGAAAGATGAGAAGGAATTTATTTAGTCAGAAGGTGGTGAAACTGTGGAATTAATTCCCACAGACGGCTCTGGAGGGCAAGTCATTAGGTGTGTTTAAGGTGGAGATTGACACATTATTGATCAGTATGGGTGTCAGGGTTTATGGGGTGAAATGCTGCCTGACCCGCTGAGTTACTCCAGCATTTTGTGTCTATCTTCAAAGTCCTAGCCGACCCAACCTCTCCCCCTCAAGTCCTGACAACATCCTCGTAAATCTCTGCACTCTTTCCAGCTTAATAGAAACATTGAAACATAGAAAATAGGTGCAGGAGTAGGCCATTTGGCCCTTCGAGCCTGCACTGCCATTCAATATGATCATGGCTGATCATCCAACTCAGTATCCTGTACCTGCCTTCTCTCCATACCCCCTGATCCCTTTAGCCACAAGGGCCACATCTAACTCCCTCTTAAATATAGCCAATGAACTGGCCTCACCTACCATCTGTGGCAGAGAATTCCAGAGATTCACCATTCTCTGTGTGAAAAATGTTTTTCTCTTCTCGGCCCTAAAAGATTTCCCCCTTATCCTTAAACTGTGACCCCTTGTTTTGCAATATTTAGGATCAAGTGCAAGCAAAATTGTAAAAGGTCAATGATTATACAAAACTATCCAGAGTATAATGGTACTAACTAGGCCACTCAGCCTGAAAACTTCTGTTACCTTCTGTAGCAGAGAATTCCACAGATTCACCACTCTCTGTGTAAAAAATGATTTTCTCATCTCAGTCCTAAAAGACTTCCCTCTTATCCTTAAACTGTGACCCTTAGTTCTGGACTTCCCCAACATCGGGAATAATCTTCCTGCATCTAGCCTGTCCAACCCCTTAAGAATTTTGTAAGTTTCTATTAGATCCCCCCTCAATCTTCTAAATTCTAGCGTGTACAAGCCGAGTCTATCCAGTCTTTCTTCATATGAAAGTCCTGCCATCCCAGGAATCAGTCTGGTGAACCTTCTCTGTACTCCCTCTATGGCAAGAATGTCTTTCCTCAGATTAGGAGACCAAAACTGTACGCAATACTCCAGGTGTGGTCTCACCAAGACCCTGTAGAACTGCAGTAGAACCTCCCTGTTCTTATACTCAAATCCTTTTGCTATGAATGCTAACATACCATTTGCTTTCTTCACTGCCTGTTGCACCTTTATTCCTACTTTCAATGACTGGTGTACCATGACACCCAGGTCTCGTTGCATTATACTGCATCTGCCATGCATTTGCCCACTCACCCAACCTATCCAAGTCACCTTGCAGCCTCATAGCATCCTCCTCACAGCTAACACTGCCCCCCAGCTTCGTGTCATCCGCAAACTTGGAGATGTTGCATTCAATTCCCTCATCCAGATCATTAATATATATTGTAAATAGCTGGGGTCCCAGCACTGAGCCTTGCGGTACCCCACTAGTCACTGCCTGCCATTGTGAAAAGGACCCGTTTACTCCTACTCTTTGCTTCCTGTCTGCCAGTCAGTTCTCTATCCACATCAATACTGAACCCCCAATACCATGTGCTTTAAGTTTGCATACTAATCTCTTATGTGGGACCTTGTCGAAAGCCTTCTTAAAGTCCAGATATAACACATCCACTGGTTCTCCCTTATCCACTCTACTAGTTACATCCTCGAAAAATTCTATAAGATTCGTCAGACATGATTTACCTTTCATAAATCCATGCTGACTTTGTCCAATGATTTCACCACTTTCCAAATGTGCTGCTATCCCATCTTTAATAACTGACTCCAGAATTTTCCCCACCACCGATGTTAGACTAACTGGTCTGTAATTCCCCGTTTTCTCTCTCCCTCCCTTTTTAAAAAGTGGGGTTACATTAGCTACTCCCCAGTAGAACTACTCCAGAATCTAAAGAGTTTTGAAAAATTATCACTAATGCATCCACTATTTCTGCGGCTACTTCCTTAAGTACTCTGGGATGAAAATTATCTGGCCCTGGGGATTTATCGGCCTTTAATCCATTCAATTTACCTAACACCACTTCCCGGCTAACCTGGATTTCCATATCAGATTCAACATCTATACCCTGTTGTCTCCACTTCACCAACAGCTCTTGTTAGTGTCTCCTCTTCACATGAATCCACCTATCAATTGTCAATTCTTGTCCCATCGTTAACCCCCCTCACCTTTCTTTACCCAGCCTTTTCCTCTCCATTCCATCAGTCTGAAGAAGGGTTATGACCAGAAATGTCACCTGTCCTTACCCTCCACAGTCGCTGCCTGGCCTGAAGGATTTTTCCAACACTTTGTTTTTTTGCGCAGGATTCCAGCATCCGCAGTCCCTTGTTTCTCCATCCCTGATAAATCCATGCTTTTCCAAATGGGAATAAATTCTGTCCCTCAGTATCTTGCTGGGACAACACGGGGTAGAGTGGGCCTCAAATTGATGACTCGTGCAAAAGATGATCACAAAATGTGTCTTGTGCAAATAACGATGCCACAACTGACGTGCACCCAGCAATTCATCAATAAGGTAGAGGTGGACCAGGCCAAGTGAATCATAGGAGCTGATTGTGCATCAAACTAAGTGAGTTTACTCAGTAAAAAGTCTGATCAAAGAACAGAGGAAACAAAAACTACAGCAACTTCTCTCAGTGAAAGCAGAACGATTACTTCAGAAGATTGCTGTTTGTTGAAGAAAGTTACACATAAAAGAGCGGCATGGTGGCTCAGTGGTAGAGTTGCTGCCTTACAGCTCCAGAGACCCGGCTTTGATCCTGACCGGGTGCTCCGGATTCCACTCACACCACAAAGATGCGGGTTTGCAGGTTAATTGGGATTAGTAAAATAGTAAATTGTCCCTAGTGTGTGTCGGATAGCATTGGTGTGTGGGGATCGCTGGTTGGTGCGAACTCGGTGGGCCGAAGGGCCTGTTTCGGCAATGTATCACTAAAACAAAATCTAAAAACTAAAAGAAATGCATACAATAAACCTCGATCGCTTGAATGACAGGGGAGTTACCCCATCAGCTCCAATCCATGTCATTTAATCTGTTATTATACGCACTTTTTCGCATTGTAGTTTTCCAAATGAGAGTGAATTCTCAACCTTCTGATTTGTACAAATGACATAATAATGGCAATTAAACATCATTGGCTTCATGGTAAAAGGTCAAATTATGTTGTGGGATCCATCAGGTGGCAATGTCGAGGCTAGGTTTCTTCAATATTTTCACTACATAAGGAGTGGACACACAGGGGTTTTATCATTATAGCCGGACCTTCGGTGGTTGGAGCCTTGTGGGTCGGAGGTGGAGCCCGAGGACAACGGCCCCTGGGTTTGCGGAGCCTGCGGCTGGGGCCTGGGTCGAGGCCATGGAGTTGTCTGGAGGGGACCCCATGGCTATAGTGGAGTGGTCGTTGAGGGCTCCGACCGACGGACGAGGACGGAACACGTGGGAGTGTGGACGCCGCTGTCGGGGGAAGGACCAAAGGAGGACCCCACGTGGGGGGACAGCTGTGAGAAGCGGGACAGGGGGAGAACAAATGGGGAGCTGGCGTGGGGGTACTTTGTAACATTGTAAGTGCCCTTTATGAGCGACTATTTGCATACCTTGCAAAGAATCTCACTGCGTCTTGTCACATGTGACAATAAAGTATTCAATTCAATAAGTCTCAAATTATACCACTCTCACGCCTATAATTAATTCCTTTCCCAATAAATACTCCCTTGAAATTGCAAACATTGGCAAAATCTATTTCTGCCTTGACCTCCATAGCCTTATGCGGCAATGAATTCCACAGATTCATCACCCTCTGACTAAAGAAATTCCTGCTCATCTCCTTCCTCAAGGAACGTCCTTTAAATCTGAGGCTATGGCCTCTGGTCGTAGACTCTCCCACTAGTGAAAACATCCTCTCCACATCCACTCTATCCAAGCCTTTTATTATTCGGGTCAGACCGTTTCTTCAGACTGTACTGCTTGAGATGGGAGCAGGAGTTCCCATTAATTGCATGGATGAGGTGGTTTGAAGTTACATCACAACTGGATCCGTTTCTATGTTAGGTTGTATGTTAGGGATGGGGTACTTTCTGTCCCTTGGTACTTTTTATAAGTTTGAAAGATGATCACCAGTAACTTGGAAGGAAGAGTTTAAATGGCCTCTTACTTCACATAAGGTTTTCCGCCATTGGTAGACATGGGGGGCACAGCGGTAGAGTTGCTGCCTTACAGCCCCAGAGATCCGGGTTCGATCCTGACTACGGGTGCTCTCTGTACGGAGATTACACATTCTCCCCGTGACCTGCATGGGTTTTCCTTGGGTGCTCCGGTTTCCTCCCACATTCCAAAGACGTACAGGTTTGTAGGCAAATTGCCTGAAGAATAATCTTGACCCGAAACGTCGCCTATTCCTTTTCTCCAGAGATGCTGCCTGACCTGCTGAGTTACTCCAGTATTTTGTGTCTATTGTCGGTGGAAACCAGCATCTGCAGTTCCTTCCTTCACATGAGTATCTGGACGACTTGGCTTTCATTTTGGATTCCTGCATGTTCTCAACACATTTTGCAAGTTCACCTCCCACCCCCACCACCATTTCTCTCTGTAAACCCCAAATACTTAAGCTGGGGTTTCTTCGGATGAAAATTGACTGAAGCAATGATGGAGATACCTGTCAGAAGATGCTGAATCTGCTCATTATGGTGACAAGGTCTAAGCACTCTCTAGGTGTATCGTTGATGCAACCTGACTCTTCAACCTCGTTGCAATTTATTTCCTCAGCAAAATCAATATTGAAACTCACAGTTAATGTTGGGGCTGCTTCTCACTTAAGTCCTGAAAGAAGAGTTGGTAGATTATCATTCCTTTGTTATTCATAGGGGACACAATAGATACATTAACCATTATTCTCAATTATACATTGATAATCAAGAAAGTGGTACTTTGAAAGTAAACTTTTATCCTCTGTTTTAATATGCCAGAAGTTCCAAAAGATGGGCATCCAGAAGGTCAGAGCCATTATATTTAGTTCCCTATCAGAAGATCTTTGCACTTGGTCCAATTTCACCGCTACTCCTGTTTTTCGTTGAGACCAAGTGCAGGCTCTGCAATCGTTTTGCTGAACACCTCCACTCAGGCAGCAGAGACCTACATGATCTCCCGATTGCTAAACACTTTAACTCCCCTCCCATTTCCATACTGACCATTTCTGTCCTGGGCCTCCTCCACTGTCAGAGTAAGGCCCAGCGCAAATTGGAGGAACAGCACCTCATATTTCGCTTGGGCAGCTTACAATCAAGCGGTATGAATATTGACTTCGCTAACTTCAAGTTACCCATGCTTTTCTTCTCTCTCCATCCCACCTCCATCCTAGTTCTCTGCCCAGTCTGCATTGTTGACATCTTCCCCGAGCTAACAATGATCTATTCTACATTTTCCTTGACATCTCTCGGTTCCACACCTCATCCTTCAATATCTCTTGTTTTCCTCTCCCCTGACTCAGTCTGAAGAAAGGTCTACAAGGTTAATTCCCGGGATGGCGGGACTGTCATATGCTGAGAGAATGGAGCAGCTGGGCTTGTACACTCTGGAGTTTAGAAGGATGAGAGGCGATCTCATTGAAACATATAAGATAGTTGAGGGTTTGGACACGCTAGAGGTAGGAAACATGTTCCCGATGTTGGGGGAGTCCAGAACCAGGGGCCACAGTTTAAGAATAAGCAGTAAGCCATTTAGAACGGAGAAGAGGAAACACTTTTTCTCACAGAGAGTGGTGAGCCTGTGGAATTCTCTGCCTCAGTGGGTGGTGGAGGCAGGTTCTCTGGATGCTTTCAAGAGAGAGCTAGATAGGGCTCTTAAAAAAAGCATAGTCAGGGGATATGGGGAGAAGGCAGGAACGGGGTACTGATTGGGGATGATCAGCCATGATCACATTGAATGGCGGTGCTGGCTCAAAGGGCCGAATGGCCTACTCCTGCACCTATTGTCTATGTTTCTATGTTACCTATTGTCTATTGTCTATTGTCTATTGTCTATTGTCTCGACCTGAAACGTCACCCATTCCTTCTATCCAGAGATGCTGCCTGTCCCGCTGAGTTACTCAGCATTTTGTGTCTATTACTACTCCTGGATCAGGTTAAATGACCTCTTTAACCACCAGCATGCTGTTTTCTCTGCATCCGTTATCTTTCTGTCCTGGGCCTCCTCCACTGTCAGTCAGGCCACATGCAAATTGGAGGAACAACACCTCATATTTTACTTTAGGCCAGTGGTATTAATATTGATTTCTCTACTTGCATTAAACCTTGCATTCCCTCCCCTCTCTGTCCCTATTTATCGTACTAATTTATTTGTCATCCTGTTAAGTTTCACTGTTGTCCTGGTGAGTTTCACTGTCTGTATAACTCGTTATCCCCGAGCCCTCAGCTAACAATGGACCATTGTGGGCTCCACCTTTCCTTGATCATAATTTCTTTTTGCATATCCTTTATTCATTTGTTCTACAGGTATATCTCTCTACATCACCGTCTATATCTCTTGTTTCCTTTTCCCCTGACTCAGTCTGAAGAAGGGTCTTGGCACAAATCATCACCTATTCCTTTTCTCCTGAGATGCTGCCTGACCTGTTGAGTTACTCCAGCTTTATGTGTCTATCTTCGGTTTAAATCAGCATCTACAGTTGCTCCCGCAGTCCAAAGGTGTACAGGTTTGTATGTTAATTGGCTTGGTATAAATGCAAAATTGTCCCTTGTGTGTGTAGGGTAGTTTTAATGGCCTGTCCCATTAAAGGGCCTGTCCCATTAAAGAGCCTGTCCCACTTACACGACCTTTACAGGCGACTGCCGGCACCCGTGATAGGTTGCCGAAATTTTCAACATGTTGAAAATTCAGCGGCGACCAGAAAGACGCGATGACTCTTTGGAGACCTCTCACAACCATAGGAGACCTCTCACGACCATACAGGTTGTATGGTTGTGAGAGGTCTCCTGTGGTCATGAGAGGTCACCCACCACATGTTGCCAGGGGTCGCCTGTATGGTTGTGAGAGGTCTCCTCTGGTCTTGAGAGGTCCCCAAAGAGTCATCGCGTCTGTTGGTTTTGAATCCTTGTAATAATAAAGACAACACACCTTGGCAGGTTATACACAGTTTATTTAGAATAAATAACTACAAGCTCTAACTTGAGAGTTAACTTCATACTGGAGAGTGCAGTAGATCGCGACGCTAATAAGCTAGTGGGCGTAACTACAAAAGCATGACTCATAACATGAGTCACTGATCTACATCCTCCCTCTTAAAGAATCAATAGCACTGTATACCCATTACTAAGCAAAGCAAACGTATGTAAAGTCAAACATAGTCTGGATACTTCACGACCGGCCTGCTAACATGACCGGCATGTGTACGATAGAGGCCTTCTCCATTCCTCTTCTCCGGGGACAGAGTTGGTGATTTCACCAGCGTGGGGGAGTGGACCAACGCCTCTGGGGTCGAAGCAGGAGACTGTGGCACAGGCGAAGATGGGACATGCAGAGGAACTGTCACAGGCATGGATTGTGGTGCTGGGGGTCACCAGATGCAGCTTGGAATGAACTTGCACGATCCGGATAATAAGGAGGAGGGATTGGCTCCTTCACAGGCAGAAGATGTTGTTTGTTTTGTCGGTAGGTGCCGCCATCGGCTGTAACAATGTACGAGCGTGCCTCCGAAGCTCGACCAGAAACGAGACCCGATCTACAGCGTCTTTCTGGTCGCCGCTGAATTTTCACCGTGATGAAAATGTTGGCGAGCTATGACGGGTGCCGGCAGTCGCCTGTAAAGGTCCTGTCAGTGGGACAGGCCCTTCAGGCTATTTTTAGGCTACTGCCGGTGACTGTCATAGTCGCAGCAGGTCGCCCGAAAAACCGGTGACTGGACCCCCCCTTCGACATAAAATTTGATATAGAATCATTACTTTAGCAACAAAAAATAAACAAAGTCAGCACCGGCGACAACCTACATCACCCGACGACAACCTACGTTAACCTGACGACAACTACAACAGCACCTACGTCAGGAGAAGTCAAGCAAAACTCACTGGCGTCAAACCCACTCTCGCCAACTGTCTCCGAAAAATTTTCAGCATGTTGAAAATCCAGCAGTGACCAGAAAGATGCTACCACTCTTTGGGCGACTGAGGAGACGACTAACAATCATACAGGCAACATCCCGGCGACCATGTGGCAACAGCCTAGTCATCTGTAGTCGCCTAAATAATAGCCTAATGTCCCTGTCCCGGAGGTTTTGTCAGTCTCCCTACCTGCTTCCACTACCTGCAACCTCCGGCAACCACCTGCAACCTCCGGGAACCGCACGGAAACCTTGGGTGGGGCACAAAGTCTCCAGAGGTTTCTGGTCAGGTTTCCTAAGTGGGACAGGGGCATTAGTGGGACAGTCCCTTTAATGTGCGGCGATTGCTGGTCGGTACAGACACGATGGGCCGAAGGGCCTGTTTCCACGCTGTATCTCTAAACTAAACTAAATTAAGTTTGGCAACTAATTTGTTCAAACATCACGATGACAACAGCACAATGAACTGAGAAGAAATTTCAAACACTTCTTGTAAATCAATGTGGAAATTCTTTACTGATTAATATAGTCTTTAACTCAGCGGGACAGGCAGCATCTCTGGAGAAAAGGAATAGATGATGTTTAGGGTACACAAAATTTGCTGGGGAAACTCAGCGGGTGCAGCAGCATCTATGGAGCGAAGGAAATAGGCGACGTTTCGGGCCGAAACCCTTCTTCAGATGATGTTTAGGAGTGAGACCCTTCTTCAGACTGAGAGTCAACGCTTTCTTCTGAAGAAGGGTGTCGACCCAAACCATCACCTATTCCTTTTCTCCAGAGATGCTCCTCTGACCTGCTGAGTTACTCCAATTTTTGTGTCTATCTTCGGAGTAAACCAGCATCTGCAGTTCCTTGCGACACAACGGTTTGTGTTGTTGGCCTGTTTGGGCAAGAGAGTCATGTAATGTGTCTTCTTCTCAGCAATAAATCAACGTCACGGAGAATCCAATCTGTCTGCCAGACAAAGGTCACAAGATGTAAACGTGTATGAAAATAAACCAATACCTCTTGATGTATCTCAACGTATCTGGTAAAGTAATCACACAATATGAGGCAAAGTCTTTATTATTCATAAAGTCTCAAAATCTACAGCCAGACCTGTATCAGATGCTCATTATTCCATCTCTGTACCAAGGTCCTCTCTTAACTCACTCATTTTAGCCTGTTTCCGCTCAATGTCTTCCACCATCCCTTGACCAGAGTCCTGCACGTCTTTGTCCAAAAATACAATTTGCAGGATTGCCAAACTACCACTTCTCCTCAACTATAAACAGGTCTCAAGTACACGGGAAGCTTGAACATTGTAAAGGAAATAGTGGGTAGACACGAGGAACTGCAGATGCAAAAGAGAAGACACAAAATGCTGGAGTAACTCAGTGGACCGCCGGCCTGCGGCCTACACCAACCTAAAGCCACCGTCTCCAGTGGGGAAGAGCCGACTCTGGACTTACCTTGACTTTTACCTTGTCTGCACATCTGGACGCCCGCAGCGATGGCTGCGGAGGGTTGATGTCCCGACCACGGGGGAAAATGGAGGAGGACTGGCCAAATGGAGGAGGACTGGCCAAATTTAGTGCCTTCCACCACAATGCTGTGGTGGATGTTTGTGTTAAATTTTTCGTGTGTTTTTGTGTGTTCTTTCTCATTGTACCGCTGCTGGTAAATTCATTTCACTTGCACTTTACGTGCAATGTGACGAATAAAACTGTATTGTATTGTATTGTATTGGATCAGGCAGCATCGCTGGAGGACATGGTTGGGCGACGTTTTGGGTCATAACCTTGTTGTTGATCATATAGGATTAAATAAATATCAGTTTATCTCAAATACGGCCAAGTGGCAAAATAAACAAACCCTACTGTCTCCAGTAATGTTTAATAGCCACTATACTGTTGCTGTTGGGTGCTGATCTAATTCTAATTATTGCTGTGGTTGCAACTTCTCCTGCACTATTGCCAATGATCGGGTAAGGAGCATCTCAGCTGCCAAAGTTGAACATTTATATTGATTGTTTATGTCTGTCAGACATTAATATGGCTTGACAAATGTAAAACTCAAGAACACTTAGGAAAACATTTTCAAATAATTTGTTATTTGGATTTTTTAAAATTAGTTCTGACAGTCTTACTGATGAACAATTAGGGCAGGAACAGGCAATTCAGCTTTGAGGACCTGTTTCACCATTCAAACAGACTACAACTGCTCTGTCCTCAGTCTGAAGAAGGGTCTCGACTCGAAACGTCACCCATTCCTTCTCTCCAGAGATGCTGGCTTGACCCGTTGAGTTACTCCAGCATTTACTCCAGTCTATCTTCGGTTTAAACCAGCATTTGCGGCTCTTCCCTACACAACTGCTCTGTATCTATATTCCATTTATCTTTGTTCCATATCTTTTAGTTTCTCACTTGAGCAAAGGGCTTTGCTCCATCTACTACACTCCACATTCTTATATGACATAAGATACGATAGTGGCATTTAAGAGGCTTTTGGATAGGCACGTGGATATACAGGGAAAAGAAGGACTTGGGTCGTGAGCAGACAGAGGAAATCAATTTAATTTGGCATCACGTTGGGCATGGACAATGTGGGCTGAAGGGCCTGTTCCTGTGCTGTACTGTTCTAAGTTCCATGTTCTAAGCAGACTATTTGGCCCATCGAGTCTATGCTATCTCTACGGATCAATTCAAATCCCCTACCAATTTTCCCTGATACATATTCTCCCCACATTCCCATGTGCTCTCCCCTTCCATCCGAGATCCTACTATTACCCTACTCCAGGGATAATTTATGATGGTTAATTAATCTGCCAACCCGTACATCTTTGGGACATGGGGAGAAACTGGAGCCTCCGGGAGAATCCCAAGCAGTCCCAGAGGGAACGTGCAAACTCTACATGGACTGCCATGAATGTCAGATTTAAACCTAGACTGCTGGAGCCGTGGGACGCAGCTCCACTCACTGTGCCGCTGAACTGCCCTTTAATTATCTAAAGCATTGGATTAGATTTTCTCTTAATCTTCTGTATTAGAAGAAACACACGTAGCCTGTCCTCACAATTAAAAAACGTTTGACCCGATAACATTCTGGGAAATCCAGGCCTAAGGCAAAAATTATTAATGAAAAATGCTCATGCTCACACACACACACACACACACACACACACACACACACACACACACACACACACACACACACACACACACACACACACACACAAGCACACACACACACACACACACACACACACACACACACACACACACACACACACACACACACACACACACACACACACCTTATTGCAGTCTCTTTGCAATATATATATATATATATATATATATATGTATACTGCAATTACACACATATATTATATAGACACATTATATATATAGAGAGAGAGGGGGGAGAGAGAGAGAGAGAGAGAGAGAGAGGAGAGTGAGAGAGATAGAGAGAGAGAGAGAGTCGCTATCGAGCTACGATCGATATATATAGAGATAGAAGAGAGATATATCGACTCGAGAGATCTTATACATCCTCTCTAGCTCGAGCATATCTTCTTTACTTTCTCTCGCTTTTCTCTTTTTTCTTTCTTGTCTCTCTTTCCTTTCTTCTTGTTCGTCTTCTCTTTCGTTTTTTCTGGTTTTTTTTTCTCTTCTCTCTCTCTCTCGTCTCTCGTCTCTCTTTTCTCTTTCTCTCTCTCTCTCTCTTTTTTTCTCTTTCTCTCTCTTTGGCTTCTCTTGTCTCTCTCTGTTATTCTTTCTTTTCTCTGCTTTCTCTGGTCTTGCCTTCTCGCGTCTTTTCCTCTCTCTTTCCGTCGTTCTCTCTCGGTCTCGCGCTTTCGCTTTCTTTATTCTCTTTTATACCTTATCGCTCTCTGTCTTTATTTCTCTTTCTTTTATCTTCTCATCGAGTCTTTGCTCTTCTCCTTCTCTATACTCGAACTCTCTCTTTCTCTCTTATCTAATACTCTTTCCTTGCCTCTTTTCTCGCTTTCTCACTCTCTCTCTCTCTGCTCTCTCCTCGCGCTCATTCTCTGCTTCGCTCTCATCTCTCTCTCGCGACTCCTCTTTCTCTAGAGCGAGAGATCGAGAGAGAGATATAACACAAAATGGTGGAGTAAGGCTTTTCGACCCGAAACATCACCCATTCCTCCTCTCCAGAGATGCTGCCTGGCCCGCTGAGTTACTCCAGCATTTTGTGTCTACCTTCGATTTAAACCAGCAACTGCAGTTCTTTCTTACATGAGAAAGAGGTGGAGTTGGTCTGAAGAAGGGTCATAACCCGAAACGCCACCCATTCCTTATTTATAAATGCTGCCTGTCCCGCTGAGTTACTCCTGCTTTTTGTGTCCATCTTCTGGAGTTTGGTAGAAATGGGTTCAGTGCTGGCTCGAAGGGCCGAATGGCCTCCTCCTGCACCTATTTTCTAGATCGTGTGGTCAGCTGTTCAAACTGATTGGCAAGATCTTCTCAGATGAATATCCACAATGATTCATCGCACCTCAAATGCTGAAGCCTCTTTGCTAGGCCCAGTCTCATATATACCAGATTAAGGGGTGAAAGGGTGAGTGTGGCACAGAGTGGAAGAGTGTTCAGGAAACATTATCATTGAAGGAGAGCTTGTTACCATGCAACTGGGAAGAACCATGATACCATTAAAAATGTCAGGTTTGAGCTAATGAATGTATAGTGGATGTCTGGATGTTGACTATGGTGGCGATTAGGTTGGAGTGATGCTATTATTATCCATGGTGGTAAAACTAACCAGAAAGTTTGTTCAATGCAACGGCTTGGTTTGTGTTGGTATCTGCAAATAACTTGATCCACCACACAAATCAAACGGGGATAAGGGGAAACCAATTACTAAGAGAAACTAAAGTTACAGTAGTAAAATCAGATTCAGGATGACTGAATCACCCTGCCACAACCAGAGAACAGTGTACCAGTCTAAAGAAGGGTTTCGGCCCGAAACGTCACCTATTTCCTTCGCTCCATAGATGCTGCTGCACCCGCTGAATTTCTCCAGCATTTTTGTGTACCTTCGATCTTCCAGCATCTGCAGTTCCTTCTTAAACACAGCAGTGTTGACCTACTGTCTACCTCTTTGTGCAGCAGAGAGCATGTTGACTGGTTGCATCACAACCCGATTCAGCAACTTAAATGCACGGGAGGGAAGAAGACTGCAAATAGTTGTGAACACTGCCCGGTCCATCACCGGATCTGACCTACCCACCATCGAAGGGATATACAGGAGTCGCTGCCTCGAAAAGGCTGCCAGCATCATCAGAGACCCACATACCCTGGCCATATACTCATTTCGCCCCTGTCATTGGGAAGAAGGTACAGGATCCTGAGAACTGTAACGTTCAGGACCAGCTTCTTCCCTACAGTCATTCGGCTATTAAACACCACAACCTCAAATAAGCTCTGAATGACATATCATTATCATCCTTTCATTGTCATCATGCAAAGTAACAGTTGTACAGTGCAAAATGAGAAGACGTTTCTCAGGGAATACCGGAATATCGCTCATAAAAACGTAAACATTTCATGCATAAATAAAAACAATCCAGTTCCTGATAAAAAACAGTTCGAATAGTTTTAAAAAAGTGCAGGTAAAAAAGCAACATTAAAATACAAGTTAAAAAAACACAAACAAAAACATAGACTATTATTGTTATTATTGCGCTATTACTGTTTGTATTTTTACATATGTGTGCGTGTGTGTGTGTATGTATATATATATATGATCTATCCATATGTGTATTTGTGAGTATGTGTATGTATGCACACATGAAACTTATCATTTCGCTCTCGTTTATTATATTGTTTACAGTGTAATATGTTTATTGTGCTGTAGCAAGTAAGAATTTAATTGTTCTATCCGGGACATATCACAATAAAACACGTTTGACTTGACTCTTGATGACCCTCGGACTATCCTTGATCGGACTTTGCTGGCTTTGCCTTGCACTAAAGCTTTTTCCCGTATCATAAATCCACACACTGTAAATGGATAGATGGTAATCAAGTCTTGTCTTTCTGCTGGCCAGTTAGCACACAACAAAACCTTTTCGCTGTACCTCGGCACACGTGACTATAAACTAAACTGCAATTCATACAGATGGGAAGGCAACTGCTCTGTCCACTTTTGTAAGGATGGTGGATGGACATTTCAATGTGGCTAAATCGGATCTTAAAGAACTGCCTGATTAATTCCACCCCTGCACTCTTTCCCAGACCCTGATACTCTCCCCAAAAGATTTATCAAGTTACTCATTTGAAAGCTACAGTTAAATATCCTTTGTGTAGGAAAGAACTGCAGGTGCTGGTTTAAATCGAAGGCAGACACAAAATGCTGGAGTAACAGGCAGCATCTCTGGAGAGAAAGAATGGGTGACGTTTCAGGTCGAGACCCTTCTTCGGATTCAGATTCAGAGTCTAAAGAAGGGTCTCGACCCGAAACGTTAAATATCCTTTCACTGTTCTTTCAGGAAGTGGTCAGATTAATCCTTGTTAGAAATGATTAAAAGGCACCTTTTCCTTTATTGTCTTTGCCAGTTCTTTATATATATATATATATATAGCACTTCTTGTAATTTTTGCAATTTAAATCATATTGATTTGCAATTCTATTCAAGTTCCCATTCTTTTCAACTACTATTTGGCAATAATTTTCAAACAACTGGAGAATTTGCCCGAGGCAAGGGATGTTGAAGGATAGGTCCGTCAGCATTCTGTAAGAACCTCATGCAGTGAAGAACAAGCTGTCCCATATATGTTATGATACTTTGGTGGAGCAGGGAGGGACCGATGCACTGCCAGAGATGTTACTTTACAGATAAAAGATCATGTCCGCAAGTTCTCAGAGCAGAATTGGGCCATTCGGCCCATCAAGTCTACTCCGCCATTCAATCATGGCCGATCTATCTTTCCCTCGCAACCCCATTCATCTGCCTTCTCCACGTCGCTGTGGCTTTCACAGCTGTCTGTGGCGATGAATTCCACAGATTCACCACCCTCTGACTAAAGAAATTCCCCCTCACCTCCTTTCCAAAGGTATCTCCTTTTATTCTGAGTCTATGACCTCTGGTCCTGGATTCTCCCACTAGTGGAAACATCCTCTCCACATCCACCTGATCAGGCCTTACACTATTTGTTCACTCTATCCAGGCCTTTCAGTGGTGAATCTCTGGAATTCTCTGCCACAGAAGGTAGTTGAGGCCAGTTCATTGGCTATATTTAAGAGGGAGTTGGATGTGGCCCTTGTGGCTAAAGGGATCAGGGGGTATGGAGAGAAGGCAGGTACAGGATACTGAGTTGGATGATCAGCCATGATCATATTGAATGGTGGCGCAGGCTCGAAGGGCCGAATGGCCTACTCCTGCACCTATTTTCTATGTTTCTATGTCTCACTGTCAATTGAATATAAAATATTATGTGGTCTCGAGACACGAGTGTTTAAAAGTCACATGCACCTGCAATGGAACAATTAAATGTTTACTTGCTGCAGCTTTATAGCCCTTTTATTGACAAAATAGCGCACAAATAAATATATGATAGTCAATAATATAAGAAGTTAATCATTAATGCTAGGTCAGTATAACAGTGCAAAATCAAAGTACATAGTGCAACCAAAACAACGTCCACTGTAGATCATAGTTGCTAAGGTAAGATTGTGGTTGGTTTTGTGCAGTGTTCAAAGGTCTGTTGAAATATCTCTCCCTGTTGTTTCTCAACCAATATCACTTAAGAAGAACATGTAAAAAGACTTTGGGATCCTTTACAGAGACTACAAAAAGTAGTAAACACTGCCCAGTCCATCATCGGCTCTGACCTCCCTTCCATCGAGGGGACCTGTCGCAGTCACTGCCTCAAAAAGGCTGGCAGTATCATCAAGGACCCACACCATGCTGGCCACACACTCATCTCCCTGCTACCTTCAGGTAGAAGGTACAGGAGCCTGAAGACTGCAACGACCAGGTTCAGGAATAGCCACTTCCCCACAAACATCAGGCTATTAAACTTGACTCGGACAAAACTCTGAACATTAATAGCCCATTATCTGTTGTTTGCACTTTATCAGTTTATTTATTCATGTGTGTATATATTTATATAATGGTATATGGACACACTGATCTGTTTTGTAGTCAATGCCTACTATTTTCTGTGTGCTTAAGCAAAGCAAGAATTTCATTGTCCTATCAGGGACACATGACAATAAACTCACTTGAACTTGAACTTGAACTAAAGAACTGCAGATGCTGGTTTAAATCAAAGGGACACACAATATATCTTGTAACTCAGCGGGACAGGCAGCATCTCTGGAGAGAAGGAATGGTTGACGTGTCGGGTGAGTCTGAAGAAGGGGTGTCGACTCGAAACGTCACCCGTTCCTTCTCTCCCGAGATGCTGCCTGTCCCACTGAGTTACTCCAGCATTTTGTGTCGACCTTCTTAACAATGAATGTTGTCAAGCAACATTTGGCACTGTAGAAGAAAACTTTAAAACACACCCCAAAGATCAGGCAAGGCAATCAAGACTTTATTAAGAGCGTCAAACACAGTGACTACTAGGAACAATCACAGAGATTCATCTGCTCCTTATATACAGGATTTTCCCTTGATGTTTATTGTTCAAGTGTTCAAGTGAGTTTATTGTCATGTGTCCCTGTATAGGACAATGAAATTCTTGCTTTGCTTAAGCACACAGAAAATAGTAGGCATTTACTACAAAACAGATAAATGTGTCCATATACCATGATATAAATATATACACACATGAATAAATAAACTGGTAAAGTGCAAATAACAGAAAGTGATTATTAATAATCAGAGTTTTGTCCGAGCCAGGTTTAATAGCCTGATGGCTGTGGGGAAGTAGCTATTCCTGAACCTGATTGTTGCAGTCTTCAGGCCCCTGTACCTTCTACCTGAAGGTAGCAGGGAGATGAGTGTGTGGCCAGGATGGTGTGGGTCTTTGATGATACTGCCAGCCTTTTTGAGGCAGCGACTGCGATAAATCCCCTCGATGGAAGGAAGGTCAGAGCCGATGATGGACTGGGCAGTGTTTACTACTTTTTGTAGTCTTTTCCTCTCCAGGGTGCTCAAGTTGCCGAACCAAGCCACGATGCAACCGGTCAGCATGCTCTCGACTGTGCACCTGTAGCAGGCACAAGCATTTTTCCTTCTTACACGAATTATAAATCATGCCCCTCCCAAAGACACAAAATAGTAAACACAGCCCAATTTCACCCCATTACAGATAAGCAAGTGTCCTGTTACCCTTACGATTGTCATTTGCCCTTTGACAACAGAGAACTGAATCCGACTGAAGTAGACTGCAGTGCCGGGTTACACAAGCTCAGTTTCAACCTTCTTTAAACCACAGAATTATTATAACACTCTCCCTGCCCCTATCCCTTGCTGTCTTCCTGAAGCATTGCAATTCATTTTTGACAACAGTGAGCCACATAAAGATGGATGATCTAACACTTACTCAAAGTGTCAGCTCTTTTGGGAGACATAGATAATAGACAATAGGTGCAGGAGTAGGCCATTCGGTCCTTCGAGCCAGCACTGCCATTCAATGTGATCATGGCTGATCATCCCCAATCAGTACCCCGTTCCTGCCTTCTCCCCATATCCCCTGACTCCGCTTTCTTTAAGAGCCCTATCTAGCTCTCTCTTGAAAGTATCCAGGGAATCGGCCTCCACTGCCCTCTGAGGCAGAGAATTCCACAGACTCACAACTCTCTGTGAGAAAAAGTGTTTCCTAATATGGCTTACCCCTTATTCTTAAACTGTGGCCCCTGGTTCTGGACTCCCCCAACATCAGGAACATGTTTCCTGCCTCTAGCAGAGAAGATTTACAAGGGTGTTGCCAGGACTAGAGGGTCTGAGCTATCGGGAGAGGTTGAGCAGGCTGGGACTATTCCCTGGTGCACAGGAGGATGAGGGGTGATCTTATAGAAGTGTATAAAATTATGAGAAGAATTGATAGGGTAGAAGCAGTCTCTTGCCCTGAGTAGGCGAATCAAGGACCAGAGGACATAGGTTTATGGTGAAGGGGAAATGATTTAATTGGAATCTGAGGGGTAACTTTTTCACACAAAGGGTGGTGGGTGTATGGAACGAGCTGCCAGAGGAGGTAATTGAGGCTGGGACTATCCCAAAATTTAAGAAACGGTTAGAAAAGTACATGGATAGGACAGGTTTGGAGGGATAAGGGCCAAACACAGGCAGGTAGGGACTAGTGTGGCTGGGACATGTTGGGCCGAAGGGCCTGTTTCCACGCTGTATTACTTTATGACTATGAGTGGTTGACTGGGGCTCAATGTAAGTCACTGAACACTGGATTAGAGGAGAAAAGGATTTATTGCAATTATTTAATTTACTTGAGAGTTGAGAGTTGTGGGGTTTTTAATGCACACATTGGCTGCTGTTTCTCTTACATTAATAGTCATTCAATGCTAATGCATTTTGGGTTGTTCTAAGGTCACAAAAGTAAATTTATAAAAGGAACTTCTTGTCATTTCTCCTTCCACAGATTTGAAATATGCATACTTAATATGATCTAAAAGTGTGTTAATCTATTTTTAACGTCTTTCAACTTATCTTCATCTCATCAGGCTGAAATAACATTCACATTTCGTCCCACTCTTCCTAATTATAGATCTCACTTGTAATATTTCCTTGCTTTTGACAAGTCTGGGTTACCTCACTCTGCAGGTTTGCCGAAACAACGACCGTGGAACTTTTAGCACTCAGCAGAGTGATTTTTATCCCAATTTAGCAGGAGGAAGTGGTGAAGCAGGCAATTACCAACTCAGATCATGACCTGACAACTCAGCCGGGATTTTTCTACTGAATCTACACAAATTACAATCATACTATCATCTTATTCGTGTCCCGAGCCGGTATGTTCCTGTCAGCGAGAATGTTCAAAAGGCAGAAGATGCCCTTCTGATAAAGTCAGAACATTCTCCAGTGGAGCCAGATTCCTCAGGCTTAAACAGTACGGAAACAGGACAGTTTTCTGCCAGCTAATCTCAGGCAACTGAACCATCTTATCATCAACTAGAGAGCGGTCCTGACCTACCATGAAGGATCTCGACCCAAAATGTCACCCATTCCTTCTCTCCAGAGATGCTGCCTGTCCCGCTGAATTACTCCAGCATTTTGTGTCTCTCTTCGGTTTAAACCAGCATCTGCAGTTCCTTCCTTCCACCTACAGTACTTCATTGGGGACACTCGGACTCTCTTTAATTGGACACCACTGGATTTTTCTTACAATAAACGTAATTTCCTTCATCCTGGATCTGTACACTGTTCATGGCTTGACTGTAATCAAGTATAGTCTTCTGCTGACTGGATAGCAAGCGACAAAAATAGCTTCTCACTGTACATCGGTACACCTGACAATAATAAACTAAACTAAACTAAACTAAACTATTGCTCTCCTTTCTTCCCGTGGAGCTATCCTTTCCTGCGACTTACTTGCGTTCCAAAGACATGTAAGTTTGTAGGTTAATTGGCTTCTATATAGCCCCCCTAGAGTGTAGGATGTGAAAGTGCGTGATCAATGGTCAGCATGGACTCGGTGGGCTGAAGGGCCTGTTTCCACACTGTATCATTAAACTAAACTAAACTCTGTTGGGCAACCCACCTGAAGCGATTGCATAGAAACATAGAAAATAGGTGCAGGAGGAGGCCATTTGGCCCTTCAAGCCAGCACCGCCATTCATTGTGATCATGGCTGATCGTCCCCAATCAATTACCCGTGCCTGCATTCTCCCCATATCCCTTGACTCCACTAGCCCCTAGAGCTCTATCTAACTCTCTCTTAAATCCATCCAGTGATTTGTCCTCCACTGCCCTCTGTGGCAGGGAATTCCACAAATTCACAACTCTCTGGGTGAAACAGTGTTTTCTCACCTCAGTCTTAAATGGCCTCCCCTTTATTCTAAGACTGTGGCCTCTGGTTCTGGACTCGCCTAATATTTGGAACATTTTTCCTGCATCTAGCTTGTCCAGTCCTTTTATAATTTTATATGTTTCTATAAGTTCCCCCCTTATCCTTCTAAACTCCAGTGAATACAAGCCTAGTCTTTTCAATCTTTCCTCATATGACAGTCCCGCCATCCCAGGGATCAATCTGGTGAACCTATGCTGCACTCCCTCAATCACAAGGATGTCCTTCCTCAAATTAGGAGACCAAAACTGTACACAATACTCCAGATGTGGTCTTACCAGAGCCCTATACAACTGCAGAAGAACCTCTCTACTCCTATACTGAAATCCTCTTGTGATGAAGGCCACCATTCCATTAGCTTTCTTCACTGCTTGCTGTACCTGCACGCCAACTTTCAGTGACCGGTGTACAAGGACACCCTGGTCTCGCTGTACCTCCCCCTTATCTAACCTAACCCCATTGAGATAATAATCTGCCCGTTTGTTTTTGCCACCAAAGCGGATAACCTCACATTTATCTATATTAACAGGATTGCAGGAACATTAGTAAACCATTCAGCCCTTCCAGTTTGGTCTGCCATTCAATTAGACTGGGAGTGATTAAAATGATTGGTGGAGCATCTCGAATATAGGACAGGCAGGAGGAGTGATTATTCCAGATACCACAGCAAACAACATGCGGAACTGCAGAACACAAGTGCTTGATGTCTATACCTTTAACTATGTGATTAAAATTAAAAATATATGTGACCACAAATTAAACAGAAGAAGAGAAAGAGAACTCTGAAAAACATACTACATTTATATCGAGGAAGAATTTTGTTACTTGTTAATGCATTGTTAGAGGATATGGGAGAAGGCAGTTGGGAGGGATGGATAGATCAGCCGTAAATAGCGCAGTGGACTTAATGGGCCGAATGGCCTAATTCTGCTCCTATCACTTATGAACCTATGCATTCGCAAATACAGGCATTCCTCTTTTATCCAGTGGATCTAATTGTGGAACCCACTTCTGATGTGTTTCCATTGCTTCTTTGGATTTATGCCACATGGAAAAAAACCAGCAACCTGGATGCATGAAAATCAAATATTTTATTTCCATGTGTAGGAAATAACTGCAGATGCCGGTTTACACTGAAGATAGACACAAAATGCTGGAGTAACTCAATGGGGTCAGGCAGCATCTCTGGAGAAAACAATTAGGCATTGTTTCGGGTCGAGACTCTTCATCAAACTGATTCTGAGTATTGGTGTTGTTTCATCCCGACCCAAAATATCGTCTATTCATGTTATTCAGAGTTCAAGTTTGTGATTAGTAGAGCCAGGATTTTGCCATAAATGCCATGTGCCTTTTTATGCCTTTTTTTTGATGATTTCACCAGGATAAAACCTTTTTCATGATCGAGTGCCTATACCAGCCTTTTTTTGCCGTTTTGCTAAAAGGTCGTGCTATTTTCTCTAGTTGTACTGTGATTACAATGGCGTTTTCTATGTTAACACATAAAAATGTAATGTTATTATTAACGTGTTAACATAGTATACAAGAAAACTTCCACCACCGGGGCAAAACCGGGGGCGCCACCGTCGGTCGTTCATTCGTTCGTGCCGCTGCCCGCTGGTTCAGTCTTCTCCAAGATCTATTTAAGAAAGAACTGCTGATGATGGAAAAATCAAAGGTAGACAAAAAATGCTGGAGAAATAGCGGATGAGGCTGTGAAGGATAAATTTAATATGCTTTACCTATAGGCTTGATTAAAAGCCCAACATGGCTTAACATGGAAATATTACTGCTTGACCTATGCTCTAGAATTGAGCATAGAGATATTATACAATAATAATTGAGGAACGAGACTGGCAAAGCTTACTTAGATTACTTCATAATGCTTGCTGCAAGCAAACTGCTAAATTCTGATCAACTGAGCTGTACCTTTAGGCTACGGGAGGAAATATCTGTATAGTTACACCATTAATATGGGAAGTAACTGAAGAAAGGGGAAGTGCAGAAGGTGAACGTGTATAGAAATCAGGTCGTTAGTGCAACATGTCTAAAAATTGGGGTCGTCAGTGCTGAGTTTGTGGAAAGTTGTGGTTAACCCAGAAACTGACCTAATGGCCATTTGTGCATTTGTTATTGTGAGATACGATTAATAATAATAATAATAATAAATTTTATTTATGGGCACCTTTCAAGAGTCTCAAGGACACCTTACAAAAATTTAGCAGGTAGAGGAAAAACATGTAAGGGGAATGAAATAAATAGTAGAGACATGACTAGTACACAAAGTAAAGACAGAATTCAATTCAAAACACAATATGAGGCAATTAATGCACAGATGAAAAGGGAGGGGGACGTGGGGCTAAGGATAGGCAGAGGTGAAGAGATTAGTCTAACTCTTGACCGTTTGCATATGTAATCGAACTCATCATCACCCTTAAGTACTTGTTTTTGTATGTATAAAAATACACCTCACCCCCTCCATAATTGAGTGGGTCTGAGAGCGACAAGCAGTATGTAATCATACTGACTGTATCTCCCCTGCTCCCGGTACCGTAATAAAGAGTGATTTGTTTGACTGAAATTGTTTGATGCACTCTGTTGTCTTCCAACAAACTTTTACAAGGCAGCATCTATGGAGAGAAGGAATAGGCAACACTTCGGGTCGAGACACTTCTTCAGACTGATGTGGGGGGGGCGGCGGGAAAAAGGAAGATGCGGAGACAGTAGGACTAAAAGGAGAGCTGGGAAGGGGAGGGGGAGGAGGGAGAAGACAAGGACCATCTAATATTAGAGAAGTCAATGTTGATACCACTGGGGTGCAGACTACCAAAGCAAAATACCCAAGCTTGTCTCCTCACTACATTTACTGCTGGCTCCATTTGTAAACCTGAGTTTGAGTGATTTGTGGAAGGCATTCATTGATGCTGGAATTCCACTGTGCAAATTGGAAAACAAATCTCTCCGAGGTTTTTTAGAGAAATACACAGAGGAACATATACCAAGCGAGTCATTATGGAAAAATTATGTTGACAGCAACTTCAACATTGTTGTACAGAAAATAGTAAGATTAAACGAGAACTTACCAGTTTGAAGTTTGATCTGTATTTTATGAGGAGTTACGATGAGGGATTACGTGAAGAACCCGCTCAGTGCGCAGGCGCGGCATACTTCCAAGCAGCAGTGTGGAATCACAGATAGACACAGTTATTTTGAAGTAAACATAGTAAAGATAAGGAGACATCAATTTATTAGTTTGATCCATATAATGAGGGTGGGAGCGGAGGGCACGTAATCCCTCATCGTAACTCCTCATAAAATACAGATCAAACTTCAAACTGGTAAGTTCTCGTTTAATCTTACTATTTTACTTCGGAGTCACGTGAGTGACTACGTGAAGATTTCAAAGCTCTGTGATTTCAAACCGTGTAACAGTTTCATTTCACTCACTGCCGAAGTTCTTGAGGGAGGAAGTGTTATCGTAATGAACCAATGAGTCTATTTGTAGAAAAACACAATGGTATTTTTTAAACAATAACAACAAAGAATTAAGTTGCTCCCCTGGGCTTAAATTAAATATTTGCAGTTCGTAAATCTTTACTGCAAATAAACCAGGTTTTGCCAACGGCTTATTATAAAATTTCTGAACGGTCTTTTCCCTTCCCACCATCCTGCTGTAGCCAGGATGTGGTGTATAGGCATGTCCATTCTTTAGCCGTCGACATGGATGCTGCCCTGGTGGAATAAAATTTGTACATGTTAGTGTTTATCCCAGCAGTTTCTAGCACCTGCTTGAGCCATCTCGCAATGGTTTGGCTCGTACCCCACCATAAGGTTTTTGTGACTGACCCACAAGGCTTTTCATCTCCCTCGAATATTCTGGTTGTGTCTATGTAGGATAGTAGGTAGGTCATGGCACATAACCGTGGTTCTGGTGGGTAAGCCACGACTGGATTAGGTGTTCCTGGTCTGCTCTGTTTGACCAGTCGCTGGATAACAACAGATCTGGTCTGGAGCTGTGATCATGTTGTCCAGTCGCAATAGGTGTAGTGACTGGACCCTCTGAGCGGATACAAGTGCCATCAACCTAAGCGTCTTTAGTGTAGCTTGCTCGAGGCCGGGGGAACTGGCTGGTGGCCATTCCCTGAGATATGTCAGGACCACACTGATATCCCAAATATGGGTATACCTGGGCTTAGGGCTTG
This sequence comes from Amblyraja radiata, assembly GCF_010909765.2. Taxonomy (NCBI): domain Eukaryota; kingdom Metazoa; phylum Chordata; class Chondrichthyes; order Rajiformes; family Rajidae; genus Amblyraja; species Amblyraja radiata. The sequence continues at coordinate 93,790,678 of NC_045961.1, forward strand.
ATATTGTAAATGCCCTTCATCAGTTTTACCACCAGTGGATGGGATCCCATCGCCTGTTGTCCTGCCGCTGGTTTGAGATAAGCAGAAAGAGCACTCTGCGCTGTGTTGATGGCACTGTAGCTGATCCCTACATCGTGGTGTAGATGGCCAGGAACTCCAGTATGTTGGTGGCTGTAGCTGTTGCGTATGTTGTCCATGTTTCCTGGCAGTACATCTCCCTTTTTTGATGCTGGTTAAGTACTGCCTCTTGGTGGATGTTCGAAGGGATGCCGACATGGTGGTGATGGTTTGTTTGGACAATCCCAGTTCCAGGTAAGGTCTGTTCAAACTTGCAACCCTGGCGTTTAATTTTCTCATGGCATGGGTGTTTAGCTTACTTGGTAGGTAAGTAGCTGATAGCCAAATATGTCTTTCGACATACCATTGCCAAATCATGTTGACCAATTTGTCGCATGATAATGATTTTATGCCACCCATATGGTTAATATAAGCCATCACCGTAGTATTTATCAATTTGTAACCGAACATGCAAGTGCTGCATATTAGATACATATGCTTTTAAACCATAAAAGGCGCCCAACATCTCTAGATAGTTAATGCCCAGTGTAAGTAGTAATGATGACTCTAGTTTAGTCCATCTACCATTTGTGCTGGATATGGAGTTAGTCGCTCCCCAGCCTTGAGCACTGGCATCTGTTTGAATAACTAAAGTAGGGTTAGTGATAAAGATAGGGCTGAAACTATGCCAAACGTTTTCTGCCCACCACTGTAGCTCTGATATTGCTTCAGTGGGTAAGTTCATGACACGATCATAGTGACCTGTATGTCGTTTTATTGCCCGTACCTTTGCTCTCTGTAAACAATTTTTGATAGTGCAAAGGTCCGAATTGTGTAGCCGGAAATGCTGCTACCATTTCCCCAATTACTCTTGCTACTTGTCGAATAGTTGGTCGCTCGTTGACCATTAATTTGTTGCATGATTGTGCTAATTCAACCATTTTTGCCTTTGGCAAGGTAACAGTCATATGGACTGAGTTAATTGTGAAGCCCAGGTAGTCCATGATAGTGGATGGCTTCAACTTAGATTTATCTGGATGTAGGACGAACCCGAGTTTCGAGGAGCTGTTTTGTAGCTGATACTGCTGCCACAGCCAATTTCATCGTTTTCCCTACTATGAGAATATCCTCCAGATATGCCATGACAATATGTTTTTGTTTTCTTAGTATTGCCATGGCTGGGTTCAATATTTTGGTGAATAATCTTGGGCTGAAGTTCGCCCATAGAGCAATGCTTTGTACCATCCAGATAAATTTTAGGTATCTGCGATGATCCTTGTATATGGGTACTAGATAGTAAGCACCTTTAAGATAAATGCTTGCCATGAAGTGTCCTTTGGAATTCAGTTGTTTGGCAGTAACATATGTCTCCATTTTGAAATGTATATACTTAACAAATTTGTTTAGTGATGTTAAGTCAATGATGATGCGACAGACACCATCTTTTTTGGTTTTAATGAATATATTCGATACAATTTCCAAAGGTTCATGTTTGGTCTTTTTGATGACCCCCTTTGTGATAAGTCTCACCAGTTCAGCTTGTCCCTCACGTTTCTCTTTGACGGAGGGAGAAATACCCTTTGGGGCCATTGTTGAACTGGCGGCGTTTTTTCTGACATGAATTGTATTTTATATCCTGTAATGTTGTTGAGTATATACTTGTCACTCGTGACCATACCCCATGCTTCTTTAAACAAGTGTAATCCCCCCCCTGTTAATAAAGCACCCTTATTCTCTATATGCTGGTAGGGACCAGACCCACCTACCTCCATGGTTATTGGCGATTCTGTTTCTTCATTTTCCTGAAGATTTTGTTCTGACGTGCTGGCGATGTTGGGGGGAGGCGCATTTTCCAGAGGGTCCGCTGCGGGCCCTGATCTGAAAGATCTTTGGGGATAATGTGCGGACCCCAAGCGTTCACCAGTCCCATATTGCGGACGTCGACTGGTGGATGCCGTGGGGTGCTGCCACTTGGGTATCGGAGGTCTTGGTTTGCTCGTCCCGGGGCCTGCCCTCATTAGGCCGAAGGTTTTTGATGCTTCCTGCATCTCCTTCAGTTATTATTGAAATCTTTCCCAAATGGCAGCACGTCCGTCTCCGCAGCTGGGGCTTTACACAAGCCAGCAAATTTGGGATTGAGGGCAGGTCTTATGTTTCCCTCCGGCGATTGTTGATCTCAAATTGTGTGGTACACATTAATGCCAGCACATCCTGCTGGCAGGTATCCATCTCCGTGGTCTCCACGGAACGAGCAAAGGCTGTGATGGCTGACGTCAGGAGCCTTAGGATCCGCTGTAGCTTGAGTTCTTGGGTCTGGATGTGTGACCCACATGCCCCCAGCTTTGGCTGTTGACACTTTTTACTTTGAAGGCCTCACCGTTTTCTGGTGCTGTGTTGTTTCAGCACCTCAGCGAGCACCTTTTCCAGTAATGGTTGATGCTGGCCGCCATTCTTGGTTCCAGCGGTGCTCCAGCCCGTGTGGTTGCTACAAGCGGTCCATCACACCCAACAGCTCTTCATGTTCCTGCACCCCTGGCATACTCCCGAATTCGTCCGCCTGCCCCTGTTCCAGTCCAGCCCAGCCCTGGTCACCAATGCTAGCCTCCAGTAATGAGGGAGCAAAGGGCAGTGCATGAGGCACTGTGGAGGGGGTGCCTGACCTCCCTCCGCGAGAGCGCTCTTTCTGCGCATCTCGCTGGAGCTGCTCCAATTGCTGTTGGATGCAGCTCAGGCGGCTGTCTCTCCTCCATTTAGGTGGAGACATGTCCCCGTCCGACGAATCGGACGCCACCGGCCGGATGCCTGTTCGGATGGCTAGACATCCAGCCCGCAGTTCAGGCACTAGCGGGACTGGGCTCGGCGCGGTGATGGGGATAGCGGGGCGCCCGGTTATTGTCCCTACCGCCTGTTGCTGCCCCCCTTGCAATGGAACGCTCCTCCGCTGGAGTCGAGCGGGGGACAGGTTCTTCTGGAGCTTTTGCCTTGTAGTAGCGAGAGCGCCCCTCAAGCAGCGCGTCTCGCAGGCACCTGCTCCATGAGCCGCTCCAGCGGCTCAGGCGGCTCTCTCTCCCCCCGTGCGGGTGGAGAGACGTCCCGTCCGACATCGGGAACACCTGCCGGATGCCTCTCGAGTGGCTATGCGTCCAGCCCGCTGCTTCAGGTACTAGCGGGCTGGCCTCGGCACGGTGTCGGGGAATTACGGAACACCGGGTAACGCTCCTACCGCCCGTTGCTGCCCCCCTCCCCGACGGGAAAACGGGGGACAGTTCTGTTCCAGAGCCTTTTTCTCTGCCTGTAAAAACACAAGCAGAAAAAGGCTCACCTGTAAAAGAAAACCCGACCTCAGGATACTCACCTGACGGTCCGGTTCATCCTGTAACGAGAGTGCCTAGCTCCCGTTGCAAGCCGCTGTTGCACTGCTGGCGTAATGCCGCGCCTGCGCACTGAGCGGGTTCTTCACGTAGTCACTCACGTGACTCCGAAGTAAAATTAGAGATGAAGTTGCATGCAACAAAATATGGATCCCAATAGGCAAGACAACCAATTCTGTGGGGAGATATGTTGCCAATGTGGTCATCGGTACACTGGAAGTAGGTCAACCATCAAAGGAGTATTTGTTGACATAGGAAGTATTAGAGAAGTCAAACAGCTCAACTATTGCTCAGTTGTTTACATCTTCACTTGCTGTATTTTGGACAGAAGGTATAAAACACGAGTATGTTCTTCTGTTTGTGACTTAAAGTTTTATTCCCAAAATGTTGCATCTGGCATGCTTAGCTCAAGGACTTCATGAAATTGCCAAGCACAGACGTAGCTTGTTTCCAAATGTCGATCGCCAAGGCAATGTCAAGGAAATCTTCCTCAAAGTACCTTCACGTGTGCAGTTGTTCAAGGAAATGGCACCCGAGATTCCACTACCTCCTCAGCCCGTTTTGACTAGGCGGGGTACATGGCTCTCTGCTGTACTCTACTATGCTGTAAATCTTGAAAAGATAAAATAAATCGGCAACTGTTTTGAAGAAGAAGAATCTGCTGCAATCAGAATCGTCAGTGAAATCATGCAGAAAAAGTCCCTCCACCGCGATCTTGTGTTTATTGTATCCAATTTTGCAAACTTCCCGCAAGCTATCACTTCCCTTGAGAAACGTGGTGAAACATTAGTGAATAACTTGCAGGTTTTCAACAAAGTAACTGACGATATTCGTAAAGTTCATGGCGATGTAGGTTAAGACATCCAAGGAAAATGTGAGAGAGTGATTTTAGCTAACAAAGATCTTAAAGAAATAGAAAACAAAGCCAAAGTTCGCAAAGGTAATTGTAATGTACAAGATATCAACGTGAATATAGAGTCTGTAGCTTGTTTCGGGTATGCACCAGTGACTTCAGCTGGGGTAGCAAGAAGTTTTTCACAAGTGAAACATATTCTGTCTGACAGATGGTATAGTTTACCACCAGATAATTTGGAAAAAAATGCTAGTAATTATGTGCAACCAGGCAAGTTTGGTCATTTTATGTAGTATACCTTTAAGGGCCTGTCCCACTTACGCGACTTTTTCGGCGACTGCCGGCACCCTTCATAGGTCGTTGCAGGTCAGCGAAAATTTTCAACGTGTTAAAAATTCAGCAGCGACCAGAAAGACGCTACGACTCTTTGGGTGACTGAGGAGACAACTCACGACCATACAGGCGATACCCTGGCGACATGTCGCGGGATGAAGCCTGTATGGTTGTGAGTAATCGCCCAAAGAGTCGTACCTTGTTCAGGTCGACGCTGGATTTTCAACATGTTGAAACTTTTTGGCGACCTGCAGCGACCTTTTTCAGGTGCCGATGCCGCCGAAAAAGTTGCGTTAGTGGGACAAGCCCTTTATATTATTATTTTTAACCGTATTTTGGTGGTAGAAATATGCCTTTTTATGCCTTTTTTGTGAATAAATGCCTGTTTTGTGCCTTTTTTTGTCATTTTATTTTGCCTTTTTGCCTGCCTATTTCAACGTTTTTTAATGCCTAAATATCCTGGCTCTAGCTATTAGTCACACTTCTCCAGGGAGTGATTCCATCAGTCTCCTGATGAGTGGCTTGTAAATGGTGGCCTGGGCTTCAGAGAGACTTCAGCTGTGGTTCAGTGAATACTACTCCCGCACAGGGGGTGAGAAGGTTTTGCGTTCAATTCCCATTCTTTATGTTTAGTACTGAGCATGTTTACTGAGTATGTTGAGTAATTCCCATCCCAGACTTTAACACAAAAATCTAGGTCGAGCCGCCAGTGCTGCTGCAGCATTGTCTGAATAATGGTCTCCACCCGAAACGTCACCTATTCCTATTCTCCAGAGATGCTGCCTGACCCGCTGAGTCACTCCAGCTTTTTGTGTCCATCTTAAGGTGAAGTGTTGTTTGTTCCCAGTTGCATGAAAAATAATCCAGTTGTGGTGTCTTGATAGAGATCAGGCGAGTTACAAGTGACTGAGCAAATATTTAACTCTCAAATAGTATTCATACAATAGACTATACATTCACTGTTTGAGAGGGTTGGTTCTGCACAAACGGTTGTGTTTGGATAGGAAGGAACTGCAGATGATGGTTTACACCAAAGATAGACACAAAATTCTGGAGTAACTCAGCGGGTCAGGAAGCATCTCTGGAAAAATGTCACCTATTTCTTTTAACCAGGGATGCTGCCTGACCCGCTGAGTTACTCCAGCATTTTGTGTCTACCTTCGATATTACCAACATCTGCAGTTCTTTTTAATCATATATTCACTCAGCTATGTAAATTGTCCCTAATGTGTATAGGATAGAATTGGTGGACTGGTCCTATATGTCTGAAGCTGACACAGTTGGGCTTTTGGCTCATGGAGACCTCCCCCCCCCCCCCCCCCCCCCCCCCCAACCCCACCACCACAAGATCTTGATTGATTAGATTTGATTCAACGTTATTGTCATTGTCCATAGTACAAGTACTGAGACAACAAAATGCTTTTTCCCCATACAGCCATACGAATAAAAACTAAATAAAAGCACAGAACACGATAGTCTATAACACAAACATCCCCACAGGGGTACTAAAGTTTCCCTCTGTGAGGGAAGGCACCAAAGTTCATTCAACCTCCTCGTTGATGTTCCCAGATGTTCACCCGTGATCGGGGCCTCCAGAGCCTCCGGCAGTCGCCACTACAGGCGGCCCGATGTTCAGGCTTCCTCGCCGGGACAATGGAATTCCGACGTCGGAACGGAAGAACATCCTCAGTGGCTTGGACCTCCGAATCGGCCACTTCCTACCGGAGTCCGCAGCTCCCGAAGTCCACAGGCCGAGCTGGGTGGAGATTCAACGCTGGCGGCCCTCGGCAAAGGGTCCCAGGACTCCGCGATGTTGGTCAGCGCCGCCCGCGCTGGGAGCTCTGCAAACCACAGCTTAGCGATGTTGAAGCAGCAGGCCCAACACTCCGGAGCTTCAAACGGCGATCCCAGGTGAGGCATCGCCCGCTCCGCGATGTATCCAGCGCTGCGCCGCCGCTGCTGAAGTTCTGGTCCAGTCCCCAGCAGGAAAGGCCGCGCCAATCCAGTTGGTAGGCCACGACTCGGGGAGCGAGGGCGCGACTCAGAGAATAGTCGCATCCTCGCCAGGAAGTGACTGAAAAACGAATACCGAAATACCGAAAACAATTCTCCAAAACATACCCCAAACAAACCAATAATAACAAAAGACAGAAAAACAAACAGACTGTGGGCAGAGGCAGCCATCATGCAGCGCCCCCAGATGTTTCATTTCATCTTGACACCTTGGACAAAGGTGTAACTGCCAAACTGCCCAGTTAGCTTTTTTATGACCAATTTTCCAACAGTAATCTATGGACCATCATCATTTCTTTCCAAGAGTTGGCAAAGTTGAGCAAAGGTGCAGAGATCCGCATGTGTGCCAATGGGCCCAGCAACGATGGCCATCTTGGCAGGCATGGAGGAGGTGGGCCTAACAGCATCTTTCTATACTGCTTACTCGATGACTCTATCAGATATTAAAGATTCATCCTGGTCCCTTTACTTTTGCACTCTGCACTACTATTTACAAAGCTCAGAATCCAAATGATTTCTAACCACTTCCCCAACAGCCACTGCCATTTATGAACATCTGCAGACATATATTCCAGGTGTCTCTGGCATTGAAAGTCTTTTAGAATTGTGTTCCCTTGTTCGTATTGCCTCTTTTCATTCCTCCCTCCAAAATGCAATGCTTGGCAATTCTTGGCATTAAATGTCATTTGACACCTCTTTGCCCCTTCCATCTATGTATTTTTTGAAACCTATTGCCATCCTCCTCACAGTTCATTAAAGCTCTGGCAAAGGTGAATTTGGAAATTGCGTTCCCTTCAGCCAAGTCCAAATCATTAATATATATTAAGAGCAGCAGTGAATCTTCAACCAACTGCTGAGGCATTCAATTCTACATTTCCTTCCAATCTGCAAAATCATCTTTCAGCACCACTCTGCATCAGTCTGAAGAAGAGTCTCCACCCGAAACGTCGCCCATTCCTTCTCTCCAGAGATGCTGCCTGACCCCTTGAGTTACTCCAGCATTTTGTGTCTACCTTCAGCACCACTCTTTGCTTCATGTTACTTAATCAATTCTCTATCTCTACCTTTCCCCTGACTCTCAGTCTGAAGAAGGGTCTCGACCCATAAAGTCACCTATTCCTTTTCTCCAGAGATACTGCCTGATCCATTGAGTTACTCCAGCATTTTGTGTCTATCTTCGGTTTAATCCAGCATCTGCAGTTCCTTTCTACACACTCTATCCCTGCTTATTCTGTGGACTTTGGTCTTGATAACAACTGGTACGTTTAGTTTAGATTAGAGATACAATACGGAAACAGGCCCTTCGGCCCACTGTGTCTGTGTGGTCCAGCAATCACCCGTACACCAGTTCTATCCTACACACACCAGGGACAATTTACAGAAGCCAATTCATCTATAAATCTGTAAGACTTTGGAATGTGGAAGGAAACTAGAGCACCCGGAGAAAATCCACGCAGTCACGGGGACAACGTACAAACTCCATAGAGACAGCACCCAGAGTCAGGATTGAACCCGGATCTCCGGCACTGTAATGGGCCTGTCCCACTTACGCGACTCTTTAGATGACGGCCAGGGACTAGTTTTTAATGGAATTCACCTATGACACCTGGCGACAACCCACGACAGCACCTATGACAACCTACATCAGCAAAAATTGTCGCCATTGTTGCCGGAAAGAAAACATGTTGAAAACTTTGCGGTAGTTGCCTGTAATCGCCCAAAAAATCACCTAAGTGGGACAGGCCCCTTAGGAAGAAACTCTACCGCTGAACTATGAAATCAGGTTTCTGATTATTCCTGCAATCCAGTGTCCTTGCAAAAAAGTAGTGCAATAGGTCTAAAAACCGAGACACACTCAAAGGGAATGTACTTGAATCTGTTTTGTAGGACATGGTAATGACAGTACAATTATTACATGCATTTTAATGAAAGGGCTATCATAAATCCATGCCGTTTTTGAAAGTATATCACAGAATAGATGAAGGAATAGCCAACATATGATGCTAGGCAAGAATTTTCAGATGATAAAGTGCCAGATAGTAGATATTAAATTCATATACTAATAAAAATCTGTCAACCTCTGCCTTAAAAATATCCACTGACTTGGCCTCCACAGCCATCCGTGGCAATGATTTCCACAGATTCACCAGCCTTTGACTGAAGAAATTCCTTATCATCTCCTTTCTAAAGGTACATCCTTTTAATCTGAGACTATGGCCTTTGGTCCTAGACTCTCCCACATCCTCTCCAAGTCTGAAGAAAGGTTTCGGCCCGAAACGTTGCCTATTTCCTTCACCCCATAGATGCTGCTGCACCCGCTGAGTTTCTCCAGCATTTTTGTGTACCTTCCATTTTCCAGCATCTGCAGTTCCTTCTTAAACACTCCTCTCCACATTCACTCTATCCAGGCCTTTCACTTTTCAGAAAGTTTCAATAAGTTCCCCCCATCACCACTCCTCACTCCAATTGTTTAATTGTCTAATTAAAATCCAATCCAAACCGAGCATCAGTGAGCAGGTTATTGGTGGATTCTGCTTGGATCAAGAATAGACTGCTGGCAATTTGTTGGTTGCATTGTATGCTTAAATCTTGTGGTAGGATCTGAACTTGCAGGTTATGCTTGGCAGGTTTAGAGTGGGGAGCAGATGTATTATCTCTTAAACGTATTTATGTATCACTGATCAGATCCAGACTAGAGTATGGCAGTATAGCTTATGGGTCAGCATCAAAGTCAGTGTTGTCCGAGTTGGACAAAGTCCAAGCGGAAGCTCTAAGAGTCTGTATAGGAGGTGTGCGGATGTCACCTGTATGTGCACTACAGGTGGAAACTGGGGAGATGCCGTTGAGACTGCGCCGCAGACAACTAATGGCTAATTACTGGCTAAGCCTTAAGGGTCATGGAGAGAACCACCCAACAAAACAGGTAGTACAGGAGTGCTGGGAGAGAGGGGTGGCTCAGTCTGGAAGCTTCGGCTGGGTTGGAGGAGTTGTGGCAAGGGACATGGGAGTAGAGGACAAAGAGTTCTGCCCTGCAGTATTGTGGCCATCTGTGCCAATATGGTTACTGAATATCCCAAAAGTTGATCTGGAGATATGGGAGGCAAAAAGGAGGAACGAAAATTCAGACCTAAAGACAGAATATCATAGCCATATAGATAATAAATACAGGGAACACCTCTTAATTTTCACAGATGGATCAAAGGACCCAGTAGCTGAAACAACAGGGGCAGCTGTGGTAGTCCAGGGGATGAATGTTGAGCTTTACAAAAGAACAAACAACTATTTGACAGTATATACAGTGGAACTGTACGCTATTTTGATGGCAGTTCGGTGGATGGAACAGGTGCAACCATGTAAAGTAGTAATATGTAGCGACTCATTATCTGCAATCCAGAGTATTGGGTCTGGTGCATCCCATAGGCGGCCTGACCTAGTGTATGAAATCCTACTACTATTAAGCCAAGTGACAAGGAAGGGCAGTGACGTGACTTTGTTGTGGGTCCCAGCACACATTGGTGTTCTAGGGAATGAAAAGGTGGATAAATTGGCAAAGGAGGCTGTAAAAAAAAGAAACATAGAGGTAAACTTACAACTATCCAAATCTGAAGGAAAACACATTGTGTGGAAGAAAATAAATCAGGAATGGCAACAATACTGGGAACAGGAGACAAAGGGGAGACACCTCTATTCGCTACAAAACAGAGTGGGCATTACAGCAAGAAGAGGGGGGAACAGGAGGGAACAGGTAGTATTAACAAGATTGAGGATAGGACACACTCACCTGAACAGCACATTAAAAATATTGGGAAAACACCCTACTGGACTGTGTGAGGAATGCCATCAACCAGAAACAGTTCAGCATGCCCTAATTGCATGTAGGAGATATGAGACAGAAAGAGGATTTATGATCATTGAAATGAGGAAAATTGGATTGACAGAAATATAAGTAAAGAACATTCTAGAGTGTGGAGGGAAAGGAAAAGGAATAAAGTTGTTGTTTGATTTCTTGCGGGCCTCTGGGCTTATAAAAAGGATCTAATATAAAGACATGAGTACTGTGGAGTGAAGCCAGAAGGTGGCATCAATGCAACATTGCGGATGCCGGCCGGCTGCCGTAAAACTCCAAAGAAGCAGAAGAAGAAGAAGAACTTGCAGGATTTGAACTCAAAGGCAAGACAGCTTCACTAGTACAAGTCAACATGAATTGGACTCACTGTTAATGCAAAGCAAATGAATTGTGAGTATTTAGACTATTTAGAAAATAAGTGCAGGAGGATACCATTTGACCCTTCGAACCAGCACCGCCATTCATTTGATCATTGTGCTCTCAGAATTTTGTTCAGTTTAAAGGATTAGCCAGAAAATCAGTGGTGGACCTGTATCAGTAACAAAGGCTTCATCTGAAGAAGGGCTTCGGCCCGAAACATTGCCTATTTCCTTCGCTCCATAGATGCTGCCTCACCTGCTGAGTTTTTCCAGCATTTTTTGTCTACCTTCGATTTTCCAGCATCTGCAGTTCCTTCTTAAACACTCATCTTATCTCTATCATTTTTAGTGAGGTCACGAATTTCATTGTTCACAGAGTCATGGAGTCATACAGTATGGAAACAGGTCCTTCGGCCCAACATGCCCAAACCAACCATTTGCCCACATTTGGTCCATATTCCTCCAAACCTTTCCCATTTGTCTCATTCTGAAGAAGGGTCTCCACCCGAAATGTCACCTATTCCTTTTCTCCAGTGATGCTGCCTGACCCGCTGAGTTACTCAAGCACTTTGTGTCTATCTTTAAAGTTTCCTACCTCCTTCACTCATCAACATATCCCAAATCATCTGAAATTAGCCACCAAGTATAACTTTATGCACGTGATTTTTGCACAGGAGGGAAAAAAATCATTAGACGTAAGCAGCACAGTGAAGCGTAGATATAAAATGTAGGTAGACAAAAATGCTGGAGAAACTCAGCAGGTGCAGCAGCATCTATGGAGCGAAGGAGATAGGCAACGTTTCGGGCCGAAACGTTGCCTATCTCCTTCGCTCCATAGATGTTGCTGCACCCGCTGAGTTTCTCCAGCATTTTTGTGTACCTTCGATTTTCCAGCATCTGCAGTGCCTTCTTTAACAAAACGATATAAAATGTAGTCCTACTTGATATTCACCTTTAGAAACGCCTGGGCTGTGCTTTTCTTGCTTCCTTTAGATCCCTTTAAACCCACACTTAGGTTGTATTGAAACTGCAGGTTCCGTTGCAAGATCAGCCTGAAGTGAACAACAATTTCAGAAGCACGAAGCTTTTATGCGGTGTGAAACAGGAAGGAACTTCTTGAATACTGGGGAAACTAGTTCCACCACATTTTTATTTGGCTACGATATTCTTGGGCGATTGAATCCCGTAAGACAACAAAAACGATGCAGGTGCAGGACGTTTTACGTGAGCACTTGGAACACAAGTCACTTATAAGAAAGTACTTCAAAGTACTTCAGTTTCAGCAGTTAAGTTTATTGTCATGTGTACGGTGAATAGCTTTTGTTGCGTGCTAACCAGCCAATGGAAAGACAATACAAGATTACAATGGAGCCATTCGCAGTGTGTACAGATACATGATAGGGGAATAAGTTTTCGTGGAAATTACTTCATTGATTCCAAAATACTTTGAGAAAATACGTAGATAAAGGGAAATGTTTCATTTCCATTGACACGTATCAGGACAAAAACAGCAGAGCAAATCTGGTTCAGAACATTTTTCATTTTTGCTTGTAGGTTCAAGTTGAAAAAAAACAATATACTTGTAAATTGAGATGAAGGCATGCAGAATATTCAGATGGAGCATAGCAGTATATTAGGTCATAAGGTCACAGAGGACAGCCAAATCACTGGATGGATTTAATAGAGAGTTAGATAGAGCTCTAAGGGCTAGTGGAATCAAGGGATATGGGGAGAAGGCAGGCACAGGTTATTGATTGGGGACGATCAGCCATGATCACAATGAATGGCGGTGCTGGCTCGAAGGGCTGAATGGCCTCCTCCTGCACCTATTCTCTATGTTTCTATGTTTCTAAGGTCATAAATGATAGTAGAATTAGGCCATTTGGCCCATCAAGTCTACCCCGCCATTAATCATGGCTGATCTATCCCTCCATCCTAACCTCATTCTCCTGCCTTCTCCCTGTAACCTCTGACACCTGTACTAATCAAGAATCCATTGGTCATTGCCATAAAAATATTCACTGACGGCCTCTACAGACTTCTGTGGCAAAGAATTCCGCAGATTCACCACCCACTGACTAAAGAAATTCCTCCTCAAATAACGTCTTTTAATTCGATGTAAAATAAGAGCAGGAAATGTTGTCCACGCCATCTCAGGCATGTTCTCATCACCCCTTCTGCCTTCAACTTAAAAGATGGTTGATTTCCACCCGATCCATGTTCCAATGCAAGGTCTTCAACTTGAAGCGTTGACTGTTCTCCTCTCCCCACAGAAAGTTGAATGGTTCCAGCATTTCCAGTTTTTATTTTGTGCTTCCAGCATCTGAATTGTTTTGAAAATCTCCCGTGTATGTCAAGCTGAGCTGTCACTTGGAAAATATTTGGATGAAATGGAACAGTTGTTGAACAGCCAAATCCTCACTGCAATGAATTAACCTCAATGGCCCAGTGAAGTACAACATGCAAGCTAGACTCTATATACAATACCATTTATTTGTCATTTGAACCTCACATGAGGTTCAAACGAAATTTGGTTTCTGCAGTCATACAAGAAAAGAACCAAGACACAACACAATTTACACAAACATCCATCACAGTGAGTCTCCTCCTCACTGTGATGGAAGGCAAAGTCTTGTCTCTCCCCTGCTCTCCATTCTTCTCCCGATGTCAAAGTCAAAGCCCCCGGCGGGCGCTAGCAAGTCCCACGGCTGTTCAAGCCGCGCCGGGCGATGTAAGGCCCCGCTCCAGGTCACTTTCAACCCCGCAATTCGGGCGGGAAAAGTCTCCGTTGCCGGTGCCCCGCAAAGCAGTCTCCCACCGGGGACCCGCGAGCTCCCGGTGTCACCATCCACCAGGGTGAGTCACTCTGTGGTCATGGCGGTTTGTGCACACAATGGATTATGTCAGACTTTAGACTTTAGATATACAGCGTGGAAGTAAACAGGTCCTTCGGCCCACTGAATCCACACCAACCAGTGATACTGCTGACCCTGTACACTAGCACTATCCTACGCATTAGGAACTAATTTACAATTTACAGAAGCCTAATGAACCTACAAACCTGCAGGTCTTTGGAGTGCGGGAGGAAACTGGAGGTCCCGGAGAAACCCCACATGGTCGCAGGGAGAATGTAGTCAAGTCAAGTTTATTCGTCACATACACATACGAGATGTGCAGTGAAATGAAAAGTGGCAATTGCTCGCGGACTTTGTGCAAAAAGACAACAAACAAACAAACAAACAAACTACAAACAGAATGGAACAGAATCACATATTCTTTTACATATTTAATATTGTGGACGGAAGGAAAAAGGGAAGAAAAACAGCAATTTACAAGAAAGTAGTAGAGTGGTTCAGTAAAAGTTAGTCCCTGGTGAGATAGGAGTTTACAGTCCTAATGGCCTCAGGGAAGAAACTCCTTCTCAACCTCTCCGTTCTCACAGCATGGCAACGGAGGCGTTTGCCTGACCGTAGCAGCTGGAACAGTCCATTGCAGGGGTGGAAGGGGTCTCCCATGATCTTATTGACTCTGGAGTTGCACCTCCTGATGTAGGCGAGTGAAGTTCCCATAGTGCGTTCGGCCGAACGCACTACTCTCTGCAGAGCCTTCTTGTCCTGGGCAGAGCAGTTCCCAAACCAGATTGTAATACAAACTACAGATAGGGCTCTGAAGCCAGGACCGAACCTGGGTCTCCAGTGCAGTAAGGTAGCAACTCTACCACTGCTCCACTGTGCCACCCAAATGGTCTCTCGCACTGCAATAGTGGCATCGACAGACCGCATCTCACTATCCCATTCTGATGAAGGGTTTTGACATGAAATGTTAACTAGTTTCTCTTTCCAGGGATGTTGCTTGACTGGCTGAGTTCTTCCAGAATTTCTGTTTCTGTCCCACTATTTCAGAACTGGGCGACAAGATGGCTCAGCAGTGGAGTTGCTGCCGTATATTGCGCCAGAGACTGTGGTTTGATCCTGAATATGGGTGCTTGTCTGGATGGAGTTTTTCTGCATGGATTTTCTCCGGAATCTCCGGTTTCCTCCCAAAAATGGACAGGTTTGTAGGTTGAAGAAGAGTTTCGGCCCGAAACGTTGCCTATTTCCTTCGCTCCATAGATGCTGCTGCACCCGCTGAGTTTCTCCAGCTTTTGTTTGTGTACCTTCGAATTTCCAGCATCTGCAGTTCCTTCTTAAACAGGTTTGTAGGTTAATTGGTTTGGTATAATTGCAAGTTGTCCCAGGTGCGCATAGGATAGCGTTAGTGTGCGGGGATCACTTGTCGGCGCGGACTCGGTGGGCCGAAGGGCCTGTTTCCACGCTGCATCTCTAAACTAAACTAAATTATACTAAACTAAAAGCGGTGAAGCAAATAGTTTTGAAAAATCATGTCATGCATCGGGGTCAGAGAGAAAGAAATATCTGCTTTGAAGAATCAGCGATCAGAAAAAAAAGCTGCCATGAATTTGTGACACCGAAAAGTTGCGAGGGCCTGAAACTGTATAGTCAGGGAAATGAGAAGGCTGCGCCTTTTGAAGGTTCTGGCGACCTTTGCTGCACATTGACACCAAATTTTGAGATCAGGCAGGAGTGAATAAAAAAGCAGCAAGATTCAGTTGTGCAATATGAGGCAGAGAGACGCCAAAAGACTTAGGAAGCTGAGGGGAATTAAGCTCTATGCTGCAAAAAAAAGTGAAACAAATAAATAAAAAGCGGGGAGAGATTTTGTTACTATGAGATTTTTTAGATGTTTTTTCACAAAGATGAGCCCACACCTCTTAACTGAACAGGAGTCTTTGTCTTCTGCTAGGACTACACCATAGACAATCTAGAACTGTTTGGAGCACAAACGTCTGGAGATGAACCACAACTCGGGTTGTTTTTTTGTTTTTAGGCAGATACAATGCAGGAAGTCTATAATTCCCTGGTTTCTCTCCCTCCTTTCTTGAAAAGTGGGATAGCATTAGCTACCCTGTAATCCACAGGATCTGATCCAGAATCTATAGAACATTGGAAAATGATCACCAATGTGTTAGCTGAGGGGAAGGTGACAAGGAGGCATACATTCTGTAATATTAATCGGTAGGACAGAGAAACTAGTCGGAGAACTGTGGGAGGAAACAAAGATCTCGGATAAAACCTACGCAGGTCATGGAGAGAAGATACAAACTCTGTACAGACAGCACCCGTTGTCAGGATCGAACCCGGGTCTCGAGGAAGGACGGAGAAAGGAGGAAAGCAAGGGTTACCATATATGGTTTCTGTACCAGGTTATCATACCATCACTCTGAAGAAGGGTTTAGGCCCGAAACGTCGCCTATTTCCTTCGCTCCATAGATGCTGCTGCACCCGCTGAGTTTCCCCAGCAATTTTGTGTACCTATCATCCAATGCCCCCTGCTGGAGAAGTCCACAGATAAAAAATTGTAGGATTTGGGGTCTGTGGCTTGGATGTCTAGTTTCCCAATATTTAATAGCTGGGTAGGATGATAACAAAGAGGACAAATTGAGCAAAGAACTGTCCCCCCAAAGTTCGGACTTTTGTCGGCAGTAATCCATGCCTTTGGGAGGAGAAAAAAACCTCAGGTGGGGGTTCACATGGATGAAGTGATGGATGAGGGTGGCAGATCTCACAGGGCGGAACAGTGGAGCAAGTGGTCCAGCTGCTGTCTCCCAGCACCAGAGACCAGGGTTCGATCCTGACCTCAGGTACTGTCTGAGCGCAGTCTGCACGTTCTCCCTGTGACCGTTCTCACTCCGGGTGCTCCGGTTTCCTCCCACTTCCCAAAGGTAGGTGATTTTATGTATATTTAGTAGCCTCTGTAAATGACCTCTGGTGTGTGGTGAGTGGATAAGAAAATAGGATAACACAGAACTAGTGTGAACGGGTGATCCAAGGCCAGCGTGGATTCGGTGGGCTACAGGGCTTGTTTCCATGCTGCCTCATTCTATTCAATTCAAATCTATTATTGCCTCTCTCAGGTAATCCCTTATAGAGGCAAATTACAAATTACATAACATTTCTTAGGATAGCTTGTAAGGTACTGACTCCTGCAGCCACAAACATTTCACTTGCATTACACCATCTAGGTTTCTTTAGTAGCATTCTGTAAGTTATTGGGGCAAATCCTCCAAAAAAATGGAAGAACTCGGATAAGGACATGGATATTTTAAAAAGACAGATTTGCTGGCTGCAACGGAAAAAACCCCAATCCACAGAAAGAATCAGTTTCAAGTTTCAAACCTGTCTGGCCTGTGGACTTGGGCATCACACAACTATGTGGATGGTGTGGGCAGGAAAGGCTGAGACGGAGATAACGAGATTATCTTGGATACACAAATGAAGGAACCAAGCCTCAGCAGACGGTGGTAAACAGGCCAGCACAAGCACAATCACCATCTTGGATGACCCATCCATTGAGACAATAGGGGCCCATCCTGGCGATGGGATAACGATCAGGCTGAGGGATCATGACATCAGCAAACCCCTTATCATCGGAAGCCTATTGTTCATGCCAGATCGAAACTGGGAATCATCAAAAGAACCCTTTTATCCCGAGGACCACCTGGGGGTTTCAAAGGAAGCTCAGGTATAAAAACAGGAGTCAAGCCAGAACTCGCTCTCTTTCTGCTCTGCTGGACAGCTCGTGGGCCTGCATCGACCTAGCTGTGAGTATCCCGGTGACCTGGTGAAATTCCCGAAATAGGATAGAGGTTGAGAAAATAAAGAGAAAGGGGGTAAAATTGTGTAAAGTAAGTTTTACGACGTGCCCGATAGTTTTCCGTCCATAGTCTTAGTTTAAAGCATAAGTTTAGCCACGTATTATGTAGTGTTGGTGAGATTCAATTTCTCATTGTTTAATAAAGCCTGTAAATTTTAGACTTGCTTTGAGTCCATCTTGGTTTCTGTTTTCTCTCATCAGCACACTCTGGTCAATTCAACCTTTTTATCATATCCCACCATAATTCCGAGGTCTAGAACCTAGGGGAATCCCTTTTGTTGTATTCTCTCTCTTGGAAACCGCTCGAATGGAGTGGTGGCCGTTTGACCCTCCGACAAGGGAGAGAATAACTCAGGCAGTTGGGCCCGAAATGGAGTAAAGGGAAACGCAAAACCCCTACAATTCTCATGGCATTATTAGAAGCTACTTGAAGTCTCTGTAAACTTGTTTTTCTGTAGTTTGACCACAGCTGTGCAGTACAGAGTGGTGTACAATATGCTCTGAACAGAGACTTCACTACATCTATACATGCACCAAACTTGCGTAAGAGAATATTTGCTTGTACATACAGCATATGGCGTTGCCTATAAATATCCTCATCGACTGTCATTTGTTCTGTAATAAAATGCCCAAGATATTTTACCTTATTACAGACACTAAGATTATTGTCATACAATTTAAAATCAGGACATTTTACGCATTCATCCTCTTTGGTTCTACAGATCATAACAGCACTCTTACCAGCATTATATTTAATATCATGTTCCACACCATACACAGAACATATAGTAATGAGCTGCTGGAGACCAGCGCCTTGGACAAGATCATCTGCACACATAAAATGGTTCACTAAAGTATTACCAATCATGCACCCAGAATTACAGGCTTTCAATTGCATGGACAGATCATCAATATAAAGATTAAAAGAGACTGGGGACAAAATTCCCCATTGTCTAACACTATTGCTAACCCCAAATGGGGCTGAGACCCTATTGCTCCATTTAACTTGCATAGTCTGGTGGGCATACCAGTAAGCCAGAATTCTCACAATGTATTTAGGCACCTCTCTTTGACTCAATTTAACAAACAACTTTCTATGATTAACACGATAAAGGCTTTGAAAGCATCAATAAAGCACATAAGAATTGATGAGTTTTTACCTCTATATTTGTTTACCTCTCTGTTTATATTTACCTACATACGCCAAAGACGTACAGATTTGTTGGTTAATTGGCTACGTATAAATGAAAATTGTCCCTAGTGAATGTATTAGTGTGCGGGGATCGCTGGTTGGTGCGGACTCAGTGGGCCGAAGGGCCTGTTTCCGCACTCTATCTCTAAATTAAACTATAAAACAAAACGAAAAATACACAATCAGATTCAGATTCAGATTCAGATTCAGGTTCAATTTTAATTGTCATTGTCAGTGTACAGTACAGAGACAACGAAATGCATTTAGCATCTCCCTGGAAGAGCGACATAGCAAATGATTTGAATAATTAATAATAAGTGATAATAAGTGTCCGGGGGGTGGGGGGGTGATTGGCAGTCACCGAGGTACGTTGTTGAGTAGAGTGACAGCCGCCGGGAAGAAGCTGTTCCTGGACCTGCTGGTTCGGCAACGGAGAGACCTGTAGCGCCTCCTGGATGGTAGGAGGGTAAACAGTCCATGGTTGGGGTGAGAGCAGTCCTTGGCGATGCTGAGCGCCCTCCGCAGACAACGCTTGCTTTGGACAGACTCAATGGAGGGGAGCGAGGAACCGGTGATGCGTTGGGCAATTTTCACCACCCTCTGCAATGCCTTCCGGTCGGAGACAGAGCAGTTGCCATACCATACTGTGATGCAGTTTGTAAGGATGCTCTCGATGGTGCAGCGGTAGAAGTTCACCAGGATCTGAGGAGACAGATGGACCTTCTTCAGTCTCCTCAGGAAGAAGAGACGCTGGTGAGCCTTCTTGATCAGAGTTGAGGTATTGTGGGTCCAAGAGAGGTCATCAGAGATGTTGACTCCCAGGAACCTGAAGCTAGAAACACGTTCCACCTCCGTCCCGTTAATGTGGATGGGGGTGTGCGTGCCGCCCCTGGACTTCCTGAAGTCTACAATGAGCTCCTTGGTCTTCTTGGAGTTAAGGGCCAGGTTGTTGTCAGCGCACCATGCTGCTAAGTGCTGGACCTCCTCCCTGTAGGCCGACTCATCGTTGTTGCTGATGAGGCCAATCACCGTTGTATCATCTGCATACTTGATGATGGTGTTAGTACCATGTACAGGTGTGCAGTCATAGGTGAAGAGGGAGTAGAGGAGGGGGCTCAGCACACAGCCCTGTGGAACGCCGGTGTTCAGGGTGAGGGTTGAAGAGGTGTGCTTGTCTAACCTAACAGACTGGGGTCTGTTGGTTAGAAAGTCCAGTATCCAGTTGCAGAGGGAGGGGTCGATGCCCAGGTTACCGAGTTTGGTGATCAGTTTTGATGGTATAATGGTGTTGAATGCTGAGCTGTAATCGATGAACAGCATTCTTACGTAAGTGTCTCTGTTGTCGAGGTGGGAGAGGGCGGAGTGAAGTGCCGTTGAGATGGCATCCTCCGTACTCCTGTTCTTGCGGTAGGCAAACTGATAGGGATCCAGTGTGGGGGGTAGGCAGCTTTTGAGGTGTGCCAGGACCAGCCTCTCGAAGCACTTGGTGATGATGGGGGTAAGTGCAACTGGGCGGAAGTCGTTGAGGCTTGCCGCAGTGGAGTGTTTTGGCACTGGCACAATGGAGGTGGTTTTAAGGCACGTGGGGACAACTGCTTGGGCAAGTGACAGGTTGAAGATGTCAGTCCAGACGTCTGTCAGCTGCGCAGCACAGGCCCTGATCACGCGCCCGGGGATGCCGTCAGGGCCAGCAGCCTTACGTGCATTAGTCCTACTCAGTGCCACGAATATGTCGTAGGGGGTGAGTGTGAGGGGTTGGTGATCGGCAGGTAGCACAGCCTTGATGGCTGTCTCTAGATTGTCCCTGTCGAAGCGGCCATAGAAGTGGTTAAGCTCCTCAAGGAAGGAGGCGTCGCTGGATGTGGGGGTGGTGTTGGAGGGTCTGTAGTCCGTGATGGCCTGGATGCCTTGCCACATGCGTCGGGGGTCGGAGTTGTTGTTGAAGTGCTCCTCAATCCTGAGCTTATGGCAGTGCTTGGCCTTCTTGATGCCCCTCTTCAGGTTAGCCCTGGCTGAACTGTAGGCTCGAGCATCGCCTGACCTGAAAGCGGTGTCCCGTGCTTTCAGCAGTAGCCTGACCTCGCTGTTCATCCATGGCTTCTGATTCGGGAATATGGTCACCTGTTTGAGGGAGGTGACACTATTGATGGTGGAGTTTATAAAGTCCAGAACAGAGGATGTGTAGGAATCAATGTCCATGTGGGAGTCAAGGGTAGCCTGGGCTGCAAACGCCTTCCAGTCAGTGTTTCCAAAACACTGCTGAAGTGTGAAGTCCGCTTCCTCTGACCAGACTTTAACTGTCCTCACAGTTGGTTTAACCCGTCTGATGAGTGGGGAGTACTTAGGGAGCAGGAACAATGAGACGTGATCAGACTGACCAAGGTGGGGGAGGGGGATGGCTTTGTAAGCTTCAGCCATGTTGGTGTAGACTTTGTCCAGTGTCTTGTCTACTCTAGTGGGGAAGGAGACATGTTGGTGGAATTTGGGGAGTACAGTCTTCAGGTTAGAGTGATTGAAGTCACCCGCAACAATGAAGGCTGCCTCGGGGTTGTGCGTCTGTTGATTGCTAATGGCAGTATGCAGCTCTTTCATTGCAAGCTTGGCATTAGCATCAGGAGGGATATAGGCTGCAGTCACAACAGTGGAGGTGAACTCTCTGGGCAGATAGAACGGTCTGCATCTAACCAAGAGGAATTCAAGGTTAGCTGAGCAGTGACTCTCGATGATGGTGGAGTCCGTGCACCATGCTTTATTTACATAAATGCCCAGACCCCCACCTCTGGTCTTACCGGAGTCTGATGTCCTGTCCGCTCGGAGTAAATGACGCCCCGATAGCTGGATGGCGCTGTCAGGAATGTCAGTGTTGAGCCAGGTTTCCGTGAAGATCAGGATGTTGCAGTCCTTGATCCAGTTGTGGGAGGTGATCCTTAGCCGGAGTTCGTCCATTTTGTTTGCCAGTGAGCGCACGTTGGCGAGGAAAAGGCTAGGAATCGCCACCCTGTGTGGGGCTAGCTCTAACCTGGCCTTTAACCCACCTCTGCGTCCCCGGCGGTGCTTTCGTACGCGTCGCCGTCTGTTGGTGCTTCTGGTCGGCCGAGCTGGCTTGGTGCGCGCTGGTGTTCTGCCCCTCCGTTGCTCCGCGTCTGCGTCTCCGTGACTCCGCAGGCGTTCTTCAGCCCCGCGGCTCTGCTGATGGTCTCCAGCCCCGGGGCTTACCTGGCGTTCTCCAGCCCAGCGGGTCGGGTGGCGGTCTCCAGCTCCGCGGTGTTCTCCAGCTCCACGGGTCGGGTGGTGTTCTCCAGCTGCGAGGGTCAGGTGAGCTCCACGGGTCGGGAGGCGTTCTCCAGCTCCACGGGTCGGGTGGCGTTCTCCAGCTCCACGGTTCGGGTAGCGTTCTCCAGCTCCACGGGTCAGATGGCGTTCTCCAGCTCCACGGGTCGGGTAGCGTTCTCCAGCTCCACGGGACGGTTGGGCTCCGCGGGTCGGGTGAGGGCCGCGGGTCGGGTGAGGGCCGCGGGTCGGTTGGGCTCCGCGGGTCGGTTGGGCTCCGCGGGTCGGGTGAGGGCCGCGGATCGGGTGAGGGCCGCGGGTCGGGTGAGGACCGAGGGTCGGGTGAGGGCCGAGGGTCGGGTGAGGGCCGAGGGTCGGTTGGGCTCCGCGGGTCGGATGGCGGTCTCCAACCCCGCGACTCACCTGGCGGTCTCCAGTCGGGTGCTCTGTTGCTCTGATGAGCTCAGACGGAAGACGGAGATCGCCCAGAAAGTTGTTGCAGCCGCAGGAACCGAAGTCCAGAAGTTCCTGTTGGCTGTACGAGATGGATACAAGACTGCTCCGAGTGAGCAGCCTTGAAACAGGTAAGGGGATCGTCGCTATTTTTCCCATTCTAGGGAGACACAGGGCGTCGCGGTGTGCCCGCGCCGCCGCCATTTTGAATGAGAATCCATTCAGTGCAACAGAGTAGAGAGTGGGCGGTAAATTGCAGACAATTGGGCATATAACCATATAACCATATAACAATTACAGCACGGAAACAGGCCATCTCGGCCCTTCTAGTCCGTGCCGAACACGTATCCTGGAATGCCGCGGCTAGGCCATAGGCCGGCCCAGTTTACCAGGGTTGTACCGGGGACTCGCCCTCCATGGACAAAGGGCTGAGGGTCCATGCTGAAGGCCTGCAGTTTCTTTGCTGCGTGGCTCTGAGAATGCAAGCACCGGCGAAGGTGTTCACAGTGAAGAAGGTGGATGGAGTCATCCATGCCCATGAGTGAAACCAGCTGTGTTAATGACTTTCACTCCCCCTCCCATTCCCACACTGACCTTTCTGGCCTGGGCCTCCTCTATTGTCAGTGTGAGGCCCAGCGCAAATTGGAGGAACAGCGTCTTATATTTAGCATGGGCAGCTTACACCTGAACATTAACTTCTCTAACTTCAAGTAAACCTTGTTTTCCCTCTCTCTCCATCCCTCCCCCTTCCCAGTTCACCGACAAGTCTTACTGTTTCCGACGACCTTTTATCTCTTTGCTTCTTCCAGCTAACAATGATCTATTCTACATTTTCCTTGACCTCCATCCTCTTTGTCCTGGTTTCACACCATGCACTTCCTTATCCATGTATTTCCATCTCCCCTGACATCAGTCTGGTCTCGACCCAAAACATCATCCATTCCTTCACTCCAGAGACGCTGCCTGTCCCGTAGAGTTACTCCAGCATTTAGTTTCTATCTTCGGTTTAAACCAGCATCTGCAGTTCCTTCCGATACATGTTAATAAAACGACAGAACTAGTAAAAATATCTGTCCTTGAAATCTGAATGCAAGGCAGAGGCCGACTGGATGGTGTCACATCCAGCAGAAGCACATTAGATGGTGAGGTTGCACTTAGAGTATTGTGTTCAGTTTTGGGCACCAAATTATTAGAAAGATGTTGTCAAGTAAGGGGGTCTGAGCTAAAGGAGAATGAGCACAGGAGAATGATCTGATGGAGGTGTATAAAATCATGAGAGGAAAAGATCGGGTACATGCACAGAGCCTCTTGCCCAGAGTCGGTGAATCAAGGACCAGAGGACAAAGGCTTAAGGTGAAGGGGAAACGATTTAATAGGAATCAGAGGGGTAACCTTTCCACACAAAAGGTGGTGGGTGTATGGAATTAGTTGCCAGAGGAGGTAGTTGAGGCTGGGAATATCCCAACGTTTAAGAAACTGACAGGTACATGAATTTGACAGGTTTGGAGGGATATGGACCAAACACGGGCAGGTCGGGCTAGTGTAGATGGGACATGTTGGCCGGTGTGGGCAAGTTGGGCGAAGGGCCTGTTTCCACGCTGTTTAACGTTGACTATGACTATGACTCTATGACACATAGTGCTATGAGGTATTTCTGTGAAACCAATGAAGGAGGTGTTCCTTGTGAACTATTCCTGCCTTTCCAATTCAAGAACATGCAAAAATAGGATCAGGAGCAAGCCCCTGGTCTCTCAAGCCTGCCCTGCCATTGAACATGATGGTGGATAGTTTAGTTTAGTTTAGCTTTGAGATGTAGCATGGAAACAGGCCCTTCAGCCCACTGACTCCATGCCGACCTTTGATCACCCATTCACACCAGTTCTATCCTACACACTGGGGACAATTTATAGAAGTCAATTAGCCCTACAAATCTGGACATCTTTGGAATGCGGGGGTAAACCTGAGCACCCGAGGAAATCTACGCCGTCATAGGGAGAATGTGCAAACTCCGTGCAGACAGCGCCCGCAGTCAGGATCGAACCTGGGTCTCTGGCGCTGTAAAGCCCCTGTCCCACTTAGGAAACCTGAACGGAAACCTCTGGAGACTTTGCGCCCCACCCAAGGTTTCCGTGCGGTTCCCGGAGGTTGCAGGTGGTTGCCGGAGGTTGCAGGTAGTGGAAGCAGGTAGGGAGACTGACAAAAACCTCCGGGAACCGCACGGAAACCTTGGGTGGGGCACAAAGTCTCCAGAGTTTTCCGTTCAGAGTTCCTAAGTGGGACGGGGGCATTAGGCAGCAACTCTAGCACTGCGCTGCTGTGCCACCCTTTAATGATCCAACTTCCTGCCTCAACTCTGTTTCCCTGTCGGTTCGAAAAGCGCTCAATTCCACATGACCTTTCGAAAATGTATCTACCTCCACTATAAATACTTTGAACGATCGAGCCTCCCTGGGGGCAGAGAATTCCAGGGGTTCACCATCCTCCGTGGGAATAATGTAAGCACTGATTACTGTCAGAATGTCAGAGATGTAACCCGGGCACCTTTGAGTTGAATGCAATGAACTGCATTATCTGCTGATGTCAAGAGCCCCACATACACTGGCTTTGCTCGTAGTTCTGCCTTCCTGACAAAGTCCCCCTTGGCAATATCATCAGAATTCTAGCTGTTCATCAAGTGAATTGCTGAGAGGATAATATTTAAATTCAAAATAAAATAATAATAATAATATTGGTACCACTGTGAAGGAAATAAAAAGGCCAATAATTTAAACCTACTGCATGTTTTTTTAACATGAAATTAAGCCACATTCAAATTTTTTTTTGCACATTCTGGATAATTTTAAATGAATTTGTAATAAAGATGTCTACAAAGGGATTTCAAACATTTATTATTCATAGGGATTTATTCTGTAATGTTGGAATCGCTAAATTTGTTGACTCCAAAAGCTTCAGAGTGATTTGGCAATATTGATATCACATTTAAATTTTGAATGTAATGAATCACACTATTTATTAAATTTGTGCTTATACATAGGTGCTATCCTCAATTTTGATTCTTCCTTTTACTTTTAAAATACTTTAAAAAATAAGAGCGGGGCACTGGTGCAGCGGTAGAGTTGCTGCCTTACAGCGCCAGAGACCGGGGCTCGATCCTGACTACGGGTGCTGTCTGTACGGAGTTTGCACGTTCTCCCTGTGACCGTGTGGGTTTTCTCCGGGCGCTCTGGTTTCCTTCCAAAGGCCTGCAGGTTTGTAGGTTAATTGGCTTCAGTAAAAAAAAAAACTGTCCCTTGTGTATAGGATGGAACTAGTGTACAGGTGATAGCTGGTTGCCGTTGACCCGGTGAGCCGAAGGGCCTGTATCCACACTGTATCTCTAAACTAAACTACTTCCAAGAGAAATCCAGGTTGAGGTTAAAAAATGTTGGGATGAATAGATCCGTCTTTTAAAAGTGATCGATCCCTCTTTTCCCCCCTAAAGGTATGATTTATTGCAGAAAAAGCCGCACACAACTCCCACTGATGGCCACTGTTTAACTGGGAGTCTTGGTGTTGATTCTCTGTGGGTGTTCAACTGTGAAAGACATTACTTCTGAACCTGCTTCAGGGCTCGGTAAATAGTTATCAAGATTGGAGAGTTCTGGAAGATGACTCAATCAAGAGGTGTTGTTCGGGATCTACGGGTCCACCAGGGATATGGTCTTGGGCCATCACTCATCCTAAGCCGTGTGTCGCATTTTCCGTGAAGAAGGCCTTTCAGATTTGCTCTAAACAGTCAGTTATTATAAGTTTGCTGGGCATTGTTACAACTCTCTGACCACCCTCGCCTCCATCTCCCCTCTGGGAGCCAGGGCCCACCGCGCACATACATCGGCTGATTGGTAAGATTCCGGGATGCATCATTTAAAACCACTGGGAGTTTAGCTTAATTTAATTTAGAGATACAGCGTGGAAATAGGCCCTTCGTTCCACCGAGTCTGCACCGACCATCGATCCCCGCACATTAACACAAGCCTACACACACTAGGGACAATTTACACTTATACCACAAGTTGTATATAAACCCAAGCCCATTGACCTACAAACCTGGATAGACACAAAATGTTGGAGCAACTCAGCGGGACAGGCAGCATCTCTGGAGCGAAGGAATGGGTGATGTTTCAGCTCGAGACCCTTCACCAGGCTTCCTTCTCTCCAGAGATTTTGTGTCTATCCCCAATTAAGTACCCCATGTATAGAAACAGCCCACTGAGTCCATGGGCCAGAGTTTGTCACCATTTTACATAGTCCAAGCTGAAGCTGTAACATAAAGGTCCATTGCAGCCAACACCTCATTTGGGTCACCAGGTAACTGTTTATCCCTCCTCTCTGTGCCTTCAGAATTTGTGCTTCGGAGGCACCTCCCTCAGCTAACCTTACAGCTGTGGAAGGTTAGACCACCCTGGTTTCGCTTCCCGGCCCATTAACCAAAATCTGCCAGTTTTGTTGACTCCCTCCCTCTTCGGGGACCAGCGGAAGACACGCCTTGGACCTACCACAAGTGGGCTCCCACTGTTCCACAACCAATCTATCCCCTTATCAAAAAACACACCATTTCAGTCGATTAGAAACATAGAAAATAGGTGCAGGAGTAGGCCATTCGGCCCTTCGAGCCTGCACCGCCATTCAATATGATCATGGCTGATCATCCAACTCAGTATCCTGTACCTGCCTTCTCTCCATACACCCTGATCCCTTTGGCCACAAGGGCCACATCTAACTCCCTCTTAAATATAGCCAATGAACTGGCCTCAACTACCTTCTGTGGCAGAGAGTTCCAGAGATTCACCACTCCAGCTTTTCTCATCACTGTCCTAAAGGATTTTCCCTTTATCCTTAAGCTGTGACCCCTTGGCCTGGACTTCCCCAACATCGGGAGCAATCTTCCTGCATCTAACCTGTCCAACCCCTTAAGAATTTTGTAAGTTTCTATAAGATCCCCCCTCAACCTTCTAAATTCTAGCGAGTTAATCATTGTTGCATTCCCGCTGTGGAAAGTGTATCTATTTTTCTGATAAGGAGATGGAACAATACACAAAACCCTTGGTGCAGTCTCACCAAGACCCTATATGATTGCATGGTGACATTTGTTTCCAAATCCTCTCATAATAAAGGCAACGATACTATTCGCCTTCTCAATTTCTTGCTGAACTTGCATGTTAGTTTTCAGTGACAGGTGGAAAAATCAGTATGACTTAATTGTGAACCAAATGACTGGGGAATCTACTGCATTTAAAATTTCTGCAGCAACAAGCAATTTAATCTATTTGACAAGCAAACAGCAAAATTAGGCGGATACGTGGGGGAATTTAGAGTTGATTTAAATAAATACAAATGTTTGAACCATGTTGGTATTTGGACCGATGGAAGGGAAAAATTCCTTCTATACCTCTATTCCCTGTATACGTCCTACATCCCTTTATACATTCTGGGATCATTATTACTGAATGCACCGGATGTTCTTTTCACTTAGTATGACTGTATGGAAACTTAAATTTCACTGTACCTTAGTTGGCTAAGTGACAATACATGTGAACTTGAAGTTGAACTTGATCTGGAGTTACCAAGCCTTTTTTCTATATTGTAAGCAGGGGTGCTACCCACCTAGCAGTGACTAAACATAGAAACATAGAATATAGGTGCAGGAGTAGGCCATTCGGCCCTTCGAGCCTGCACCGCCATTCAATATGATCATGGCTGATCATCCAACTTGGTATCCTGTACCTGCCTTCTCTCCATACCCCCTGATACCTTTAGCCACAAAGGCCACATCTAACTCCCTCTTAAATATAGCCAATGAACTGGCCTCAACTACCTTCTGTGGCAGAGAATTCCAGAGATTCACCACTCTCTGTGTGAAAAATGTTTTTCTCATCTCGGTCCTAAAAGATTTCCCCCTTATCCTTAAACTGCGACCCCTTGTTCTGGACTTCCCCAACATCGGGAACAATCTCCCTGCATCTAGCCTTTCCAACCCCTTAAGAATTTTGTAAGTTCCCCCCTCAAGCCGAACTTGAACTAAATCAAGGTAAGTGTGATTGTGCCTTGTTCCCTAAGGATTATACAGTACAAGTTTCTTTCCTTTCACGCTGCCACTTTTCCATGGCAGGCTCACTGACTGATGAAGAGCTCTACACCGTGGCGGGCCTGACATTCGTTGAGGTATGGTCGTATGGGTACAGAGATAAGGCCTCTGATTGTTCTGCATTGGAAAGAGGGAGTTCAGAGAGTTGGTGAAAGCACGAAAGGTGTAGGGGTTTGGGGGGCAGAGGGGTGGAGGGAGGCTCAGGTGAGTTACATCAGCGGGATAAAGGGGGGGTTCGGAGGGGGGAGTTCCTAAAATGCCCCCTATCTAAGTTCACCAGAGATGCTGACTGACCCGTTGAGTTACTCCACATTTTGTGTCTTTCCTTTTCCATGGGATAACCATGGTGGCACAGCAGTGGAGTTGCTGCCTTACAGTACTTAGTGCCAGAGACACGGGTACGATCCCAACAATGGGTGCTGTCTGCACGGAGTTTGTACATCCTCCCCGTGACCTGCGTGGGTTTTCACCGAGATCTTTGGTTTCCTCCCACACTCCAAAGATGTACAGGTTTGTAGGTTAATTGGCTCGGCCCACAATGTTTGTACCAAACTAGATGCCAAGTTAAGCTAATTTAATCTGCCTGTGTATGATTCATATTCCTCTATTCTCTGCTTGTCCCTGTGCCCATCTGCACTGTGCAACAAAGGACATGTTCCTGTGCTGAACAGTTCCACATTCTATGTTCCATGTTCTATTCGCAAGAAAGACCTGTATTAATATATCGGCCTTCGCCAGTTCAAGTATTTACTTTAGAGATACAGCGAGTCCACACCGGCCAGCAATCCCTGTACACTAGTTCTATCCGACACACTCGGGACAGTTTACACAAGCCTGACAGCCCCCGTGGTGAGGATCGAACCCGAGTCCGTGGTGCTGCAAGGCAGCAACTGTACTACTGGGCCACCGTGCTGCCCAGCCTTCTGGGTGCTTTATGCAGTCACCGCGCCAGGAAACTTTGAGCGAAATGGAAGAAATTCAATGCACAAAGCAAGATCATGTCCAGTCACTGAAGGGGTGACATGAAATGACCTCAAACAAAATGCTGCCAATGATAGATCGATATAGTGTCAATGAATCATGAAATGCTGAAGACACCCAGAAGGCTAGGCAGCATCTGCAGAGAGAGAAACAGAGTTAAGATTGCAAATTGATGAACTTTCATCAAATTTTTCATCAGATGGAATCTTCCTGATCAAAAACATTCACCCTGTTCTTCACTCCTCCTTTGAAAGGATTAACAGAAATATTTTGCTTGGGCAACTTACAAACCAACTGTATGTATATTGATTTCTCTAACTTCAAGCAAACCTTGCAATCCCCCTCTTTCTCTGTCCCTTCCCCACCTTACTTCACCGACTAGTTTCACTGTCCTTCTGACCAATTTTACTGACTCTATTCCTCCTTGTCACCTTCCCCTCCGCTAACAATGAACCATTCTACATTTCCTTATCAACATCTGTTTTGATATGTAGTTTTCACACCTTACCCATATCTCTGGACTACCTCTCCCCTGACTCTCAGTCTGAAGAAGGGTCTCGACCTGAAATGTCACCCATTCCTTCTCTCCAGAATTGCTGCCTGTCCCGCTGAGTTATTCCAGCATTTTGTGTCTAACTTCGGTGTAAAGCAGCACCTGCTGTTCCTTCCTACAAAACTGTTTAGTTTAGTTTAGAGATACAGTGCGGAATCAACCCATTCGGCCTACCGAGTCCACACCAACCAGCGATCACCCCTCGCATTTACCTATACACATATTACGAACAATTCTTTTTTTTTTTAACGGAAGCAAATAGACCTACAAACCTGCACGTCTTTGGAGTGTTGAAGAAACCAGAACACCCGGAGAAAACCCACTCAGGTCACGGGGAGAACGTGCATACTCCATACAGACAGCACCCAGAGGCAGGATCGAACCTGGGCCCCTGGCGCTGTAAGGCCGTGTCGTGGCAGTCGAGATCGCCTTGCTCCGTGTGCTCCATGTTTGCTGCACTGACGTCTCTAACATGAACGCTTTAAACAAGGACATCGCATGTCTCAAAAGGAGGAAATGGAGGAGATTTTTCGAACATTTAGCAGATTAGCCAAATTATACGTTGCCCAATGTTAAGGTTGGAAGAGTTGTACTTACAAAAAAACCGAATCAAAGCCATTGAAATGACCCATTTGTCACATTAATATGAAAAGAGGTATTAGTGTTGCTTGCTCTTAAAGAGAACAGTAAAGCACATCTAATTGGATTTATATATTAATAAGTAGTTAAACAAGAAAAGTGCGTGTAAATCTCCTGCAGTGCTTCACTGTCAGATTTCACTTCTCTGCAGAGAAGCCATCAACATACGGCTTTCACCAGATTAGTAAATTCCAAATCAGCATGGCTGGAGAACCCCTCTTGGAAATAAGGACAGTTTCTCTTTCCTCCAATTGAAAAATGGATCAAGCAGAAATTCATGTAGAAACGAGGAACTGCAGATGCTGGCCAATACACAAAAGGACACAAAGTGCTGGAGTAACTCAGCGGGTCAGGCAGCATCCCTGGAGAACATGGAAAGGTGACGTTTCAAGCCTGAAGAAGAATCTCGGCCTGAAATGTCACCTATCTATGTTCTCCAGAGATGCTGCCAGACCTGCTGACTTAATCCAGCATTTTTTGTCTCAGAAAATTCACGTAATTCACAATAAAAGTCGACTGTTTCTTTCTTAAGATCCTGCCAAATCAGCTGAAAGGTTGCGGCCTTCCCTTTCAGAAACATGCCTCTTGGATATTGATGCGAAATGTGCCTTAATGATGGAGATATTACAGACTGCAGATGCTGGAATCTTGAGCAGACACACAGTGCTGGTGGTACTCACTGGGCCAAGCAGCATCTGCGGATGGAATGGACAGCTGATGTTTCTGATGTTGAGGAAGGGTTTCGACCCTTAAAGTTGCCATGCTCATTCACTGCACAGATGTTGCCTGACCCACTGAGTTCTTCCTGCACTCTGTGTTGTGCATTAATTATGTTTGATGATTGTCCTCCCCACCCTCACTTCAATTTCAGGAACTTTAATGGAACGAAAGGTTTGAAAGCAGAATGTAACGAGCAACCACTAGTTTGGTTTAGTTTAGTTTAGTTCAGTTATTGTCACGTGTAGGTAGGCGGCGCGGCTCTCGCCAGCAGCGGCCTCTGCAGTCCGTCTGCGTTTTTATTATTTTATGTCTATGTTTTAATGTAGTTTTTGTTATTTTTGTTGGGGTATGTGTGTGGGGGGGTGGGGGTGGTGTGGGGGGGGAGGGGGAAACTTTTAAATCTCTCCCTGCACGGGAGACCCGACCTTTTCTTTGTCGGGTCTCCGTTGTCGTTGGGGCTGCAACGAGGAGCGGCCTCCAACAGGAAAACCGGGGGCTCCAGTGCCGACTGCTCACCTCACCGTCGCGGAGCTGGCCGAGTCCAGAGCGGGTGGAGCTGTGGTGGACGCTGCTGCGGCCCGACCCCCGGAGATTCGGTGGCTGCAACTGCGGGTTTGGCGGACAGTGACACCGGGAGCCCGCGGGTCCCTGGAGGGAGACCGCTTTTCGGGGCTTCCGCAACGGCGACTTCTCCCGCCCGAGTTGCGGGGTTGAAGAGCTCCTGGAGCGGGGCCTTACAGCACCGCCCCGCGCGGCTTGGAATGGCGGCGGGCTGCGAGCGCGCGCCGGGGGCTCTAACACCAAGACCCGGTGCGCGAACTTGCATTACCCGGCGTGGTTTAATGGCCATGGGACAATTCGCCATCGCCCGCCGGGGGCTTTGACTTTGACTCTGACATGGGGGGGGAGAGTGCAGTGGAGAGAGAAGTTTTTTTGGCCTTCCATCACAGCAATGTGATGGATGTTTATGTAAAATATGTTGTGTCTTGGGTCTATTTGTTGTAATGTATGGCTGCAGAAACGGCATTTCGTTTGGACCTCACGGGGTCCAAATGACAATAAATTGAATTGTATTGTATTGTTGTATTGTATTGTGTACCAAGGTACAGTGAAAAGCTTTTGTTGCGTACTAACCAGTAAGCGGAAGACGTGCCCGAGCCGGCTGCCTGCCTGGCCCCTTTTCCAGGGTTAAGGGCCTGTCCCACGAGCATGCGACTGCATGCGGCAAGCGCGACCAAACCGGAAGCGGGTGGTGCACGGAGGTCGAGTGATCCCTGTACAGGGCCTGTCCCACCAGCATGCGACTGCATGCAGCGAGCGTGACCAAACCGGAAGCGGGGGCCACGCGGCGGTCGAGTGATCCCGTATGAGTTGACGTGAAGTTCAAGCGAAGTCCGCGGGAAGTTTGCGCTAAGCGTACACCATCAAGAAGCTGCGTACGGCGTCGAGACGGTGCGTACGGCCTCAATGCGGATGCGGGCCCGCAGGTCATTGCCGCGCGGGATTTTTGAACAGTGTTAGTTTTTCGGCGATCGAAGTGGGCCGTACGGCTCAAGCGACCACGTTAGATCGCGCTTGCCGCATGCAGTCGCATGATCATGGGACAGGCCCTTTACGTCCACGCCCAGTTGGTACTAGAGAGGGACTATGCGCTGTCCATGGGCACCCTGCAAGTTTTCCAGGACTGCAGGGCACTGCGCGGTGTGGAATACATCCTAAATAAGGACGAGTGACAGAGTTGTTTAAGAGTGTATTTGACATTTAAGAATATTTGTTTAGATAACTGGGTGATTTTTGTATTATGCTGGCGGGTTTGTTCGCTATTATTTTTTATTGTATATATTATTTTTGCAATAATTGATTAAATTGATTTTTGTAAAAAAAAAAGCAGAAAGACAATACATGATTACAATCGACCCATCTACAGTATACAGATGCGGGACAAAAGGAATAACGTGAATTACATTTAGTAAATGATAAAGTCCAATAAAGAAAGATTATAGATAGTCTGAGGGTCTCCAATGAGGTAGATAGTAGCTCAGGACTGCTCGCTTGTTGTTGGTAGGATGGTTCACGATTGCATGCACACGCTGAGCATAAAGAACCAAGGCAACATTTCTGGAAACCGCTCCGTTATCTGATAAAATATTTATTTCATTATTCCACAAGGATCTGTGGTTCCAGAGGGATCTGTGCTGGCAACCCAGCTTTTTGTCATATATACAAATGACTGGATGTAGATGTAATGTTTAGGAAAGGACTGCAGATGCTGGAAGAATCGTAGGTAGACGTTTAGGGCCGAGACCCTTCGAAGGGTCTAGACCCGAAACGTCGCCTATTCCTTCTCTCCATAGATGCTGCCTCACTCGCTGAGTTCCTCCAGCATTTTTGTCTACCTTGGATGTAAACGTAGATGGGTTGGTTAGTAGGTTTACCGATGACACCAAAATTACTGAGGTTGCGGGCAGTGAGGAAGGCTGCCAAAGAATGCAGTGCGATATAGATTGAATTGATTTGAATTGAATACCTTTATTGTCATTCAGACCTTACGGTCTGAACGAAATTTCGTGCCTGCAGTCATACATACAATCATACAATAATAAACAACAATAAACACAAATTAACACCACCACAGTGTATCCTCCAAGCACCTCCTCAATGTGGTGGAGGCAAAAATCTTAGGGTTACTAGATCAGCTACAGAAAACGGGTGAAAAAATGGCAGACGCCCATATTCTGAGCTTTTGAAGTTATTGGACTTTTGAAGGTCAAATGGAAGGGGAAAACATACAATTAATGACATAACCCTCAACAGTATTGATGTGCAGAGGGATTTTGGGGTCCAAGTCCATAACCTCCTGAAAGTGGCAACACAAGTAGATAGAGTGATAAAGAATAATACAGTATAATTGGGTCATTGAGTATAAGAAACATAGAAACATAGAAAAGAGGTGCAAGAGTAGGCCATTCAGCCCATCAAGCCAGCACTGCCATTCAATATGATCAAGGCTGATCATCCAAAATCAGTACCTCATTCCTGCTTTTTCCCCATATCCCTTGATTCCGTTAGCCCTAAGAGCTATATCTAACTTGAATACATCAGAGTCAGGAAATCGTGATGCAGCTTAATAGGACTTTGATTAGGTTGCATTTTGAGTATTGTGTGCATTTCTGGTCACCCCCCATTACAGAAGTGATGTAAAGGTTTCAGAAAGGGTGCAGATTAGATTAATCAGAATGATGCATGGAATAGTGGGGATTAGCTACAGGAAACGTTGAGCAGGCTGGGATTAGTTTTCGCTGGAATGCCAAAGGTTGAGGGGAGACCTGATAGGAGTATATAAAATTATGAAAGGCATAGGTAAGATAGACAGTCGGAATATGTTTCCCATGAAGGAAAAATCAAATACTAGAGGCCAAAGCTTTAAGGTGAAGGGGACAAAGTTTAATGGAGATATGTGAGGCCAATTTATTTTATACGGAGGGTGGTGAGTGCCTTTGGTGATGGATGAGGCAGATATGATAGTGGCATTTAATAGACTTTTGAATAGACATATAGATATGCAGGGAATGGAGGGAATTAAGTGCAGGCACAGAAGATAAGAATTGGTCATGGCATCATGTTCGGCACAGACATTGTGGGCCAAAGAGTCCGTTCTTGTGCTGTGCTATTCAATGCTCTATGTTCTATTTGAAAACCACAGCCAACCTGAGATATGCCTGAACCAACGGTGGCGCAGTGGTAGAGTCGCTGCCTACAGCGCCAGAGACCCAAGTTAGATCCTGACTATAGGTGCTGTCTGTATGGAGTTTGTACGTTCTCCCCATGACCTGCGTGGATTTTCTCCGGGAGCTCCGGTTTCCTCCCACACTCCAAAGGCGTATAAGTTTGTACGTTAATTGGCTTGGTAAAGTTGTAAATCGTCCTTAATATGTGTGGGATAGTATTAGTATAAAAGCGGGCCAAAGGGCCTGCTTCTGCCCTGTTTCTCTAAACTAAATTAAATTAAACTAGTGGCAAAATAATGTTATTTAGCGTACACACCTTTGTTAGAGTGCAATGATTGTGCCACAAATCCCTACAAAATCCAGAGCCGAGAGTCAGGGTGGCATTTCACGATCTATGAGAATTATTTTTTTAATGCTGAAATGTTTGAAACTCAAGTTCACCACATAGATCTAAATGGGGTTTTGTTCTGCGAGCTAAGACTCGGCAGACACAGT